>NC_058368.1:199306518-199612694 GCF_018350175.1 Felis catus | reverse complement strand
AAAAAATAATAGAACTACCCTACAACTCAGCAATTGCACTACTAGGTATTTACCCAAGGGATGCAGGTGTGCTGTTTCGAAGGGGCACATGCACCCCAATGTTTATAGAAGTGCTATCGACAACAGCCAAAGCATGGAAAGAGCCCAAATGTTCATTAACAGATAAATGGATAAAGAAGATGTGGTATATATATACAATGGGGTATTACTCAACAATCAGAAAGAATGAAATCTTGCCATTTGCAACTACATGGATGGGAACTAGCAAGTATTATGCTAAGTGAAATTAGTCAGTCAGAGAAAAACAAATATCACATGACTTCACTCATATGAGGAATTGAAGATACTAAACAGATGAACATAAGGGAAGGGAAGCAAAAAGAATACAAAAACAGGGAGGGAGACAAAACAGAAGAGACTCATAAATATGGAGAACAAACTGAGGGTTGCTGGAGGGGTTGTGAGAGGGGAGACGGACTAAATGGGTAAGGGGCATTAAGGAATCTACCCCTGAAATCATTGTTGCACTATATGCTAACTTGGATGTAAAAAAATACTTGTTGCCTTTATGATAGGTCCTAATGTCTATAAAATGTTTGCATTTTATGTATCACTTTCCACTTTGCTAACTTTTGAGCATTTCAAAGATAATTGGGTCAACTATCCCAAAAGTACATACATCTTAATTTCCTATTTTTATTTTATTTTTATTTTTTTACAGTTTATTAATTTTGAGGGAGAGAGAGAGAGAGAAACAGAGAGAGAGAGAGAGAGAGAGTATGAGTGGGAGTGGGGAAGAGAGAGAATCCCAAGCAGGCTCTGTACTCTCAGCATGGAGCCCAACGTGGGCTCTAACTCACAAACCGTGATATTATGACCTGAGATGAAATCAAGAGCCAGATGCTTAATCAACTGAGCCACCCAGGCACCCCTTCATATCCTATTTTTAATATATACTTCTTAATGTAAAAACTTTACATGTGGTTTATCAAGTTTTGCCTTTTTTGGATATATTTCTCTCAGTTTTAATGATTACTTTCTTATTAACTACCTAAATATAACATTTATTATTGTTTCTCTAGTTTTATTAAGGTATAGTTGACATATAACAATGTCAACTATTTAGGTGTATAATGTGATGGTTTGATACACATAAATGTCATAAAACAATTACCACAATAAAATTAGTTAACACCTCCATCACCTCACATAATTATCTTTCTTTTTTGTGGTAAGAACATTTAAGATCTATTCTCTTGGTAACTTTCTCTCTTTTTTATTTTAGTTAATTAGTATACAGTGTAACATTGGTTTCAGGAGTAGAATTCAATGATTCATCACTTACATACAACACCCAGTGCTCATCACAAGTGCCCTCCCTAATACCCATCAACTATATAACACAGTATCATTAACTATAGTTACTATGTTATACATTAGATCCCCAGAACCCATTCATCTTATAACCAGAAGTTTATAGCCTTTGACCGACATCTCCCTGTTCCCCTGGCAACTACCATTCCATTCTCTCTTTCTATGAGTTTGACTTTTTTAGATCCCACATATAAGTGAGATATTATAGTATTTGTCTTTCTCTGACTTATTTCCATTAGTGTAATGTTTTCAAGGTCCATCCATATAGTCACAAAAGGCAGTATTTTATTTTTTTGTGGCTGAATTAATGTTTCATTTTCTATTTAACACATATTTTGTTCAATTCATTCATCTACGGACACTTGGATTGTTATTATTGTGATAAATTATTTAAAAGTAAATGTTTCCTGTATCTAATTGCAATACTTTTTACAGCAAATACTTAATTTATATCTCTGAAATTCAAAAGTGACTGAATTACAGCATAATTCTTAATTGTTGAATTAATTTTTTTTAAGACTTTTAAGTTGACACTTCAATTTCCCTGATCTTGGAACCATGACTATTCATTTTACCTAATTCTTCTTGCATAATGCAATTTACCTAACTAATGAAATTTGTCCTCAACCATTCTGCTTTTCTCTGTTTTAAAAATAGCTTTCAAGTAAATAAGTGAAGGTATTCATGAGTCCTGCATCCTGAGAAGGAAATGCCACTACTCATCTTCCTTTATCTTTTGATGATAATATCTGCTATAGGAAAAGTACTATCATATCAAAACCACCAATCATCACAATTTTATCAAGCATGACACATAGAGTACAATGTTCCCTCTTTGTAAGAACACTGTACTTTGTCTCCAACCTTTCACACTTTGCTGGTAACTATCTCAGGTGTATAGATAAAGGGAATAGAAGCAAGACGAAACACTGCCAGTGCCAGATTTCCAAGGCTGATTTGTGTTTAGCTAGAGTAGAACTCCCCTGGAGTATTAAGATATGCATACCAGCTTTGGGATGATCTAATTTGCTTTTCAGTAACTAAGTGGGTAACAATTGCTTTCTGTTATTCCCTTCAGCTCATCTTCCTTGCTGAAGTTGGCTCTGGACATCCATTTGCTGCTGACACTGATGGGTTCATTGGGCATAATCTAGGTCACATATTCCTGGAAAATGAGCCTGAGTATATCTAACCCAAAGATTTCAGGAAAAATGTCATGAGCCTTGAACTTGGTAAATTCAGGGAATTTGCCTCTTGTTTAATAGACTCCAGAACAGTAATAATTTTCCGAATGTTTGGTTTAGTATTTTGAACCTTTCAAAAATACCAACAATAGCCAGTGTATCAAGACGCTTTATAGCTTTGCCAGAATTCCCATATATTTGGTATTCCAGTGACCCAAGTGAAACTTTTCAGGATATTTCTACTTATGCACAAAAGAACACAGCACAAGCAAAATCAAAGCTGTCAAACTCAGTAAGTGGTTCTCCAGTAAGCACCAATTGCCTTGGGAATCATCAAACTCTGCACTGACATAGTGACCATGATGTGATCTTCCACACAGTAGTTTGGGCATACAACAAACACAGAAGTTCAAGGAAGGGTCACGCTTGGCTGTTTGGGGTTTCAGGAACAATAGAAGATTGTCATTGGTGATGTAGAGAGTAACACTCCATGTCACCACACAGCTCAAATTCGCTCTGCTCAAATTCCTTCAGGATGGACTCAAATTTTCTTCTTTTTATTGTTTTATTTGGAGTGTGTGGGAAGCTACTACTTACTAAAATCCATGGTGTTGCTTTCTGATGTTGCTGTTTAGCAGTGGTCCAGGATATACCATATTCAGAAGGTTTAGTCTTAAAGAAATTGAGCGTGTATATATATGTCCTAGGCCTTCCAATCATGTCTCCCTGAGGTTGTCTATTATTCCCCATATGGCATGGATGCCACAAATAACATTGATATTCATCTACTACATCCAGAGCTGAATAAAGCAATATTCCAGAAACAAACAAAGCTTCAATGTAGTGTCCTCAGTATGCAGTGGCTAGAACCTCAGAAACAATGACTTATAGGGTTGTTACTTTAGTGTCTATCATAATAAAATGAGGACTTGTAGTGAATCTTCACAGTTATAATGCTAGCTTCTTCCTCTGTAAGGGACTGTTAGTGTTTTTTGTTTTGTTTTTTTTAAATTTTTTTTCAATGTTTTTTTATTTATTTTTGGGACAGAGAGAGACAGAGCATGAACGGGGGAGGGGCAGAGAGAGAGGGAGACACAGAATCGGAAACAGGCTCCAGGCTCCGAGCCATCAGCCCAGAGCCTGACGCGGGGCTCGAACTCACGGACCGCGAGATCATGACCTGGCTGAAGTCGGACGCTTAACCGACTGCGCCACCCAGGCGCCCCAGGGACTGTTAGTGTTTTAGTTTATGCTCTTCATTTTACTTGGGACACTCATATACCTTTGCTCATGGGAGTGACAAAATGTATGGTTTGTGTTGGAATAAAAGAATATGAGTATTTGGGATGTTTAAGAGTAGGCTTGATGCTTTGTAAGGGAATTCTCCTCTAGCACTTGGCTTATATACACTCAAGATTGGTGTGTCACAGTGGAAGCCAGAAAAGGCAACCTGGCTTGAGTTGTTGTTGGTGGTGTTTGGTGTCGTTTTAATACAAAAGCTTCTCTTGGCTCTTTTTCTTCTTTAAAGAAATTTTATTTCTAATTTCAGAAATACTATATATGTATATAGTATATATAGTATAGTATATATATACTATATATATATATAGTATATATATATATATATATCAAACAATTACTACAAAATTTACATGAGAAAAAAATAAAAGAATACTCATGATTTCACACACCAAGAGAACTACTATAAACACTTTAAAGTATGTTGTTGTAGATCTATTCCTAAATGACTGAATAGAATTACATTTTATGAATATATCAGAATTAAGCATACTAATTAAGAAGTGGTATTTTGAAGACAGGCTAAGGCTATCTGGAATCAAATCTTGGTCCTACTCTTTACTTAAATCTTTGGGCAAATCAGTTCACTTCTTTTTTTTTTAGTTAATTAATTAATTTATTTTTTCAATATATGAAATTTATTGTCAAATTGGTTTCCATACAACACCCAGTGCTCATCCCAAAAGGTGCCCTCCTCAATACCCATCACTCACCCTCCCCTCCCTCCCATCCCCTATCAACCCTCAGTTTGTTTTCAGTTTTTAAAAGTCTTTAATGCTTTGGCTCTCTCCCACTCTAACCTCTTTTTTTTTTCCTTCCCCTCCCCCGTGGGTTTCTGTTCAGTTCACTTCTTGATGCTGCAGTTTCCTCATCCATAAAATAAAGGTGATAATAGTTCTTACCTTACATAGAATTGCTGAAAGTATGAAGTGCAATAATATAAAGTACTTAGAACAGTGTTGTTGACACATTAAATATGGCGCAATAACTCATTATCATTATCCTTATTATTACTAACATTGTTAGACGTTCAAGTTTATAGTTTTCCTCTCTTATAAGCCATGCTATAACAAACTTCCTAGAAGTTATGTCTTCCTAGAAGTTACGTTTTTTTTAATAGAGTCCCAGGAAAAAATAAATATAATTGACTTTGGTCTCAGAGACAATTTAATCTCCAATTTGCAATCTCAAAAGCCTATAAGGACATTGATTTGTAGGGAGGAGCCAAGATGGTGGAACAGCATGGAAGTTTTTTGTGTGTCTTGCATCCATGAAATACAGCCAGACTAACACTAAACCATCCTTCACACCTAGAAAACTGATTGGGGAATTAACACAACAATCTACACAACCTGAACCACAGAATTCAGCAGGTACGCAGTACGGAGAGGTGAACTTGGGGAGAGAGAAGCCACAGGAAGGGAGGTGCTTTTGCGGGCAGAAAAGCATGTAAGAACTAGGCAAGTACATAAATGTGTGAATCAGACTTGTTTAATAAGACAGTAAAGAGGCTATATTGGGTAGTATCTATACTGGCCTTCTTAAAGGAATTCTAATTTAATACAACTCACTGCCTGGGAAAACTAAACCAAACCAAAACAAACATATAGCCTAAACAAAATGTATCTGCGGTTTTCAGGTATCCTTTAGGCCACCAATATGCAATTCCTGATCTGGTCTACACCCTCATTTTTAAAAATTTTATTGAGATATAATTGCATTAAGTTCAAGTGTACAACATAATGAATTGATACATGTATACATTGTAAAATGATCAACACAATAAGTTTAGTTAACATCCATCACCACAGACAGCTACCAATTTTTTCTTGTGATAAAAACTTTTAAAATCTACTCTTAGCAACTTTCAAATATACAATATAGTTGGGTCTATCCTTAAGTCCTTAGGATGGATTCCAAGAAACTGAACTGCTGGTTCTAAAGCTACCACTTTGAACGATTTACATGCATATTACCAAAATTCTTTCCAAAACGTTGGTATCACTTTATGTTTTCATGAGTGGTATGTGCTTGTTTATTATGATTTTGTTAATCATAATCTGAAACTTCTTTTGCCAGAGACAAAAAAGTTGTATCTTATTATGAATTTAATATGTATTTCCTTTAATATTATTTCTTCTTTTACTGTTTAGTGCTGTACTCCTGGCACCCAGAACAATGTCTGGCACAAAGCAGATGATTGAAAATGTACAAAAATGTATGTATGGGCTTATTGAATATATATTATATATATTATACATATAATGTATATATGTATATATATGTACACATGTCTATACATACATACACACACACACAGTGTACATAAATTATCTATTCCCATTTTCATGCCTCTTTTTAGCAATGGACATGCCAGAACTTTGGAGCACCAGATGAGCAGTTCTAGTTTCAAGAGAGGAAAACAACTCACTCAGGAGGATTCATAAATAGCTGCCCTTAACCTCCACTTCTGCTTTGTGTGTAGCTTTGCCCAAGTGGCCATGTCCTGCCCTATGGCTCACATTTGTGTCCATTACCCCTGGAGTCCCGCATTAAAAAATATTACCTTATGTAACTTACGGTACACCATTTATTCTTGTGTAATCTGAGGCAAATTAAGTACTCCCTTGGAATTTCAGTTTCCTATCTGTAAAATGAAGAAAATAACACTTGACCAATCTATGTCACAGGGTCGTTGTGAAGTGAGTCTTGGGAAAGTATGAACGGTTTTGGAAATGGATAACATTCCATTTTGTCTTGTAAGGGTCACTAATTACCTCCTGTGTCTTGCTTTATTCAAGAGCAATGACAGAGTTGGATACCTTCTCTTCTTTTCCAGATCACTGGCCAGGCATTAAGTATTTAAAAATATAATAATAATGCTGCATTCATGATGTCAAGCAATTGGCACTTTATTTTTAAGTTTCAGTACTTTGGGGCACCTGGTTGGTTCAGTCGTATAAGCATCCAAATCTTCATTTCAGTTTGGGTCATGATCTCACCGGTTTGTGGGTTCAAGCCCCACTTTGGGCTATGTGCTGTCAGTGCAGATTGGGATTTTTTTTCTCTCCCTCTCTCTTTGCCTGTCCTCCACTCGCATGCTCTCTCTCTCTCAAATAAACAAATAATCTTAAGAAAAAAAAAAAAACTCTAGTTCTATGACCCAAACTATTGCTAGTGCTTATTTTTTGTCATGGGCTAATCAATAAACTGTAGCCAGATGTTCATATTTTAGCCTTTTCTTCAACCTGGGTGCGTTATTTCCTGTGTGGCTATTTCCATATACTAATGTTTCAAAAATAAATTGATACAAAGGGACCAAAAAGGCCTCAAAAATGTAGTGCAATTCTGGGGGATGGGGAAAAACTGCAGATGAAGTAACATATTGTTCAAGTTTTTATTATGAACTTTTTAAAATCATGCTGTCGCTTGTCATATCACCATACAATACTAGGAATTAATCTTATTTTCCTCCTATGTATATGTTTTTTAAATATTCTGCTCTAAACTTTAAAAGATACTCAATCTGGGACCATGAAAGAATAAGATGAAAACCTGAGCCAATTCCAAACTGATCTAGCTTGCCCATTCCTTATGTAATTGTATTTTGACCTTTTAGTTATTGAATTTTAGCCCTTTTAGCTATTGAATTTTAGCCAGCTTCACAGTGAACTGCAATTAAAGTTAACAAATAGTCTTAAAACTAGAAAACCTGGTAGTTTTGAAAGACTCATGCCAAGTAAATGAGGTTTCCAGATACTTAAAGCCCCCCTGTGTGGGAACCTTTTCCATCATACCCGTCTTCTGTAGTGGGTCTTAGGTAGGAAAAGGATTTTTGTTCATAAAAGAAAAGAACAAGCAAGATTTTTCTAAAAGTGAGTGGCTCTGTTGTATTCACAAGCAGTCTCCTTACTCAGGCAGACAAACACATCATCTTATTGTTTGTTCACCAGAAAGGACTGTTGTAATATCATTGAGGAGGACAGTAGGAACAATGCTATTGACATTTGTCATATGGTTACTACCATAGTGGCAACATCAGAACACAGGATTATGGCAAATGCCTTTTACTCTCCTTTCTCTTGCTTCTTCCTCCCCACTCAATTTTCCCATCCCTAGGCTCTTCTTGAAAACCTATCTAAAGAGAAAAATATTAGCAATACACAGTGTTCTAGGATTATATTTCTTTCAGTTTGGCTGAAATCCTAACACCTCAAGCAATGGGCTATTCAGAATGGATCAGCTACGGAAGGTCAGTTCCGGCCAGTACTGAAATGGGATTTGTCCAACAACAATAGAAATGTGACCAAGTACTGTCTGGAGGAACTGAATACTTCTCAGGATCTATTCCATATAGCAGTGTTTGGGGGCACTGTGTCATGAAAGGCGCTGTCTTTCCAATGAGAATAAAAGACAAAGTCATGATTTAATTGCTAGTTTTCCTTCCCACTCCCTGTGCACAGTGGCTGTTGATTAGCTGGTGAAATTTTCTGAGAAGCAGATTTGACGTTGAGGGGTAGGAAGAGTCTGGGAAAAGAAAATTAGAGAGAAGGTGGCTGACTTAGACTAGCCTTTGAAGCCAGAGGTGGGACAACTTGTCAGGGAAGACAAGAAGTAACCAACTCTTCTCAACTGGCCAATGGTAAGTGCTGTCTTTATTTTGAGGGTGTTAGGACCTCACATACAATTGAAAAGATTCACTCTGAACTGCACTAAATTATCTGTGGAAAGAAACACATGTCTGAAGTCTTCAACTAGTTTTGTTTCAGCAAAGGAGGACTTGGATGCATTTTGTTTGCAGTCCCAGCTCCTTTTCAGAAAATCAAATGTAACTTTGAGCTTTACGAACAGATAATTAGTGTATGTAACTGATGAATCACTTAATTCTACTCCTGAAACCGATATTGCACTTCATGTTAATTAACTAGAATTTAAATAAAAATTTGAAAAAAAGAATACTTAGTAATGTCTTGCAACTTAGCTAAATTCTAAAATTATGTTGGGGAGAAGATGGTGGCGTAGGAGAACGCTGGGGTCACCTCATCCTGCTGATCACTTAGATTTCACCCACATCTGCCTAAATAACTCAGAAAACCCCAGAAGGCTAGCAGGATGGACTCTCTGGAGCCAAGCATAGACAAGAGGCCCAAGGAAGAGGGTAGGAAGGGCAGAAAGGCGGTGGGTGCTACACAGACTGGCAGGAGGGAGCCAGGGAGGTGGAGGGGCAGCCTGCCCAACAAGGCAGAGCCCCCGAGTCTGACTTGCGAAAGCAGAGGGGCCAGACTGCATTAGTTCTGACAGCCAGTGGGATTTAACATCTGTAATGTTATAAGTCAATAGCTCTGCTCTCAGAGAGTGGGGAGGACAAGAGGACACCGGGAGGGAGAGTTGTTGAGCTCTGGAAGACAGAGCTCAGCTGGGTGGGGAATAAAGGCACTTGCCAGCACCATCTCCCTCTCCCACCCCCCAGCCAAAATCCCAAAGGGAACCAGTTCCTGTCACCGAACTTGCTTGCACCATGCAAACACCCAGCGCTATGCTTCTGTGGATCCATCCCTCCAAAGGGTCTGCCTGCCTCCCTCCCGGTGCTGCAGGGCCCCTCCTGCAGGGGACCACCAACAGCAAAGCGAGCTGAGCCTGCCCCTCCTGCCCCTGTGCACCTTCTGGATCCACCCTGGCTAATATGCCAGATCCCATCAAAGCAGCAGCCCAGACAGGGGCCACACCACTCCACAGTGAGTACTGCCCCTGGGAGAGGGGAAGATAAGGTACACACCAGTCTGAATGTGGCCCCAGCAGTGGGCTGGGGACAGACTTCAGGTCTGACTGCAGTCCCGCCCACCAATACAAGTTACCCCAGATAGCACAGGGGAAGTGCCCTCCAGTTCCATGCCACCCCAGGGACTACCCAAAATGACAAAACGGAAAAATTCTCCTCAAAAGAAACTCCAGGAAGTAGCGACAGCTAACGAATTGATCAAAAACGATTTAAGCAATATAACAGAACAAGAATTTAGAATAATAGTCAGAAAATTAATCGCTGGGCTTCAAAAAAGTATAGAGGACAGCAGAGAATCTATTGCAACAGATAGACTAAAGTGACTAAGAAATAGTCAGGAGGAGCTAAAAAAAATGCTATAAATGAGGTGCAAAATAAAATGGAGGTGACCACAGCTCAGATTGGAGAGGCAGAGGAGAGAATAGGTGAATTAGAAGATAAAATTATGGAAAAAGAGCAAGCTGAGAAAAAGAGAGATAAAAAAAATCCAGGAGTATGAGGGGAGAATTAGAGAACTAAGTGATGCAATCAAACAGAACAATATCTGTATAATAGGAATTCCAGAAGAGGAAGAGAGAGAGAAAGGGGCTGAAGGTGTACTTGAACAAATCATAGCTGAGAACTTCCCTGATCTGGGGAAGGAAAAAGACATTGAATTCCAAGACGCACAGAGAACTCCCTTCAGACGTAACTTGAATCGATCTTCTGCACGACATATTATAGTGAAACTGGCAAAATACAAGGATAAAGATAAACTTCTGAAAGCAGCTAGGGATAAACACACTCTAACATATAAAGGGAGACCCATAAGACTAGTGGCAGACCTATCTACTGAAACTTGGCAGGCCAGAAAGGAATGGAAGGAAATCTTCAATGTGATGAACAGAAAAAAATATGCAGCCGAGAATCCTTTATCCAGCAAGTCTCATTCAGAATAGAAGGAGAGATAAAGGTCTTCCCAAACAAACAAAAGCTGAAGGAATTCATCACCACTAAACGAGTCCTACAAGAGATCCTAAGGGGGATTCTGTGAGTGACATGTTGCAAGGACCACAAGTATCAGAGACATCACTACAAGCATGAAACCTACAGACATCATAATGACTCTAAACTCATATCTTTCAGTAATAACACTGAATGTAAATGGACTAAGTGCTCCAACCAAAGACATAAGGTATCAGAATGGATAAAAAAACAAGACCCATCTATCAGCTGTCTACAAGAGACTCATTTTAGACCTGAAAACACCTTCAGATTGAAAGTGAGGGGATGGAGAACTATATATCATGCTACTGGAAATCAAAAGAAAGCTGAAGTAGCCAAAGTAATTTTGAAGAAGAAGACCAAAGTGGGAGGCATCACAATCCCAGACTTTAGCCTCTACTACAAAGCTGTAATCATCAAGACAGCATGGTATTGGCACAAAAACAGACACAGAAACCAATGGAATAGAATAGAAATGCCAGAATTAGACTCACAAAAGTATGGCCAACTAACCTTTGACAAAGCAGGAAAGAATATCCAATGGAAAAAAGATAGTCTCTTTAACAAATGATGCTGGGAGAATTGGACAGCAACATGCAGAAGAATGAAACTAGACCACTTTCTTACACCATCCACAAAAATAAACTCAAAATGGAAAAAGGACATGAATGTGAGATAGGAAACCATCAAAACCCTAGAGCAGAAAGCAGGAAAAGACCTCTCTGACCTCAGCCACAGCAATTTCTTACTTGACACATCCCCAAAGGCAAGGGAATTAAAAGCAGAAATGAACTATTGAGACCTCATGAAGATAAAAAGCTTCTGCACAGCAAAGGAAACAATCAACAAAACTAAAAGGCAACCAACAGAATGGGAAAAGATATTGGCAAATGACATCTTGGACAAAGGGCTAGTATCCAAAATCTATAAAGAGCTCACCAAACTCCACACCCAAAAAACAAATAGTTCAGTGAAGTAACGGGCCAAAAGCATGAATAGATACTTCTCTAAGGAAGACATCCAGATGGCCAACAGGCACATGAAAAGATGCTCAACGTCACTCCTTATCAGGGAAATACAAATCAAAACCACACTGAGATATCACCTCACACCAGTCAGAGTGGCTAAAATGAACAAATCAGGAGACTATAGATGCTGGAGAGGATGTGGAGAAACGGGAACCCTCTTGCACTGTTGGTGGGAATGCAAACTGGTGCAGCCACTCTTGTAAACAGTGTGGAGGTTCCTCAAAAAATTAAAAATAGATGTACCCTATGACCCAGCAATAGCACTGCTAGGAATTTACCCAAGGGATACAGGAGTACTGATGCATAGGGGCACTTGTACCCCCAATGTTTATAGCAGCACTTTCAACAATAGCCAAATTATGGAAAGAGCCCAAATGTCCATCAACTGATGAATGGATAAAGAAATTGTGGTTTATACACAAAATGGAATACTACTTGGCAATGAGAAAGAATGAAATATGGCCTTTTGTAGCAACGTGGATGGAACTGGAGAGTGTTATGCTAAGTGAAGTAAGTCATACAGAGAAAGACAGATACCATATGTTTTCACTTTTATGTGGATCCTGAGAAACTTAACAGAAGACCATGGGGGAGGGGGAAGGGAATAAAAACAAAGGTTAGAGAAGGAGGAAGCCAAAACATAAGAGACTCTTAAAAACTGAGAACAAACTGAGGGTTGATGAGGGATGGGAGGGAGGGGAGGGTGTGTGATGGGTATTGAGGAGGGCACCTGTTGGGATGAGCATTGGGTGTTGTATGGAAACCAATTTGACAATAAATTTCATATTTATAAATAAATAAATAAATAAATAAATAAATAAATAAATAAATAAATAAATAAAAATTATGTTGGGCAACTGATTGCAGCTGTATATAAAGTTGTTTCCAGGGGAATCTTTGGGGAGTTTCAGAATATAGACAAGCAACCTAAAGCATGGGTTAGCAAATTATGCCTGCAAAGAGCCAGATAGGAAATATTTTAGGCCTTGTGGGTTGTATGGTCTCTGTTGCAAGTACTTAATTCTTTGTGACACAAAAGGAAAAATGGCACATAAGCAAATAAGCATGACTATATTCCAATAAAACTTAATTTTTGATCACTGAAAAAATGCCAAAGTCATGGTCACTGGAGGGCCTTAAAAAGTGCAAACATCTTTTCTCAAATAGAGATGAACCCTGAATACTTATTAATGATGTAACTCCCCTTTTTGTACCAGATAAGTGGTCTTAAGCAATCTTTCCTAAATTTCACACTAGTTTTTTGTTTAGTGATTTGTTTGCCATTGTTTTAGGAATGGGGGGGGTCTCCTTATATTAATTCTAAAAGCATAATAGTAAAACTTTATGGTTTCATTAGGAATGACTGATCATAGGGCAACCCAAGAAAAGAAATAGGAAGTAACTTTTTTAATGGGGTGGGAGGGATGCTGTTTTTGTGTGATTTTCAGATTTTTAGATTAACAGGAACTCTTCAAAACTTCAAATAAAATTGAGGTTCTCCATGCCAGATCTCATTTATGAGCTTACCCAGATTTGCTTGGTTCACCCAGCCCTCTGCACCTCAACGGCTTGCTGAATGAGTGCCTTAGCTGTCGCTGCTCTGGCCTTATAGACTAATGCTATCTTAGGGTCCCCCAGGGTGAGAACTAGGTGTCAGCACCATCTTCAGTCAACCTACTGAGTCAGAACCAATAGCAGATATAGTCCAGTCAGACCAAACCCACATTGGGCTCTGGCTCTTCCCACAGCTTCCAGACTCAGATGATGAGAGGGAGATATGCCTATAAAGATCAGATAACTTAACCAGGAAAGGCTGGAAATGTTGAACTTTGACCTTTGGGTACTTCAGCAAGACTGGGAAAAAGAAAGTAACCAGCAAATGAACTTCTTTGTCTTCTTGTCTCTGACAGACTGTTCTGGGTATGGTATGCAGAAAGAGATAGCCTGTATGCCTGAGTAACTAGCTGTGTGTGTGTGTGTGTGTGTGTGTGTGTGTGTGTGTGTGTGTGTTAAGCTGTGGCCAGCTCAGAAATTTACAGTCTAAGGGCGCATGGGTGGCTCAGTCGGTTAAGCATCTGATTTCGGCTCAGGTCATGATCTCATGGCTTGTGAGTTTGAGCCCCACATCAAGCTCTGTGCTGACAGCTCAGAGCCTGGAGCCTGTTCGGATTCTGTGTCTCCCTCTCTCTTTGCCCCTCCTCCACTGGCACTCTTGTACATGCTCTCTCTCTCTCAAAATAAACAAACATAAAAAGAAAGAAATTTACAATCTAGTATTTGCTTTTCTTTTTTCTCTGCATAAGTGCTCTTTTTCCCTTACTCTTGTCATTCTGAGATGTCACCTCCCAAGTAAACCAAAGACATTAAAACCATAAGACACTAGCTGTATTTTCAACTTCTACATTATGGGAAAATTACATGTTGCTAAACTATATTCAATTCAATTATGTTTTTAAATGAGTTAGTGCTTTACATAAGTGCTTTACATGACTACATAAGTAGTTAGAAGATAATGTTGAATCATGAAATTGTTAATATATGCATGTTCTCATCCTAGATAAATGGAAATTTCATATGGTTCAACCTAATAATATTTATACTGGAAATAATGGATTATGGTAGTTAAGAGCTTGGGAGTCATGCTGACTGGGTGCAAATCAGTTCTACCATTAACTACCTGTTTGACACTGAACAAGTTACCAAATCACTCTAGGTCCTAGATGCGTCGTTTATAACATGGGATAATATCTGGACTTGTTGTGAGAATTAAATTGTATAATTCATTAAGTAATCATTTAATAAATTTTTGCTATTTTTCATTCAAAGTAAAGTATTTATCACACCTATAGATCATGCCTGGTGTATATATGAATTTAGGGGTCATTTTCTCTAAATCTACTCTGTACTCCCATGTCTTTAGGCCAGGCATTCTTGGCCCTCAGGTTGGAAACAACTGATAAAAAATATATATTTATAAGTCATGGATAAAATAAGAAAAAATATAAGAAAAAAGTACATTTGTTAACAATTGCTATTATGCTTCCATTTCTCAATCACTAATTTCAATTCTATTGATTGATTTGTTTTTATATATTAAGATTTAGGATGACCACTAATTCTCTCAGTTAATTATATTATAAGATTTTTGCAAATCACCTTCAAAATTATTTAGAAGACAAAAATCATTTGGCTTAAAAATGTTAAATTAGGCAATTCCCAATTTTTCAGGGCTACTTTCCTCCGCATCAAAGCCAAATTTATTTTCACTTCTCATTTTATCACTAGACTAAAAACAAAATTGACTGGAAGTAGTAAATTAACACCTATTTATCTACATGGCACATTGAAAAGGATATAACTCAGGATCCTAACTGCCCCTGAGTACCTCCTACACTGTCCTCCCTAATATTCACCCCCCTCTTAATTATTAAGATATTTTCTAATAATAATCATAGATAATATATGGTTCAATATGGTTTTACAAAGTCTGATTCTATCCTCATAATCAAGCTTTTTTGTAGCAAATAAACCAATGTCAAACATTAACAAAAAAATCATCATCACCACCATCATCATCATTATCTCATGAAACCCAAAGGGCAACCAGCCTCACAAACAACTATAACCAGAACCTGGGAAGGCCAGGAGGACCTGAGGGTTGCATTCTTCATCTCTGGATCTTCCCTCTGTACATATGTTTCATTATGTCCAATGACCATCAAGATGCCCAGTTTACTTCTCCTGTAATCAAATGACCAGTGCAACTGAATTATGGTTACTCAGTCTTAATTCCAAGATCCCAGGAAAATATAACTCTGATCAGCCCAGTTTGAAAAGCTATCCTTTCCTGATCCAATCATATTTGACCATCAGGCTAGGGCCATGTACTGCAACGTGGCTTCCATGGCCCACCTGTGGGCAACTGGCAATTTTAGAACTACTGGTTTGTAGTTAAGTTAAGCACATAACCCCAAATTGTATTGTATCCACTATGTCTAAGGCGAGTATTAGTGTACTGGCTTTTTAAAATCTGTTTTAATTTTTATTTTATTGTGCTAAAGACACCATGGGATCCATTAACAGGTTTTTAAGTGTATAATACAGTACTGTTATCTATAGGCTCTATGGTATACAAAAATCTCTAGAACTTACTCATTTTGCATAACTGAAACTGTGTATCTGTAATTAGCAACACCCCCCCCCCCACCTCCTCAGCCTCTGGCACTATCACTCCAATCTCTGCTCTATGAGTTTGAACATTTTACACACCTCATGTAAGTGGAACCACTCAGTATTGGTCCTTCTGTTACTGTTTTATTTCACTTACATAATGCTGTCCGAGGCTCATCCATGTTGTGACATATTGCAAGATTATCTTTATGTATTTTATCTTTATTTATTTTATGGATGAAAACCTAAAGTTCTGGAAGATTCACTGCCTAGGGTGAAGTAGAAAAATTAGAATTTGACCCAAATATTTTATTACAAATTGTATATTTCTTTTTTTAATATGAAATTTATTGTCAAACTGGTTTCCATAAAACACTCAGTGTTCATCCCAACAGGTGCCCTCAATGCCCATCACCCACTTTCCCCTACCTCCCACCCCCCTTCAATCCTCAGTTTGTTTTCAGTTTTTAAGAGTCTCTTATGGTTTGCCTCCCTCTTTCTCTTTTTTCCACCTTCCCCTCCCCCATGGTCTTCTGTTAAGTTTCTCAAGATCCACATAAGAGTGAAAAACCATAGTATCTGTCTTTCTCTGTATGACTTGTTTCACTTAGCATAACACTCTCCAGTTCCATCCACTTTGCTACAAAAGGCCATATTTCATTCTTTCTCATTGCCAAGTAGTATTCCATTGTATATATAAACCACAACTTCTTTTTTTTCCTTTATTTTTTATTGTTTTTTTTTCAAATATGAAATTTATTGTCAAATTGGATCTATTTTTAATTTTTTGAGGATCCTCCATACTGTTTTCCAGAGTGGCTGCACCAGTTTGCACTCCCACCAACAGTGCAAGAGGGTACCCCTTTCTCTGTATCTTCACCAACATCTGTTGTTTCCTGTGTTGTTAATTTTAGCCATTCTGACAGGTGTGAGGTGGTATCTCATCATGGTTCTGATATGTATTTCCCTGATGGTGAGTGATATTAAGCATCTTTTCATGTCTCTGTTAGCCATCTGTATGTATCAGCTTAAGTTCTTTAAAAGAGCCTAGATTTGGGCCCTGAGGAAATACACCATGATTGGTTTTCTAAGTTTGAATGCTAGAACAGAGAAGATAGAGCCAATGAAGCTTGATGAAGGGAGGAACACAGTTGTAATAAAAAGTAGTTAAAAAAAAAAAGCAAGACAAGTCACCATATATTTACCATTTCATGGAAATTAGTCCAAGAAAATACCAGTATCTATGGGTAACAATAGCAATTTGTGCCTCTCCAAATATAAAATCCCATGTTTAGGTAATTAAGAGAATCTATTTTATGTGTTGAAGGTATGGCACTGATTTCCATTAAGTGCATTGCCTAATTCCTTTAAGCATATGCTGGACAAAATCCTGGGCAATGTCAATGCCATTTATGAACCTATGCTTATTTTCATAATTGACATAACTCATAGCTCCCTGACTTCAAACATTGAGATAAGAGTTCTCCAAAAAAAAATCATGGCATTTTAATGCTTAAGGCCAAATATATGGGTATTTGGATATATTAAGCTGATTATTTTAAATTTTTTGTTTTCAAAGTTTAGGAAGTCTTATTAATATAGTCTTTAAAAAACTGCCTTAATACATTTTTAAAAAGTATGGAATATAGTTTGAAATATGTGAGTGACAGCCTAAGACTTGATAAACAGGGTTTTGGCTATCAGCGCTTTGCATGCCAAAACAGTATTGGACTACATTGTACCTTAGAAATTTGTACTCATGGAGAATATGTTCATTACTATTTAAAAATTAATTGGTCCATGGGCACCTGCGTGGCTCAGTCAGTTGAGTGTCCAACTTCGGCTCAGGTCATGATCTCATGGCTCTTGAGTTTGAGCCCTGCATCGGGCTTTGTGTTGACAGCTCAGGGCCTGAAGCCTGCTTCAGATTCTGTGTCTCCCTCTCTCTTTGCCCCTCCCTTGCCCATGCTCTGTCTCTCTGTCAAAAATAAATAAACATCAAAAAAAGTTTTTAAATAAATAAAAATTAAAATTAATTGGTCCTTTAAAAACAGTGCATATGTAAATACACATTGGTCTTCTAAAGATACAAATACATACATACAGTATGTATTCATACATACATCCACATATACACATGAGTTGGCCAAACTCCCTTGACTAGTGCTAGAACAAGACATCAGTCCTACATTCTTGGTAGATCTCATCTTAATCATGAGGTTGGACTGCCCTCAAGCAATGAGGAAAGGTCACTGTACCCCAAAGTGGGGTAAGAATGCTAAGTGAGCCTTCTGGTCTCATTTAGGAAGGCATGATGGTGATTTACACAAGAGAGAATGAATAAAAGACTCTCTAAGCTGCTCAACTGAACCACTGCAGAGGCAGAGATTGTGAGAGCAAACT
The DNA here is from genome assembly GCF_018350175.1 of Felis catus. Taxonomy (NCBI): domain Eukaryota; kingdom Metazoa; phylum Chordata; class Mammalia; order Carnivora; family Felidae; genus Felis; species Felis catus. The sequence continues at coordinate 199,594,473 of NC_058368.1, read as the reverse complement.
GCTTCTTAAAGGCTTGTGCCCTAAGACTTGCTAGTAGAATGTAACTGAACAAAAATAAATGCTTTGACAGCAAGATGCTCCCTGGTATTACTGAGCATGTCTAAATTCAGTACATAAGAACTAGTGAGGAAATCAGAAAGAGGAGTGTTATTTTGAGAATAAAAAAAATCTTCCTTTAGGTAAAAAGAAGACTTGGTTTTAAAAAATGGAACATCAGGGGCGCCTGGGTGGCTCAGTCGGTTAAGTGTCCGACTTCGGCTCAGGCCATGATCTCACGGTCTGTGAGTTCGAGCCCCGCGTCAGGCTCTGTGCTGACAGCTCAGATCCTGGAGCCTACTTCGGATTCTGTGTCTCCCTCTCTCTCTCTGACCCTGCCCCTTTCATGCTCTGTCTCCATCTCAAAAATAAATAAAAATTAAAAAAAATGGAACATCAATTTATGATGTATTAAGGCACGTTTATTGTTTAATTTATAAATTGAAAAGTTAATAATCTTATTCTTGCCTACCCAGCATACATTTGTTTTTATAACTAACAGTTTATTTCTAATATAGTAAGGTAAGTAGAGGCCTAATGTCATACAGCTGATTTTACTAGCAATTCTATGTAGAAATGGCTTTTATAATAGATAGGACTGCACACACAGACAACACAATGTGATTATGAGTAAAAACTGCAATATAAAAGAATGTTTTTCATTTAAATTGTTTTGCTTTTTAAACACTCAAAAGCAATAAAAGACCCTTGACTTCATTTCTATTTCAAAGCCCACTCACCACTTAACATCTGTTTTTCTGGGTAGCTGAAACTGTCTTGCTGACTGCATGACTTTGGATGAATGTTTAAAAAACCATCCAGTGATGTTCAATTTGATTTGAGACAGGTACTATCATGTCAGTTTGAGGCAACTGTGAATAGTCCTTCCTAAATATTTCTAATGCCATTTGATAGGTGTCATTGACTTTTATGAAAACTACTGAGCCACTTCCTTTTTTGACTGTGTTTGGAATTACTATACAGATCTCTTTCCTGGCCTCTGGCAGAGGCTTGTGATGTAAATAAATTCATATGGCTGGCTGGAAAGGAAGAAGGTGTGTATTACCAGACCCAGTACATCAAAGAGGTGTTCATGGTTTCAACAAAAATTAAGAACAGGAGTGCCTTAGATAGATACCTCCGAGATATTTCTACAGATCATGGCCTGCCTTGAAGAATGTTCTCTCTCAGTTAATACTCCTCCTTCCTGTCTCCATCTCCACCCTCATTCCAAGAATGTAGTAAAACCAGTGTTAACTATGAAAATAGTTATGAGAGAGTCTGAATAACCAGTAAAGGAAATTTGAGTAAAGGGGATGATGATATGTCCACGTCACAAACATAATCCTAACAACTATCTATCTATCCATCTATCTACATACCTACCTACCTAGAAGCCTTTGTGTAAATTTTCTCGAAGTGACAAGTTTATGTCTTAAAACTTCACCTTTGACAGTTTCCTTAACTATAAGATACAACAGATTTTTAGAACACTTTGCTCTTAACTATGAGATATAAGATTTTTAGAACACTTTGCTCAAATCTTGCAGAGTGGACACAGTGTATAATCTGATTCACATCTCTGTCCTAAATTAAAGTTTGTTGTTTACAGAAGCAATTATTAAATCTCAAAATTCTATAATTACAGAAGTACTTAACACAGAAGATGAAATCCTCCTAATCCTCCCAGAGGAGAATCACTCTCAACATACACTGCATATCACTATTTTCCACCCAAAATATTTTTTCAATAGTTATACTAGAATCTATTATTGCATTTTCTTTCTATAAAAGTATTCTTTGACCAATATTTTTACCCAAAACCTAGAAGCACCAGACTATTTTCACCCTTCCCATTCAATTTTCACACAGAGGGACAACTTCCACATTCTTTCTCTTGTGCTTTTTTCTTTCTTGATCTGATTCCTTTGTTTGATGGAGCAGGGTCTTTGGTGGTAGAGTTCATAGAAGTCTCTGGCATTCTCCAAAACTGCCATTCAATTTTAAACTATAACATTCATAATTGGCATTTCTTTTTTATTTGGGAGATTTTAATGAACATTCTAATAAAGTTTGCCGTCAAGAACATTGCTCATAAGTGAATCACGCTCTGTCTTAATTTTCATCTAAAATTAAACATGTATAGGGGTGCCTGGGTTGCTCAGTTGGTTGAGCATCTGACTTTTTTTTTAAATTTACACCCAACTTAGTTAGCATATAGTGCAATAATGATTTCAGGAGTAGAATCCAGTGATTCATCCCCTACGCACAACATCCAGTGCTCATCCCAATAAGTGTCCTCCTTAATTCCCCTTGCCCATTTAACCCACCCAAAACCCCTCCAGCAACCTCAGTTTGTTGTCTGTATGTAAGAGTCTCTTTATGGTTTGTCCCCCTCCCTGTTTTTATATTATTTTCACTTCCCTTCCCTTATGTTCATCTGTTTTGTATCTTAAATGCCACATATGAGTGAAGTCATATATTTATCTTTCTCTGATTTACTAATTTCACTTAGCATAATACACTCTAGTTCCATCCATGTTGTTACAAATGACAAGACTTCATTCTTTCTTGATTTCCATGTAATATTCCAATACATATATGTATATATATGCATGTGTATATATGCATGCACATGCATATATATATATGAATGTCACATCTTCTTATCCATTCATCAGTTGGTGGACATCTGGGCTCTTTCCATACTTTGGCTGTTGTTGATAGTGTTGCTATAAACATTGAGGTGCATGTGCCCCTTTGAAACAGCACATGTGTATTCTTTGGATAAATACCTAGTAGTGCAATTGCTGGGTCGTAAGGTAGTTCTATTTTTAGTTTTTTGAGGAACCTTCATACTGTTTTCCAGAGTGGGTGCATCAGTTTGCATTCCCACCAGCAGTGCAAAAGGGTTCCTCTTTCTCCACATCCTCGCCAACATCTGTTGTTGCCTGAGTTTTTAATTTTAGCCATTTTGACAGGTGTGAGGGGGTAGCTCAATGAAGCATCCGACTCTTGATTTCAGCTCAGGTCACGATCTCACAGTTTGTGAGTTCAAGCTCCACATTGGGCTGTGCGCTGACAAAGCAGAGCCTGCTTGGGATTCTCTGTCTCTCTCTCTCTTTCAGCCCCTCCCCTGCTTGTGCTCTCTCTCTCTCTCTCTAATTAAATAAATAAACATATTTTAAAAATAAAAAAATTAAATTAAATATGCACAGCAAAAGATTGAAATTTTATGAAACTTTAAAATTACATTTAAAAGAAAAAGATCGATTTTATGTTTAACAAAATTGAATAATATTCAATATAACAACATGAAAAAATATATATTGACTAGTGCTGATTTTTAAGTAAGAAATGCTATCACAGTTCTCTACCTAATAATGCTTCCAAAAGCATGCCATAGACAAATATTTACTAAGTTTAGAATTTATCACCAAAAAGTAGAACGTGAGCTGGACTGGAAGACAGGAGCTCTAGTATCTGTCTCTGATTCTTCTATTTACACTTATATGAGAAAGTAACTTCAGTACCAAGACTTTGATTTCCTCATCTGTAAAATTAGAGAATAGATTCATTTTTTTAAAGGTTACATACAATCTGTTATGGAGTTTGATGAAAGCTGCTAGAGTAAACTAGATGTTATATAACAACAAATTCTCCCAAATTTAGAGGCTTGACACAAGAGAAGTTTATTTACTGGTTCATTACATGACCAAGTTCAATAAACATATTCCAGGTAGCTTTCTTCCATGTGTCAATTGGGGAACTGAGGTTTCCTCCATCTTGTGGCTCTACCATTCCCTAAGCCTTGGATATCTCTGCACCTGACCCACAAAAGAGAAAGAAGAAGCAAGGAAAGTACACCCAAGGAAATGACACCCTTATTTTCATTTACTTGTTTTCTATTGGCCAGAACTAATCACATGATCCTATTTAGATGCAAGAGGGACTAGGAAATATAGTAGACTAGACAACTTCACAAACACCATCCTAATTATATGGTATCTATGATTCTAGATAAAGAATTAAAGGTCTCAGGAAAATTCAGTAAGTGCAAGTATATTCAAATGGCTTCTATATTCAAGCAACACCCCATGCTGTAGTTAATGGAATGACCTATTTCCCAGAAAATGAAAAATTTCATAAATACACTGTAGAAGTCATGTCTTGAGATATAACCTGCCATACCACAGAATTCTAGTAGGATCCTGTGTTCTGCAGCACTTTATCCACTGAAAGTAATTCCACCATTTCCAGCAGTAAAGCATCTTGACTGCATTTCCATCTCAAACCTGAATCTATTTCCGCCAGCTGTCTCCCTTCTTCTAGCAATGATGTCTTACAAATTTCCCTCCTAGAAGCTGGCTACATAATTTGTGAGTCCCAATGCAAAGTAAAAACAAAACAAAACAAAACAAAACAACAACAAACAATAGAGCCCTTTGCTCAAAAAGTAGGGAGGGAGTGGGGGTGGGAGGAGGGGGATGCCATTAAAGGAACTAAAATATAAAGCTTTGTCCTTTTCCCACTGATTTCTCCCTACTTATCATATTGGGGTTTTTTGGGGTTTTTTGCTGCTTAATGTCATCCTAAGTAAAGAAAAATTAAAATTTTAAATTACTAGCTTGAATGTTACTATCCTATGCAGTGCCAGTTCTAAATGGAAATACTAGAGTATTTAATTGATGTGGGGAATCACCAAAATTACCCTGTTCGTATTCTGTGGCTCATCCCCATAGGCCCCCTGAACTGACCAGAAGAGACAAACACAAGTCAGACACAGGAGTCAAGAAGTAGGAAGAGCATGCCCACAAAGGAAAAGACAGGCAAAGGAGTACTCTAGGCCATAAGATTACTTGTGGGGAGAGAAAAGACATCCCCTCCCCTTACCCCCAGGCCCTAAGGATCCAGCCTTGGAATGATGAGCATGCACATGTGCTGCCTCAGGTCCCAAGCAGGGGTTACCCCTCCCACCAGCCACCTTAGAGAAAGTCAGTCAGGCATTTCCCCTTCCCACTGGCCCAACTCTGGGCAAACGAGTGACCCCAAGGATCTTTAACCCTCTGTACCAAGGATTGCAGGAAACTGTATCTGCTGTGCCATTTAATACCCCAGATCACTGGTATTAGGACAGCCGCCACTATGTCCCACTCCCAGACATGGACTGACTCCAACTAGCCAACCTCTACACCCATGCTCCATTGTCCCACTGCGCCTCACTTACAAAACAAGTCTCTAGCACAAATTCTGAGATAGATTTATCAAGAAGTTCAGACTACAGTTGGCAAACATGTAGTCCTGTGCCACTGCACTGGCTGAATGCCCATGAAGCCAGAGCCAACCCTACTTCAAATAAATGAATTTTCAGGAACAATGTGTCTTTCCTCCAACTGTAATCCAAATAAATCCCAGGGCTTCAAGTGACCTAGCCTTGCCAAGGTGTCTCACTCAAAGAAACACAATCCTGTAAAGTTAGCCAAGTGTAATTAAAAATAATTCTACTCTTTTCTTGCCTTATGAAAAGATTAATAAAGAGAATCTAATTCATAACACAAAGCTATATAATTTTTAAACTCCTAGTTTCTGTTCCCCAATCCTTCCTTATGGAAGCTGCTCTAGAATCTTTTATTCTTTGCTTCTCACTTGCCATTTTGCAGCAAAATATGTCCTCCCTGACAAAAAGCCCATAAAGTTTTTTGCTCTCCGTTTCACTACCCTCACTCCCAGCTCTTATGTAAATGAACTCAGCCTCTTGGATTTCTTTTTAAACTTTTTCTCTTCTTTGCCCATTACTAAGGTTCTCTACCCCAAATGAAAGTCCAGAATCTGATGCAGAGGGCAAAAATCTTTCCTTCCAATGAGAGTGAGAGGAGGGAACAGGCTGTAAATACATATTTAGCAATATGTTGTGTCCTGATTACACATTAATAATTTTATTCCTCTTATAAATCAAGGACCTACTCACTCATATTGATTTCACTTTTTCCCTAGAATAGCTCTTGAGGCTGTTAGCCTTTCTTAGTTTAAACAGTGGCTCTTCCTCTGTGGTACAGAAGCAAAAATAATGAGCACCTGCTATTCTTGCGACACCAAATGAGTCATTTAATCTCGGCCTTCCGTTTCCTCTGTAGTGTATACAAACTATGATTTGGGGCAATCCGGCAGTCTGAGGAATGGACTCTTTCTCAGTTCCATGAATTAATGGCTAGATTATGTGTTAACCGGTAGTATTAACTGATCTTAAGAAAATATGTGTCAAGGAAAAGAGGGTGGTCTGCATTAAAAATGTCTCCTTGGAAGGGACATTGGGGTAGTCATAGCTAATCACGGTTTTCTGAATTTAGGTAAAATATCTCTAAGCAAACCTTCTATTTTCCAATAATATATTTCTGATTAATAGTTTGACCCTCAAATACATTGATTCTGGAGGAAAGAAGTAGTCCTTAAGGATGTAGTACACAAAAGTTATGGTCATTGGGGATGAATGTGTGCCATTATAAATTAAAAATTTGGATTTATGGATTATATATTACCCTTTTGTGGATTAAGATAGTGTGAGTCTGTTACTGAAATCCTGATCGTTTCAGAGTATATGAAAGTGAATAGATTATTAACTTGTTAAACTGAGTACACACTTGAAATGTTAGTGACCTGCTGGTCAGCATCTCTATCTGAATGCCACTCACTGGCTTAGCAATATGTGAAATTAGATGACTAAAATCTAACAATCAGGTTGTTGTAAAATTAGAGATAGAGCATGTGAAAGTCTCGAGCACAAAGTCTGACTCACCAAGCTACTTAAAGTTTTTTTAAACTTTTTTTAATGTTTATTTATTTTGAGGGAGAGAGAGACAGAGTGCAAGCAGGGAAGGGGCAGGGGGAAAGGGAGACACAGAATCTGAAGCAGGCTCCAGGCTCTGAGGTGTCAGCACAGAGCCCAATGCAAGGCTCGAACTCACAAACTGTGAGATGATGACCTGAGCAGAAGTCAGACGCTTAATCGACTGAGGGACCCAGGTGCCCCTAAAAGTTTTTTTGTATGAATACATTTTCCTATTTATCACTTTTCAATGAATTGTTTCACTTTATTATCATTAAGACTACAAGGATCATTTGTGTTTAATCTATGCTTCTAAAGGAAAGAGAACAAAATATTCCATGTACTATGCTTTAACCAGGAAGAAGGAATCTTGTCTAAAGTTTTGATCATGCTAAAAGAAAAACATTACAGAGCTTCTGCTAGTTTTTCCCCTTACTATTAAATTTTAGACACCATGGTAGAAAGTCTTTTAGGTTAGCAGAGCTCCTTTAAAATTTTGTGCTGTGAAATGGTAGTCATCCACAGTAGAAAGCCTTTCCTGTTAAAAACAGGCTCAATTACATGTCTAGTTTAGAATAGTGAGCAGGAGGCTAGAAGATAGAAGGAGACCAGAGACAAAAAGATGAAGGCAGCCAAAACTTAAGGAGGTTATATGGACAGCAAAAATTATATGAAGGTAGGAAATTGGTAATGAATGTTAGAAGGGTGATGATTAATATTCTATTTCTTGTTTCATCTCTATAATTATACCATGTAATCACTCTATCACTGTCTAGTTTGGAATGCTATAACAAATTACCATTGAATGGGTGACTAAAATAACAAAAATTTATTTCTCATGGTTCTAGAAGCTGGAAGTCTAAGATCAGGATGCTAGCATAATTCAGTATTGGTGAGGCCTCATTCCTAGTTATGTCCATATGTGGCCTATTCTTGTTGTGTGCATGCAAAAAGAAAGAAAATCCCCTTTTATCTCTTCTCAAAAGGACACTAACCCATCATGAGGTCTCTACCCTCATGATCTCATTACTTCCTAAGGGCCCCATCTCTAAATACCATAATATTAGGGATTAGGGTTTCAAATTGTGAATTTGGGCAGAAGGCAAATATTCAGTCCACAGCACGTACCCTCAAAATAAAAGTCTGCCACATGCTCAGTCTTATGTTATTGGCCATTTGGGGAACTGAAATAATCAGGGCAATGTCCAGAATGAGGCCAAGTATGAAGAAGAAAGAAGCAGTAACATAAGGTAGGATTCAGAGCAGAGACTATGAATAATGAGAGATAAAAACCCCAGGAATCCTTACAGATCTGAGAGATAAGAAATGTAGTTGAAGATTGTGGTTTCCCAGTTGGCAATGAGGCTGGACAGGGTGACCTCAATAGTCTAGGAGAACTGGAAGCATCCAGGCAGTTGATATTTGGATCACACTTGTGGGGCTCAGCATCCCAAAATGTTCAGTGTCCTTGTTGCCTAATGATAATGATGATGGTGATAATAACAAAGGTCAGAGCCACCAACCCAGCTATATTCTCCTCCCTCTGGGCACCTTGGTTCTAAAACCACAAACCACAAACCTGCACACGCTTATCTATGAAACTGAAACAGATACTCCTGGCCTATTAAAATAAATGCACACTTTAATCAATCATCTTTATAATATGCACAACTGTAAACATTATTCATGTTACTTTATTTTCAAGAATCCACCTGCACAGACACAATTCTATGTTAGGTAACAACATTCTGTAGGCTTTATCTTGTTGGATTTTTAGGAAATTTTTTGTCAATATGTTCCTTTCCTCAAAACTTTTTATCTCTGCAGACATCTCCTTTCTTCGGCTACTTTTTAAATTTTTTTTTAATTCCAGAATAGTTAAAATACAGTGTTGTATTAGCTTCAGGTATACAATATAGTGATTAAACAATTCCATATAATACTCAGTGCTCATCATGATGAGTGCACTCCTTAATCCCCATCACCTATTTCATCCATCTCCCCAATCACCTCTCCTCTGGTAACCATCAGTTTGTTCTCTCTATTTAAGAGTTTGTTTCTTGGTTTATCTCTTTTCTTCTTTGTGTGTTTTGTTTCTTAAATTCTACATTTGAGTGAAATCATCTGGTATTTGTCTTTCTCTGACTGACTTATTTTACTTAGTATTATACCCTCTAGGTCCATCCCTGTTGCTGCAAATGGCAAGATTTCATTCTTTTTAATAGCTGAGTAATATTCCAGTGTGTGTGTGTGTGTGTGTGTGTGTGTGTGTGTGTGTGTGTGTGCAACTTCTTCATTCATGCATAGATATACACTTGGCTTGCTTCTATAACTTGGCTATTGTAAATAATGTTGCACTGAACACACAGGTGCACCTATCTTTTCAAATTAGAAAACATCTCCCTTCTTAACTTACATCTACAAATGTTGCTTTAACTTGTTAAAATGCCCATTTTATCATAAGCGTTACTAAAACTGAAGAGTCATATCATATTAAATTATTATCAAGGCCCCTCTGCCTTTCCCTCTCAGTTGGCTACTCTCTCAACATCCAGTATTTCCTCCTTTCACCATGCATGATTCTAGATGTGCAGACTATAGCTTAGGTGAAAACTCAATCCTCTTAAATGAAAACAAAAAGCACTGTCACTATTTTCTGAATGACATGGAAATCCTTCCATTTGGCATTTGAGGGTAGCTGTATTTTTTTTTTGAGAGGATAAAGAGCAGGAAAGCTCAGTTTTTAAGGAGAGACAATGTTGGGTGAAAGAGAAACTCCTATGATAAAAAAACATTTAATAATTGCTCACATCATGTAGTAAAAAAATCTTTAAAGACAATCTATATGCCTACAGCTTCAAAAAACATTTTAGAAGAGAATGGAAATTTTTGGTATTCCAATTCTCAACTCTGACATTTAAACTGCTTCCTTAAAAAAAAGAAAAAAGAAAAAAACCCACTTGATGAAAAGACAAAGGGAAATTGTTGTTAACTTGCCAAAGAAATAAATTAGAATATAAAACGTGGAATTACTATACAACTATATTATATGTATAATATATGCATATATATAACATATGGTAACATCATTATTTTTAGTTTCTTTTTATCTTCATCCTTGTCTATCCTAAATTTCTGTTTCTAGATACAGATCTTTATCTGCATCAAATCTCTACCTTCACTTAGCCTTAGCAGTTTCCTCTGAAAATCCAGTCATGTGAGATTACTAAAATGAGCTTATTACCAACTTAAAGCAAAACAATTAATAACCAAATGTCTGCCTGCCTGTCCTCAGCTGAAATGCTTGCATGTACATTCATTCACACACACACAAACACACATACACACACACAGTCCTTTCTATCACATTCTCTGCTCCCTCTACTCAAGGCTTGTGCCACTATGATATGCAATGGGAAGTATGAATAGCCTGTGGCAAGTTAGAAGTACAGTTATTTAACAAATCATACTCTCTGTCTCTTTGTGCTATATGGGCTTTGCTAGACCAATTGTACAAATTCATACAACTTTGCATAGTCTTGGCAACATGGAAACAGTTACAAGGTATAAATCTGTATTAAAATTCTCACCAAAATAATACATCCTAAATTAAAACCTATGACCTCCCACAAGCACATATAAATATACTGTCTTCTGGGATTCACAACACAGCACTTGGCATATGCTTGTTGCTTTTTTTTCTCTTTACGTTATCACATTGTATGAGATATTTCTGTAATGTAGTTGTTTATTTAAAAGTTTTTTTCCTCAAACAAGCCTCAGAAGCAGGACAAGCTACATAATTCGAAGACCCAGTGCAAATGAAAATACAGAGCCCTTTGTTCAAAAATATTCAGAAATTTCAAGACAGTGACACCTGAGATTAAGTCAAGCATTGGGCCTTCTGAGAACAGGGGCCACTTGTGCCACTACAAAGGCTCTACACACATGAGGCCAACTCTGTTCTGCTGGCAAATTCATATTTGTCACACCCAAGCTTACCGCAGTGTCTGAGAATAAGCACTCAGTAAAAGGATGCTGAAAGATGAAATCAATAAGCAGTTAGGCCCTAGAATTTTACAGTATTCTATAGAGAAAAGTAAAACTCATTTTTATTTTTTAAATAAAAAGTTGCCCTTGGTGTACAGTTATCTTACCTGGAGTTTCTGGTAGAGGAAATGAGGGGTTAATTAATCAATTAAAGGATGCTTACTACCCGCATATCTACAGACCTCTTTTCTACCTCTTTTGGAGACTTTAAAAAAAGTTAAAATCCATAAAGGAAGATGTCAATGGATGCCAATATCCAAGAGACTGGAAATTGGGAGTCTGAGACTTCTTTCCATGCTTGGTCCCCTCACCACCACAACCTTCCCATTCACAGCCCATCTATCTGTATGCTTTGCAATACAACATTACACCTTCACAATCTTGCCCTGTCTTTTTATTCCTGTATGTTCCATACTCCAAGCCCAGTAGTTCCTCATATTCCAGAATACAACTTAAATCTTCAGCTGGAAATTTTTTGACTGTCTGTGTATACATGATGAAAGATTTGCAAATCTAATTTATCTGATGTACCAGTTGAGATTCTTCTATTAGAATAATACTGTCCAACATTGTTCACTTGAAACAGCTGCTTCTCAGCAGACGGAGGACTCCAGTAGTCACCTTCAGCCAGATATCCATCAGAACTACGACCTGGATGAGAGAACTAGCTTACAAAAATAAGAACTGTCCCCCTTCCCCGCTCCAGCATCTTCTAGATCAGAATCGACACAGAATTTTCTAGGGTCTTCCAAAATGATCAATTGTGTTTTTTTCTTTTAATATGTTCCCATTCTGAGTTTTTGGCTTTGGGCCAAGACCTAAACTGGCACTGGAAAAACTTATATATACTAAGAAAAGCTTATGTTCTCATGACATTTATGACCTGATGGGAAAGATAAAGTACCGGAAATTTCATAGGAAGTCATCTTATTGTAATTTCCAGTCCAGATTTGCTAGCTCTCAAGAGTATTCTGAGTTTGGAGAAGTATCCACCCTAGGTGCCTCCATAGACCTGAGCGCCAAGTCTTTTGATGTCATCTTATCACGTGCCTAGATCAGATCCTGTTCAGGTTGCAAATTTCCAACCCATCCTGGATACTCTAAAGACAGGGTCTGTGCTGAGTTGTCTTGCAATTTAAACGGATAGCCTGCCACTCAGCAATCTTCCTGAGTGATATTTTCTTGGTCAAGTTTGTGAGAAACAGTCAAGCAGGAAGGAATAACAGAGCAACTACATACAGCTGAACTTGGAGGGAATGCTATTGAAGAAGAGATTTCAAATACCTGGAAGAAATTCCATAAGGCCCTTAGTGAGTGGAAGCTGTAAGGACTGCAACCCACAACTCCGTATTTGCGCTGCAGACTTCACCTGCCTAGAGCAAATGTTCAGACTTCAAGCTCTTGGCTTCTTTCTCCTATTCTGTGAAGCCCTCTTTTCTATGCTCCGTATCAGCCCTTCTTTGACATTATTTTCATTTATTCTCACCCTAAGCAAATTGATGGCTAAATCCCCCAAAGGATTTGAAGCATCCCTGCCTTCATAGAAAAGGGCCTGAGCAACTTTTATTATCAGATAAAATCAATTGTCTAAGTTTTCTTTTGGTACTCTTGGCGTATGAAAGACTGCTGACAAGGCCAACTTCAAAATTATATAGTTAATGAAACTAAACCAAATGTACTAAAATGTTGGGCCAGAACCACTTTGACATTTATCGAATATTTCAATAACCACACATGTGGCTTCAGTAAAGCTTGCAGCATGCAAATAAAGTGGTTTTTTATTTTGGACAGTTTTCAGATTCAGATCTTCTGATCTATCATGTTTGTTCCTGCTGAGATGTTAAGTTTTGCAAGTCACTGGGTATCTTCTCTCGTCACAACTTTAAAAGTATACATGCATCTCTGTCTACAGGGCAGGTGATCTTATCTCTCCTTTTCATTTCAGCTATTCAAGAATTATTATATTAATGTAATATCTCTAACTGCAAAAGTCCACTTACATCCAAGTTCAAAGAATTAGACCCAGGCACAGTTTGAAAGTCTTAATTATTGCCTAATATAAAATCTTCTCTAAGTACATTTGTAAATCAAAACTACTTCACCTGTGCTCTAGTCAGCAGGCTATGAGCCTACTGGTTCTTTTCCAAGACATGCGATTGAGTCATGCATTCATCCCAGGCACTCCCATGCAGGCATACAGCCTACATTCCTTTCCAAGAAGAAGATACATGTGCCCACATGTCGCTGAAACAGGCATGCCCACCACTTAGAACTTGAACTTTACTTTTCCTGGCTACTAAAAGGTAAAGAGTCCCAAACCATTTTGGGGAGTAATAATTTGACTTACTTACCCAATGAAACATAAAATATCTGTAATTTATGCACCCACACATATGCATCTATGAATGTGTGTATACATATCTTTGGGATATCTCTTGGCTCTTGGATATCTCTTGGCTCAAACCTTTCCCTACTGAGAAATCCTTTGGTTATAACTGATTATGTTCAGAATTGGTAACAACCAAGATTCTTGGAAATTGCTTTACACTTTATCTTAGGTCAGTTTCCCTGGAAAGAGATCCTGTGATGAGGATTCTTGTGCAACAATTTATTGAGAAAATATCAGGAGAAGGAAAATAAGTCATGCAAGGTAGAGCAATGATCTCATTTCTTCTTTCATTTCAGCGATTTATAAGTCATTGTATCAGTGTAACGGCTCTCATTGCAAAAGTTGTGGGAAAGCGGGGAGGAAGTAAGAAAAAAAAAGGTATAGTTTCAGTTGGTGACTAACTTCAGCCTGATCCCACAGGGAATGCTAAGCAAAAATTGCACCATAGATTTGGTCCAATCTTAAGGCAAGGAAGCCATATTTCTGTACCCTGGGTCAGTTCTCTGGAGAGGAAAATCATCTCCCATGAACGAGGGTTCCCATTTGGTCAAGGGCAAATCTCCAGAGAAGGAGGCAGCTATGAGCCATTAGGTAGCCAAAATTCCCAGCAGCTAGTAGTTAAGTGCACCAACAACATCTTAAGTTAAGGATACCAACAAGATTTACTACAGTCTACCCCTTATACTGCTCAGAGCCACTTGATTCTCATATTAAGTTTACTCTTTCCAGGCACAGCTTCTCCAAGATTTAGAGCACTTACAAGTTCAGGGAAGACTGCAAATGTAGTTTAATAGATCAAACTACAATCAACTGACTGCTGCAGTTGATTTCAAGGTTGTAACTTATACTCTTTATCTCCCTCTTCTGCCACTCATTGCAGATTTCTTCCTTCATAGCCTGTATCTGTGCTGAGCTAGGTAGTTTGCTTGGTGGGCCCTCATCCCTAAGAATCTAAGTCCTAGTGACCATCTCCTTATCAGGCTGGGGGTGCTATGGTTGCATTTACACTTAAAACCAAATATGATAAAATCAAAAGATGCTAAAATGGATTGACTTAGTGACAAAAGCATTCTCCGTGATCCTACCTCCTCATGATAATTAGAGTCAATTATCCTACCATTGTGTAACTATAATCTTAGCCTGCTGGTCCACTGGCATGAAAAGCCCCAAATGACCATTCAACAAATGTTTATAGGGATTTTTACTATGTCTTCTTGAGAAAGAGTTCTCCCGCTGAAAACCAGGACCACCAGATCCACAGGGCTTATAGTTTCAGAATGAGAAGCACAAATTCCCCAAATGGGCCAATACAAGTGATGGTGAATACAGCCACTTCTACTTCTACCCATTGGTTCTCAGACACATAAAACAGCATATGATAGCCACTGGTTTAATGTGAACACCACATCATGAAGGATGGTACGCCATCTACACTGGATGTCACCCTCAAGTTGATACCTCAACTGAGAAGAGGCAATTCCACTGCACTACCAGGCCATCCAGTTTGGGGATGTTGTGGCAGGACAGATGTATCCTATGGTCATGTGAATACCATCTCATCTGCACTGCCATAAACTTGGTTCCTTTGTTCAAAGAAATATTATATGAGATCTTATGTCAATAGATTAGATACTTTGTCAACACGTGGGTTGTGATGTTAGCCAAGGCAGAAAAGGTCAGTCCACCCTGGAATACAAGACAATCCTATCAAAATACATCATTGTCCCTTTTAGGGTAAAAGGGATATCAAAATGAAAACTTTCCCCCAAGTAGCGGCTTGGTCTCCTTGAGAAATGGCACTTTAATAGGGACCCAGCATTGGTCTTGGTGGCTGATAGACTGGATATTAGAAATAGCAGTAGTTTGATCAGCCTTTGTGAATGAGACAGAACTCATGTTGTTGGGCCCATTCAAAGCCTCCATTCCTATGGCCTCCAACTATGGACACTCCATTCAGAAGCCCACTGCACAATCCCTGTAGTGACTGAGGACAGAGGAGGCTGACATCTATCTTGTCTACTTAGTTGTTTAGCACCTCTTCTGCATTAAGGTGCAGCATAAGGTTACTTACATTTTGTGCCCTTTTCTAAAGTTCCAACCATATGCCTCTTGCCCAGACATTATTACCACTGAGCTTCCAATCTTGCTCTTATCAAGCTCCAGAGCAGTCAACTAACCATTCACCACTGCCCATGAGTTTATGTATTTCCAACCCATTAAGCCACCCCCCCATCACTCATGAATATGGGGATATCTTGTCTCAGGCCAGCTTCCACTCCAACAAAGTGACTGAGCCAAATCACTAAACTCACTGAATAACTGCCCATTTGAAGGATTTCCTCTCACTACAATCATTCGGTCCCACCCTTGCATGTGAATGCAGTAGAACAACAGTTCATTTTTAGTTTACAGCCACATATCAAGTTGAATGATCTGGGAACCAAACTCAGGATTTTGCCTCTCATCAGCCATTTGTAAGAAAGCCCCAAAGGCTGTAGATGTGAGCTGAGGGAGAGGCACTGGTGAAACACTGATATGTGACTTGAGTGTAAGTGTCATGCAGCTTACTTTTGTTCCTTGGAATTGCTCAAGCCCCAGCCTTGGGATGGGATCTACCACTTCCATTTTTCAGTGGATTGCTGTTGGGCCCAAACTTATTGCTGGATGGGCTGACAGTATCCCGCTCATAAAGGGAAGTTATTTCTGAATGGTCACTTGATATCGCATGATTAGATGCTCAACTTCTACTGGAGCCTAATAGCAATCCAGGTATTTTCAAATGGCAGGTAATTCTGTTATGGATGGCCTTGCTCCAGAACTCTGTGTTTAAATTCCCTTACTAGGACTTTCTAGAGGCTCCAGATAGTGCTTTTTTCTAGGAGAGATACCTCTAGCACCAGAGGGTCTGCCAAACCATATTGCTCAAGGGTAGGACTGCTTGTTCCATAGCCTGGACTTGCTGCAGAGTCCTTTATTGCTCTGAGATCCACTCCAAACAGCCTTCACCTGCTCAAAAAATGGGTCAAAGCAATACTCCCAACTAAAGAATATGCTGCCTCCAAAAACCCAAACAGACCTACCAAGGTATATGCTTCTTTCCTACTGTTACGAAGTGTATGGTGCAATAATTCGTCCTTTACATTCAATGAAAATGTCCCAGCATGTCTCACAACACTGGAAACTATAAAAATGTCACTAATGAGACAGACTCCCGAATCTTTTTAGAATTCATCTCTTCCCCTCACGAGCACATGTGTCTTACCAAGACATACACTTACTACTTTTTGTTCGTCAGATCTAATTAGCAAGATATCATCAACAAAGTGGACCAATCTACAGAATATCCAAATGATCCAGCTCTCTTTAGTTTACATTGTGACAAGGAGAGGAAAATGAACATAGCCCTGGGATAAGACCACAAATATATATTGTTGTCCATCCCATGTGAATAGGAACTGCTTCTGATTCTCATTCTTTATGGATATTGAAATAATGTACTTGCCAGCTCAATAGTTTTATACCACATAAAGAGGCTGTGTTATTCTGATCTCATAAAGATACCAGATTTGGCAGAGCAGCTGCGGTTAGTTAAATTTGCAATTAGTCCACTGTCATCCTCCCATGAGCCATCCAGTTTTTACAAGAACCAGACTGGTGAATTAATTGGAGATATGATAAAGACTACCACCCCTACATTCCTTAAAATTTTAATCTACCGACCTCTTAAAAAATGATACTGTTTTTATGTACTATGACAAGGTGGACAGGGTGGAGGCAGTTTCAAAAACTACCTGGCTTCTCTGACTACAATAGCTTTTACTCTAAAGGTCAAGGAATTAATGTTAAAGTTGTGCTGATTACAAAGTATGTTCTTCTGATTATGCATTCAAAAACAGAGGTAATGACCACTAGGTGAATCTCTAACCCTGGTGAACACACTGAAATAGACATAGACAAAGACTTCATTTTTTTAAACCTGATCCCATATGCTTCTACTCTAACAAGAGACGATTGAGGGACTCTGCATCCCTAGGTATCAGGATCAACAAAGACCCAGATCATTAGTTCTTGAAATGTTAGGGTATATCCCTCTCCAAAGTATACAGTTACCCAAATAAGTGGCAGTAGGGTCTTTGAGGGAAGGACTGGGTGTCTCACTGCTCTGTATACTCATGGTGTTGCTAAGTCCTTTTATATGGATTTCTGGTTACTCCTTCAGTTGATGGGCTCTATGCCTAAGAATCTCCTCAGTATGTAAACTGGGCAAGGAACTGTGATGTTCTGGCAGTTGCCTTCAGCTTTCTGATCTCATATTTATTATCTGTGTTGATTGCTACATATATTAAACAATAAATCTTGCCCCTAGGAGCATGATGCTATATTAGCAATCTCCATAGATCTCTGTGGATAATGCCTCCCTGGCTGCCATTCCAAGCTTCTGCCTATTATGATAACTATGCCCACCTTACTCTGTCAGTTTAGTACTACCACCTGGCTACTCCCAGATCCTATAATTCTCAGTTCTGCAACAGTATCTTCTATTCTGCTCTAGTGTAGAGCACAGCCACCTCGATGCTTCTTAAAAATTCTCCCTTACTGGCACACTTCTTACTGTCATGAGTAAAGTCTTCTCCAGGACCTCCCAAGGAATACAATCACATGGTGGCTTTTCCAGTCTTAAGTAATAGCCCATTCTAACATGCCCACTTTCTGAGCCTCTTAATACTTTCCTTCATAGTCTGCCACAGAAATGTTGGCACCTCTATCTCATTAAATGTAGAGCAGCAGTTGGCAAGCTATGGCCCTTGAGCCAGATCCAGCTCCTTCCTTTTTTTGTAAGTAAATTTTTATTGCAATACCCAATTTATTGGCCACACCCATTTGTTTATATATTGGTTATATTACTCTCAAATTCTAAAATACTTGCTATCTGGCCCATTACACAGTAAAGGTTTGCTGACATTTGATATATGGCATTGCTTTTTCCAATCTTCTAAGAACCATCCCAGTAGAGCATTAAAACTGTCTCTTCAGACCACTGCCAGAATGTTAAATCTTGTGTTGCAGAAAAGTGCCTCATATCAATACATGATCTCTAATCCAGCTTTATATTCCTTCCCAGTAGCTTCGGGATCTGTTTATAGGCATCTCTTCTTAGATCCTGCCAATACACATTTAACTAAGGCCAGCAGATTTTTTAGTACTCAATACCTCTTTTTTAGCAGGCTAATACTTCCCCAGTCTAACTTTGTTGAAATTTGACCGAAGTTATGGGTCTTGTAGGCAGGAGAAGAAATAGGAACCGTTCCTGAGGAAGATTTTCCCAAAGATGCCTTTCTCCTTTGAGACTTCTGCATGGTCTTTAAGCAGGGGAGAGGGAACTTTATCTTCCACTAAAAGATAATGGTCAATTCTGAAAAATCAGAGAGTTCAGGGAAGTCTAAGATTTCAAGGTACCCAAGTGCATCTACTTAGATATTTCCATCTCAGGCTCCCACTTTCCTATCAGATCTCTGACTTT
The DNA here is from genome assembly GCF_018350175.1 of Felis catus. Classification (NCBI taxonomy): domain Eukaryota; kingdom Metazoa; phylum Chordata; class Mammalia; order Carnivora; family Felidae; genus Felis; species Felis catus. The sequence goes on along the minus strand of NC_058368.1, from coordinate 199,575,654 downwards.
GGATTAGGAGACCTTCTTAAAGCTGAGAATTCACCTTTCTCTAAAGTCTTCTGCCACTTACAATTATGTCCTGTTCCAAGCCATCAGCTTTGTCTGCCCTCAATCTATAGAAATTAGAGGATTTCTGACTCATATTTCGCTTTAAACTACTGATTAATAGATGGAAATTTATCATGATCTCCCTTCAATATATAAATGCCATTTAGCAAAAGCAAACCATTCTACAGTCCATAGAGCTACTCTTTTTCTTGTGCCTTTCAAATGCCAGAAACTGTATCAGTTAGTATACCTCCTTCCATCTGTATCCTGTCAGTTCACCATAGGCGAGCATCTTAGCAAGTGTACTTTTGCAGCATGCCAGGAACTACCAAGGCTCCACCTATCCAGGCTGGGGTTTTCAGTGCCACCTGGCCAATGACTAACCCAACTCCAGAATCCTTTTTGAAGAGTTCACTTCTTAGGACTATTCCTAGTGCCAAATACCCTAGAAGCAGAGCCTGAGATGAAAAGTCTTGTATGAGTAATTTATGGAGAGATTACTTTCAGGAGAAAAGGAGTAAAGAAAACAGGATATGCCATGGTAAAACTAAATAAGGATGTAGTCTCAGCTGCAGATCAGCTTTGCCTCATTTATATAGGAATTCTGAAGCATGAATATATCACAGATTTATTCCTACCTTGAGGCAAGGAGTCTCTGCCCTGCTCTCTTCAACTCCTCTCCTATCCCCAGAGGCATAGCAGCCAGGATGAAGTACTTCCCATTAGTTTGTGAGAAACTGTCTGGAGAGGGAGGCTACTATAAGTCTTTAGGAGCTGGCACTCACAGATGAGGGATGGGTATGCTAGCATGGTAAATGGGATCTGGGTGGGTGCCAGTAGCCTAAATATGTTGGAAAAATAATGCTGCTTAAACTTAACAGCAGTCTCCTTGGTGCTCTGATTCATGCCTTCCTGATCATCTGTCCTATTGAACACTGGCTGTCCTTAATTTTCATTTGGGACAAGAACCACCCCTAGATGTAGGGGGAATGGAGGTTTGGTTTGAATTTCAGGAATGCTAACCAGTCTCTTGATTATTCTAACATAAGTCTTCATTTATTTTGGCTAAATCAAAGAACCCTGAAATGTAAACTTTCTCAACAGGATCACACTCATCAACATTTTATTGTGAATTCTGTTGTCAAGTCTTTCTAACTGGACCAGTATTAGCACAAAAATACAGAGAGAAATGGGGAGGAAAGAGGGAAGTTTGAGGCAAGGCAATAACTTTAGGATGTCAGACCCTTGAAGAAGAACTACAAAAGCAAAAGGTAACATGAGGAAACCACATATTTGATAAAGGTTCACCATTAGACATATCCCTGTGGAAAGGTGGAAGGAAGTAAAAACAAACTTCACCAAATTTTCTTACAATAATTTACTTGGATTTGACTTTTGGTAGGTTAGACCCAGGAAGAACTTCAGTTTACTGTGAAAAGTAAGAATTATTCCTGATCTCTGATAATTACTCTTAGTTTTCCTATAACAGTGTTATCAAGAGAGAAAGTAGGTTATTCCAGGTTATAGCACCACTGAGAAAAGAAAAAATAAAACTCTTTATTTAGGATTTGTTTCAAATCCAGGCAACTAATGTATCCACTCTATTCCAATAAATGGAATAGAAGTCTACAGAATAGAAGTGCTAATAAAACTGAGCACAGACAAAAGTATTGTAGGTACTCAAGGGAAAGAGTTTTAAGAAAATGGCAAGACGAGCAAAATCTTTGTCCTCTAAGTTACAAAAATTTGCTGGATTCAATATTGTGTGAGCTTGGAGGAGCTGTAGCAGTTCTGGCTATTCCATTAGGTCCCCAAGTAATCTCGAGGGCTCTTAGTGAACTGGGAAATTCTGTAGTCTTCTGATTGATCACAAAAGAGACTGAAAAAGGGGATGCAACCCAGGGAAGAGAAGCAAAGTCTCCTAGCAATCTAGTGCTGGAACTAGTACTAGATTCTGACCTTTCTCACTGTGTAGCCAGTGCTGCTTCTACTCATCCCCCTTCCCTATTCTCACATCCCCTGACATGGGATTGCTCTCTGTTCACAGCTAGAACAATTCTGTCTGCAACCTAGTCTTACAAGGTTTGGTATTCAAACAAGGTCAAAGCTATTCACACAAATGTTCTCCCGGGCTACTTATCATTATATCTATGAATAATTTACTAAAGTAACTTCAGAGAAAGGGACTAAAGGGAAGTTGTCTCTCTACATAAGGATATTTTAGGCTAATGGTATGGCCATCCTGTTTAAAAATGAAATGGAGATATCAATGTCAATTATCACTTATCTCACTTTTCTCAAAGATTGTCCATACTCAGAGCTATGTATGTAAATACGCTTAGCAAACTTATTTTTAAATTAGGACACATACAACTACCTGTAACTGAAATGGTCTATTTGCTATTTCAACCTCCACTATATCTGGTGTGTGTGTTTTTTTTTCAAAGAGTCATGCTATACAGAGATGAGGAAAAATTAGAAATGCTTTCTGGAGTCCTATATATGCCATTTCATTCTGTAAGTTCTTAAGAGAGCAAAGTGAACATTTGAATTGAAACTTCAAAAATACGGACAATTCCAGGAGTCAGAGAAAGGGTTAAAGGATGGTATCTCAGATTGAGAAAACAGCATGGTTATACAAGTAGAGAAAGAAACATAGAACATGTGTAATATTCAAAAAGATCTTTGCAACCCAGATGTCATCTAGATCTTCCCAGCCCTTTCAAGATAGATATATATACACACATACCACTTCTTACAACCATTTACCTTTAGTGGCTCTCAAACTTTGATGTACATTTAATTAAATTCTAATTCTTTAGGCTTGAGTGGAAGCCTGAGATATTACATTTTTAACAAACTCCCAGGCAAGGCTGATTCTGCTAGTCTGTGGGCCACATTTCACATAGCAAGGACCTAACACATACACACATGCATATGAACATACAGAGGCTTGATGTGACTGTTGTTATTTGTGGCAGAATTGTTGAGAAGGGGCTAAGCACCACATCTGGATGACATATTGTGAAGTAGGGAGTAACTTGCACAGGTTGGAAAGAGAAATCCCTAAACTCAGCTAATTTAAAAGAAATAAGAGCTCAGATTCTGGATCTCCATGATACTGTAACCCTCAGAGACTTATTGAAGTAGGTTGTTGGACATCTATGAGATATGGACTAGGGTGTTTATCCCATTTTATAAAAAGGGCTGGAAAGATCTAAGTGACATCTGAGTTACAGAAATATTTTTGAACATTGTACATGTTCCATGTTTCTCCTCCTCTACTTTTATGACCATTCTATTTCCTCAATATGGAATATCATCCTTTAACCCTTTCTCTGACTCCAAGAATCATCTCTATGCTTGGAGACTCAATTCAAATGTTCACATTGCTGTCTAAGAACTTACAGAAACCTCTTTGACTTCAGCCATGGCAACTTATTAGACATGTCTCCAGAGACAAGGGAAACAAAGACAAAAATGAGCCAATGGGACTTCATCAACATAAAAAGTTTCTGCACAGCGAAGGAAACAATCAACAAAACTAAAAGGCAGCCTACAGAATGGGAGAATATATTTACAAATAACATATCTGATAAAGAGTTAGTATCCAAAATTTATAAAGAACTTATCAAACTCAACACCCAAAAAACAAATAATCCAGTGAAGAAATGGGTAAAAGACATGAATAGACATTTTTCCAAAGAAGCCATCCAGATAGCCAACAGACACATGAAAAGATGTTCAACATCACTCATTATCATTGAAATACAAATCAAAACCATGATGAGATACCTACCTCACAACTGTCAGAATGGCTAAAATCAACAATACAAGAAACAACAGAGGTTGGCGAGGATATGGAGAAAGGGGAACCCTTTGCACTGTTGGTGGGTATGCAAACTGGTGAAGCCACTCTGGAGAACAGTATGGAGGTTGTTCAAAAAGTTAAAAATAGAATTACCCTATGATCCAGCAATTGCACTATTTACCCGAAGTATACAAAAATACTGATTCAAAGGGGCACATGCACTCCAATGTTTATAGCAGTATTATCAAAAATAGCCAAATTATAAAAAGAGCCCAAATATCCATTGACTGATGAGTGGATAAAGAATACATGATATATATAGGAATATTACTCAGCAATCAAAAAGAATGAAATCTTGCTATTTGCAACAATGTGAATGGAGGGTAGAGTGTATTATGCTAGGTGAAATAAGTTAGTCCGAGAAAGACAAACACCGTATGATTTCACTAATATGGGGAATTTAAGAAACAAAATAGATGAACATAGGTGAAGGGGGAAAAAAAGAAGGAAGGAAACCATAAGAGACTCTAAACTATAGAGAACAAACTGAGGGTTGATGGAGGGGAGGTGGGATGGGGATGGGTGAAATGAGTGATGGGTATTAAGGAGGGCACTTGTGTTGAGCACTGGGTGTAATATATAAGTGATGAATCACTAAATCCTACTGCTTAAGTCAATATTACACTATATGTTAGCAAACTATAATTTAAATAAAAATTGGGGGATAAAAAGAACCTACAGAAAGAAACAGCAGATGTAAGACTTCAGAAAGCATCTCCAATTTTTCCTCATCTCTAAATAGCATGACTCCTTGACCAAAAAAAGCACCAAATGTAGTGGGAGTTGAAATTGTAAGTAGACAGACCATTTCAGTTACAGGTAATTGGGAGGAAATGTGCAATAGCACACCATGATATAGTATTTCTGCTTTACCAACAAAGTAAACATAAATAACCTCAAGAGCATAGGTAATAGTAAAATGTAGTAAAATAATTACAAAACAATTATTCTTGAGTATTTTTTACCTTTGCTTTTAATATAATTTAATTATAAGTTTACATAATTTAACTTTTAATAATGAATGCTTTTAATGACCAGTTTGCAGAATTCATGAAATGTTAACAATGGGCTCTTGTGAGCAAGTACAGACCAGTTCTATAATGTCAAATGCTTCAATTTCTAATCAAACCAGTTATTCTGTTACTAAGATCTGAACTAATTATTTTTTCCTAGTGTCTGAATGTCCTCATTCAAGTTTAAAAATGTAAAACCATCTCCTACATTTCAATGTTTCCATATTAAATAACTTGTTGATGAATTCTATAGTCACTACAAGTCTACTGAAGGTAACCAAGTGAATAAGCTCTCAGTCTCAAGGACAATTTGAAACGAAAATGAAATAAACACTCTTCTATTTTAGTCTGTAACAAGGAACACTTTCAAGGTGTATTGAAGGGTTTTCCAGACGCCTATTTGAGATTTTCTTCACTTGTGATGCTTATCCCTATTGTGTCTGGCACCTAGATTCTCCACAGATTAAGTGGTCTAGGCTGTCCGCCTTCGTTCTACCTTGAGCCACTCAATAACCTCATGAGGATGATGGGACAAGTCCTGTGACCTTTTGGTGTTTCCTAAAGTGTAGAATAAGATAAACAATGCAGAGTAAAATTTACATGATTGTGTAAAGATTTCTTATTGGTTACCTACAAGCCTAGAATTTTTGAAATGGAACCCATATCACTTGCCTTAGAGATCATAAACACAGCATTATAATGTGAGTCTTCCCTCATTTTATAAAAAAAGTAAAAAATATGATAATCTTATATGCTTTAGAATAGTACTATCCAATAATCTTTCCATGATGATGCTAATATTCTATATCTGTACTGTACAACATGGTAATCACTAGACCCATGAGGCTATTGAGAACTTGAAAAGTGGCTAGTGTAACCAGTGAACTAAATTTTTTATTTTAATTTAACTTACACTTAACAAGCCTCATATATCTAATGACTACTGCATTAAACAGAGCAGCTCTTCACAGCAACAGATACAGACAGGCTCCATCCTTAATTGCCTGAGATTTATATTTTTGGAATCTGTAATAGTAGCACAAAGATCTATCTGATTTATATAAATGTGTATAAATGAAGTGTTTTTTAAATCAGATCTATCCACAAATAGGTTTAATGGACTACAGTGAAGCCCTAAACAGTTCTACACTAATAAGTAATCAAATTATGATATGTAAGACATGATTTACCTCCTTTGGCATATGAAACATTGCACAAAGGTTATTCTTGTAGTTTTCTGAGAGATCTAGAGAATGACCTAATGCCCTGAATGTTTAGTGGTTAAGTTGGAAGATGTGAAACTACAAATAAGAAAACTCAAAGTGGGGAAGGGCTGCTTGGGTGGCTCAGTTGGTTAAGCATCCAACTCTTGATTTCGGCTCAGGTCATGATCTCATGGTTCATGAGATCAAGGCCTCTCTTGGGCTCTGTGCTAACAGCCTGGAGCATGCTTGGGATTCTCTCTCTCCCTCTCTCTCTCTCTGCCCCTCCCTCGCTCACACTTTCTCTCTCAAAGTAAATAAATAAACTTTAAAAAATAAATTATTAAAAGTAGGGCAAATATCCAAAGAAGTCACACTAAGTGCTATTGGAAGAAGAAAATGCTAATATCAAATGAACAGCCTAGTAAGGAATGATTCTCTACCCAGAAGAATTTCCATGATATGATCTTTGTTGGAAAAAAAAATAGACAAACCCTTAGGACAGAAGCTGTTATTTCCCTTCTCTCTTTTTGGAGCTGTCAAAGCTGCCAAGGGTCAGTCTGGAAAGTCTTCAGGAAGGAAATAAAGGACTTTGGGTGTTAGATTTGTATTCTTGACTTTCAGGTTCATGCTAAGCATCTGAATTGACCTTTAACAAGTAAGTAGGATTGCAACTTCCTAATGTCTCTATTATATCAGAAGTGTCACAATAAACCACTATTAATTTGGTGGACCAGAACTCTAGGACAATACATTAGTAGATATCAAGAGCACTAAATCATGCTATAATCAATCAAAGGGCAAATCCTTGGGCACCCACAGAGAATGGAAAATGTCACACTGGGGCAAAGGGAACCCTGGAAATACTGCTTTCTTAGCTCTCCTATCCATTTTTCTGCTGGAACATTAATGAATTGAGCTAAAGAATTATTCCACCCAGGAAAATCTATTCAAACAGTCTCAACATGGTATGAAAGCATACTTATTACACAAAAGCAATATCAAAAAAGGCATCTGTTTGTTTTCCATATTTTTCCCAATGAGAATGACTTAGAACTACCAGATACCTTTGTATTTTCTATACCACTACCAGAAGAGTCTTCAGACATATTTGACAAGCAAATATTCAATGTTTTGCTGAGAATTATGCAATGAATTAATAACTCTAAATTAATATTTAGTCTATACTTTTATTTTTCCAAAATGTTGCTGCTCTTTAAAGTAATCTCCATTCAAGAAAGGTCCTGTAGTTAATGTTGAAAGTGCAACTCCTGTCCTGCAGTATCTATATCCATGCTTTGGCTATTCTTTCAAATCAAGACTTTCAGGGCTAGTATCCAAAAATCTATAAAGAACTCACCAAATTCCACACCTGAAAAACAAATAATCCAGTGAAGAAATGGGCAGAAGATATGAATAGACACTTTTCTAAAGAAGACATCCAGATGGCCAATAGGCACATGAGAAGATGCTCAACGTCACTCCTCATCAGGGAAATACAAATCCAAACCACACTGAGATATCACCTCACTCTGGTCAGAGTGGCTAATATGAACAAATCAGGAGACTATAGATGCTGGAGAGGATGTGGAGAAACGGGAACCCTCTTGCACTGTTGGTGGGAATGCAAACTGATGCAGACACTCTTAAAAACAGTGTGGAGGTTCTTCAAAAAATTAAAAATAGATCTACCCTATGACCCAGCAACAGCACTGCTAGGAATTTATCCAAGGGATACAGGAGTGCTGATGCATAGGGGCACTTGTATCCCAATGTTTATAGCAGCACTTTCAACAATAGTCAAATTATGGAAAGAACCCAAATGTCCATCAACTGATGAATGGAAAAAGAAGATGTGGTTTATGTATACAATGGAATACTACTTGGCAATGAGAAAGAATGAAATATGGCCATTTGTAGCAATGTGGATGGAACTAGAGAGTATTATACTAAGTGAAATAAGTCAGGCAGAGAAAGACAGATACCATATGTTTTCACTCATATGTGGATCCTGAGAAACTTAACAGAAGACCAGGGGGGAGAGGAAGGGGGAAAAGTTACAGAGAGGGAAGGAGGCAAACCATAAGAGACTCTTAAAAACTGAGAACAAATTGAGGGTTAATGGGGGTGGGGGAGAGGGGAAAGTGGGTGATGGGCATTGAGGAAGGCACCTATTGGGATAAGCACTGGGTGTTGTATGGAAACCAACCTGACAATAAATTATATTTTAAAAATCAAGCTTTTTTGAATGACATTCAAGTGTTTTCCTTGATGTCATTCAAGTGTTTTCTTACTTGTGACCATCTGAACACCAAGCAGTATTTCCCTCTTTGAGATCTAGTTCCTCATATTCTAGTTGTGGCACTTTACAAATGAGGTGACAACATTTGTATGTAAAATCAGTATGTTCAAAAAGAAGTTTTAGTTCCCAGGAATTATTTAGATGCTTCTTCTTATATTGGAAATTTGTCCAATTCAACATCTGTATCACATATTATTCCATTTTATTCCCAGAGATGCTAAAATTGTCATTAAAATTGGATTCTGATTCAACATCAGAACTATTACCCATCTAAATCAATACTCTGAAAACCCTAAGGCCAAAGTGATTACCAAGCTACATTCCTTAGATATCAGCAGATTATGCTACTCAATCCTAACATGTACTGGAAGGTAATGCTTTATCATCTGGAATAATTAAATCTCAGCAAAGCTGTTAGAGAATTCCTGGCTTGCCTTAAATACTTTTGACCCATTTTGAAAATTTCAATAGCAGCAAAATCCATGTTCTCGTTCAAGAGTCTAGCAGGAATGTTGGGAGGGAATTCAAGGGAATGTATAAAGGGATCATGAAGAATACAGTTCTAGGATCAACGCACAGGAAAATGTGCACTAGATGTGAATCCTTTGGCAAGAGGTATATGGCAATACAAGCCAAATTTTATTAATGAATTCCAAAGACAGTGGAAATGTCTCTGTTTTTTATTGAATGTTGCTTGAAATAAATGGGCAATTGCCAGGGGTGTGGACATGTTATTTTCTATGAACCTTTCCATTCTAATGACATATTTTATAATGGGATTTGACATGTAATACAAACACAGTTCCCAAAGCATGTAATATCCATCTCAGTTACTAATAATACTAAAGTTGATTTCATTGTTTTCCCCATTTTATTTATTTATTTTTTTAAATTTCTTTTTCAACGTTTATTATTTTTGGGACAGAGAGAGACAAAGCATGAACAGGGGAGGGGCAGAGAGAGAGGGAGACACAGAATCGGAAACAGGCTCCAGGCTCTGAGCCATCAGCCCAGAGCCCGACGCGGGGCTCGAACTCCCGGACCGCGAGATCGTGACCTGGCTGAAGTCGGACGCTTAACCGACTGCGCCACCCAGGCGACCCTGTTTTCCCCATTTTAAATCTATTTACTATGTACAATAGCCACCCACTGACTTTCTAATGTTAATATTGATTTCTGTTGGATGACTATGTAAGAAATACCAATTTTCACTTTTAACACTTTGAGGCACATTTATTGGAATGTAGGTCACACAAAAAAAGCAAAATGGGCTAACAAAAGAAGATTTCTGTATGTAAGATTTGGCAAGATTTTCTCAAATGTACAAAATAATGCAGATGGAAATAAAAAATATTCTTTTGATATATTTGAAAAAAACAGTAGCTGAATAGATTACACATGAATTTAGTACTTTAATATTCTGACTTCAGTTTTGAATGCTTTTATTAGGCAACATCGTTATATATAAATTGGTAAATTCATATTCTAACAATTTTACTCAAGAACATAATTCTTGAATAAGACTGCACTGAAATGTACATACCTCTTATTCAAAAATTCACAATTTTATAGGCAAAGTGGAAAGAAAACTTTTTTCTAAGTGAGCAAACATACAGCTCTACTTTCTCTATACTTCAATCCTACCTACTACAAAATGAGCATAGGGCTATCCTGATGCTATGAAAATCTGTTCTTGGGTATAAAGAGAAAAGTCCCAAGAGAGGCAGCCATGCCCATGTCCTTTACAGGTACAAACATTCACAAAAGAACTCACATAACAAGGGTGATGATGTATATTCCCATTCACTAAGTTTGATGTTTCCTAAAAGCCAAGAGGGCTATGGCTCACAGCATTCTTGTGGTACATCTACAAATGATGTAATGATGTGGCAACTCTGAAACCTATCAGCAGATATGCAGCCAAGAGGATTTACGGCATGGGGGTGAGGGAGAATATCGACTCATTTTACAGTAGAGGTAAATCTATGTGCCCTGTTAGGATTTAGGGAGGCAAATACATGAACATATAACACCTCCTCAGTTCCCATGAGGCATTCAAAACCAACTGAGAAATGGACATCAGAGGTCACACAGAGGAAAAGCAAATGTAAGCCTATCACCATTAAAGCTGATACTGGAGAATCAGCAGATCACCTTAAAAATCAGATTCTGGCATTCTACATGTGTAACTAAGTCAGTCAAAGACAAATACCATATGATTTCACTCATATGTGAAATTTAAGAAATAAAATGAAGATGAACATGGGGCAGAGGTGGTGGGGAGGCAAACCAGGAAACAGACTCTTAACTATAAAGAACAAGCTGAGGGTTACTGGAAGGGGGAGGTGGTGGGCAGGAGGGATAGGTTAAATAGGTGATGGGTATTAAGAAGGGCACTTGTTGTGATGATCACTGGGTGTTTAATGTAAGTGATGAATTGCCAAATGCTATACCTGAAACTAGTATTACACTGTATGTTAACTAAGTGAGATTTAAATAAAAATTGGGGGCGGGAGGAAGCCTAAAGTTTTAAAGGTCAATAGGCCTGGCTGAGATAGAGCATGAAGAGAATTGTACTGCTCTTGAAGAGAAGGTAGGTAAAAAAACTGTGGACATATAGCATGGACACAGCAATCTGAAGGGCACCTGGGGCATGGAGTGGAAAGGTGATTTTTTTCAACTTGGAGTGCATCCCAGAGAGGTATGATTCATAGGGAGACCCCTCCAGGAACTAAGGAACTGGCCAGGGCCATTTTCCTACCCCACCCCTCAGCACAACCACGGGGCCACCTGCAGGAACCAGCACAGTGCCAACACAAGCTACCTAACTTGCTCACACCAAGCCCCATCTCCCAATGCTCTAGAGGAACTGCCCTTCCCAGTCACACTTGCCCCAGTCCCAGAGTGGCAGGCCATCTTTCTCAGAAGACCAGCCCAAACCTCTGCTCACACTGCCTCATTCAACCCAGGAGTTTTGTGATGCCTTAGTTCCAGTGGTGGTGACAACAGTTCTCATTTCACAAACACACCAGAGCACATCTAGTTAAAACATGCCACATTCAGGCCAGAGACAAAACACTGCCCACAACAGGCAGAGAGAGCCTCTGTAGATGACTGGCATGAAGGATAAAGTGGCTGAGAGAAAAAAAAAAACGGCAGAGCATACACAGCACACATTGGAGACACTCCCAGAAGTGCCAGGCCCTGGTGAACAGGGGACACTACACTACAGAGCATTATACGACCTCTTCATCATAAGGTGATTACCCTCAAGAACAGGAGACATAGCTGACTTTCCCTAACACATTCTATGTGTGTGTCGTTTGCCTACTTACTGCCACACTTAAAAACAAACAGATTTAGGTGACCTGGCATATGGAAGCAGAGTAGGAGGACCGTAAGCTAACCTCAACCCATGAATACAACTAGATAACTATCAAATCACCCTAAATACCTCAGAAATTCACCTAAAGGATGACAGAAAAAACTCCATAACTAAAGGCAGAGAACAAGCAACATCAAAGAAGGTAGAATGTACAGAGACACAGTTTGGTAGAGAAGTAGAATATAGCCACTGTGGTGGGATGGAGCTGAAGTCATGGAGAAGAGCAAGAGACAGACTACAACACAGGGAAATGCAGGGGGGGAAGACAATCCCCACAACAATTCACTTGGAAAACAAGAAGAGCAAAATTTTGTGATTTCTGGCAATCATTAAATCTTAAAGCCTGGAGTTTTATAATCCTAAAGTTTGTATGGAAGCACAAAAGATTACCAAAGCAATCTTGAAAAAGAAAAGCAAACATGGAGGCATTGCAATTCTGGACTTCAAGTTATATTACAAAGATGTAGCAATCAAAACAGTATGGTACTGGCACAAAAACAGACACATAGATCAATGGAACAGAATAGAAAAGTCAGCAATGAGCCCACAACTAAATGGTCAACTAATCTTTAACAAAGCAGAAAAGACTTCTCAATAGAAAAAATACAGTCTGTTCAGCAAATGGTGTTGGGAAAACTGGACAGCAACATGCAAAAGAATGAAACTGGACAACTTTCTCACACCACACACAGAGAAACAAGCACAGAGACTTAGACAAGATGAGAAGACAGAGAAATTTATCCCAAATGAAAGAACAGGACAAGACCATGGGCATAGACTCAAGTGAAACAGATATAAGTAACATGTCTGATAGAGTATTTAAAGCAATGATTATAAGAATACTCACTGGATTTGAGGAAAGAGTGGAAGAAATCAGTGAGACTCTTAACACAGAGATAAAAAAGGAAACAATCAGAGATGAAGAGTGCATAAACAACCTTAGAAATATGCTTGATAGAATGAACAGCAGACTGGAAGAAGCAGAGGAACAAATTAATGACTTAGAAGACAGAATAATGAAAAATAATCAAGATGAACAAAACAGAGAAAAAAGAATTAAGCAAAACAAGGACAGGGAACTCAGTGACTTTATATAACATAATAACATTCATATTATAGGAGTCCCAAGAGAAGAAGAAGAAGAAGAAGAAGAAGAAGAAGAAGAAGAAGAAGAACGGGGAGGGGGAAGGGAACAGGAGGAAGAGGAGGAGGAGGAGGAGGAGGAGGAGGAAAAGGTGGCAGAAGATTTATTTGACAAAATAATAGCTGAAGACTTCCCTGATCTGGGGAAGGAAACAGATATCCAGACCCAAGAGGCACAGAGACCCCTAACAAAATCAACAAAATCAGATCTACATCAAGACATATTGTAATTAAGTTGGCAAAATATAGTGATAAGAAAAAAATTTTTAAAGCAGCAAGACAAAAGAAGATAGTAATATAGGAGGGAAACCCTATAAGGCTAGCAGGGGATTTTTCAGCAGAAACTTTCCAAGTCAGAAGGAAGTGGCATGATATATATTCAAAGCATTGAAAGGAAAGTCTGCAGCCAAGAATAGTCTATCCAGCAAGGCTTTCATTCAGAATAGAGGGGGGAAAAAAGAGTTTCCCAGATAAACAAAAACTAAAGGAGTTCATGACCACTAAACCAGCCCCTCAAGAAATATTAAAGGGGACTCTTTGAGTAACCAAAAGAGACAGTATGAAAGAAGGAAACACAAAAGCAGTAAAAATGAATATTTCTGTAAAAAGAATCAGTCAAGGAAATCACAAAATGAAACCATGTAAAATATGACAATATATACCTAAAACGTGAAGAGAAGAGGAGTAACGAATAGGTTCAAACTTAAACAACCATCAACTTAACATAGACTGCTATTTGCAGAAGAGGTTATATACAAACATAATAGTAACCATACATCAAAAACCACTAATAAATATAAAAAGAGTAAAGAAAAAGAAATCCAAATATATCACTAAAATCAGCAAACCATGAAAGAAAGTCAAGAGTCAGAGAAAATATTCAGAAACAACCACAAAACAAATAACAAAATGACAACAAATACAGAACTATCAATAATTGACTGTAAATGAACTAAACTCTCCAATCAAAAGACAGAATGAATGAAAAAACAAGACCCATTTGTATGCTGCCTACAAGAGGCTCAATTTAGACCCAAGACACCTGCAGATTGAAAGTAAGGGGATGGAGAAACATCTATCAAGCAAATGGATGTAAAAAAAAAAAAATATCCAGAATGGGAATACTTATATTGGACACAATAGACTTTAAAGCAGACTATACCAAGAGACAAAGAAGGACACTACATAGTAATAAAGGGGGGAATCCAACAAGAAGATATAGCAATTGTAAATATTTAGGCCCCCAACTTGAAAGCACCCAAACACATAAAACAGTTAATGACAACCATAAAGGAACTAAATAATAATAATACAATAACATTAGAGGACTTTAACACCCTGGTTACATCCGTACATATCATCTAAACAGAAAGTCAACAAGGAAACAATGGCTTTGAATGATACACTGGAACAGGTAGGTTTAAATATATATTCAGAACATTCCATCCTAAAACAGCAGAATACACATTTTTTCAAAGACACTGGAACATTCTCCAGAATAGGTCATATATTGAGCCACAAAACAAGCCTCAACAAATTGAAGAAAGTTGAAGTCATGCCATGCACCTTTTCTGACAACAATGCTATGGAACTAGAAATCAATCACAGGAAAAAATATGGAAAGACCACAAATACATGGAGGTTAAATAACATGCTACTAAAAAGTAAATGGGTCAATCAGGAAATAAAAGAAGAAATTAAAAAGTACATGGAAACAAATGAAAATTAAAACAAAGTGGTCCAAAACTTTTGGGATACAGCAAAAGCAGTCCTAAAAGAGAAGTTTATAGCATTACATGTCTACCTCAAGAAGCAAGAAAAATCTCAAATGAACTAACTTTACACCCAAGGCAGTTAGAAAAAGAACAACAAACAAAACCTAACACCAGCAGAAGGAAGAAAATAATAAATATTAGAGCAAATGATAAATGAAAACATGACAGTCCAAACCCTTTGGGATATAGCAAAGGCAGTCCTAAGAGGAAAGTACATTGCAATTCAGTCCTATCCAAAGAAGAAGAAAATAAACACACAACGTAACCTTACACCTAAAGGAGTTAGAAAAGGAGCAGCAAATAAAGCTTAAAGCCAGCAAAAGAAGGAAAATAATAAAGATTAGAGCAGAAATAAATGATATAGAAACAAACAAACAAAAACCCAGTAGAACAGATCAATGAAACTAAATGCTGGTTCTTTGAAAGAATAAACAAAATTGATAAACCCCTAGCCAGACTTATCAAAAAGAAAAAAAGAGAGGGCCCAAATAGATAAATATCACAAACGAAAGAGGAGAGATCAAAACCAACATCAAAGAAATACAAACAATTACAAGAGAATATTATGAAAAATTATATGCCAAAACCTGGGCAATCTAGAAGAAATGGAAAAATTCCTAGAAACTCACACACTACCAAAACTGAAACAAGAAATATAAAATTTGAACAGACCAATAACCATCAAAGAAATTAAATCAGTTATCAAATATCTCCCAACAAACAAGAGTCCTAGGCCAGACAAATACCCAGAGGAATTTTACCATTTAAAGAAGACTTAATACCTGTTCTTCTCAAACTGTTCCAAAAAATAGAAATGGAAGGAAACCTCCCAAACTCACTCTATGAAGCCAGCATTACCTTGATTCCAAAACCAAACAAAGACCCCCTAAAAAGAAGAATTACAGGCCAATATCCCTGATGAACCTGGATGCAAAAATTATCAACAAGATACTAGCAAATCGAATTCAACAGCAGTTAAAAGAATTATTCCCCATGATCAAGTGGAATTTATTCCTGGGCTGACAGGCTGGTTCAAAATTTGCAAATCAATCAATGTGATACACCACATTAATAAAAGAAAGGATAAGAATCATACAATCCACTCAATAGATGCAGAAAAAAAGCATTTGACAAAATACAGCATCCTTTCTTGATAAAAAAAAAAAACTCAATAAAGTAGAGATAAAAGGAACATGCCTCAACATCATAAAGACCATATGTGAAAGATCCACAGCTAATATCAACCTATGGGGAAAAACTGAGAGCTTTTCCCCTAAGGTCAGGAACATGACAGGGATATACACTCTCACCACTGTTGTTCAACATAGAACATAGTACTGGAAGTTCTAGCCTCAGCAATCAGACAACAAAAAGAAATAAAAGGCATACAAATTGGCAAAGAAGTCAAACTTTCACTCTTCGCAGATGACATGCATAATACTTTATGTGGAAAACCCAGAAAACTCCACCAAAAAACTGCTAGAACAGATACATTAATTCAGCAAAGTTGCAGGATATAAAATTAACATACAGAAATTGGTTGCATTTCTGCACACCAGTAATGAAGCTACAGAAAGAGAAATCAAGGAATCAATCCCATTTACAATTGTACCAAAAACCAAAAGATATCTAGGAATAAACCTAACCAAAGGAGTACAAGATTCATATGCTGAAAACCATAGAAAGCTTATGAAGAAACTGAAGAAGACACAAAGAAATGGAAAACATTCCTAGCTCATGGATTGGAAGAATATTATTAAAATGTTTCTACTACCCAAATCAATCTACACATTCAATGCAATACCTATCAGAATAATACTAGCATTCTTCACAGAACTAGAACAAACAATTCTAAAATTTGTATGGAACCAGAAAAGACCCCCAAATAGCCAAAGTAACATTGAAAAAAAAATAAAAAGCTGGAGGCATCACAATTCTGGACTTCAAGCTACACTACAAAGATGTAATCATCAAGACAGTATGATACTGGCACAAAAACAGACACACACATCAATGGAACAGAACAGAAAACCCAGAAATGGACCCACAAACATATGGCCAATTAATCAACAAAGCAGAAAAGAGTATCTAATAGAAAAAAGTCAGTTTCTTCAACAAACAGTGTTGGGAAAACCGCACAGCGACACATAAAAGAATGACCCTGGACCAATTTTTCACACAATACACAAAAATAAACTCAAAATAGATGAAAGACCTAAATGTAAGACAGGAAACCATCAAAATCCTAGAAGAAAACAGGCAATAACCTCTTTTACCTTGGCCACAGCAACTTCTTACTAGACATGTCTCCAGAGGCAAGGGAAAAAAAAAGCAAAAATGAACTACAGAGACCTCATCAAGATAAAAAATCCTCTGCACAGCAAAGGAAACATTCAACAAAACTAAAATGCATTTATTCTTGGCACAAAAACAGACACATAGACCAATGGAATAGAATAGAAACCCCAGAACTAGACCCACAAACGTATGGCCAACTCATCTTTGACAAAGCAGGAAAGAACATCCAATGGAAAAAAGACAGCCTCTTTAACAAATGGTGCTGGGAGAACTGGACAGCAACATGCAGAAGGTTGAAACTAGACCACTTTCTCACACCATTCACAAAAATAAACTCCAAATGGATAAAGGACCTAAATGTGAGACAGGAAACCATCAAAACCTTAGAGGAGAAAGCAGGAAAAGACCTCTCTGACCTCAGCCGTAGCAATCTCTTACTCGACACATCCCCAAAGGCAAGGGAATTAAAAGCAAAAGTGAATTACTGGGACCTTATGAAGATAAAAAGCTTCTGCACAGCAAAGGAAACAACCAACAAAACTAAAAGGCAACCAACGGAATGGGAAAAGATATTGGCAAATGACATCTCGGACAAAGGGCTAGTATCCAAAATCTATAAAGAGCTCACCAAACTCCACACCCGAAAAACAAATAACCCAGTGAAGAAATGGGCAGAAAACATGAATAGACACTTCTCTAAAGAAGACATCCGGATGGCCAACAGGCACATGAAAAGATGTTCAACGTCGCTCCTTATCAGGGAAATACAAATCAAAACCACACTCAGGTATCACCTCACGCCAGTCAGAGTGGCCAAAATGAACAAATCAGGAGACTCTAGATGCTGGAGAGGATGCGGAGAAACGGGAACCCTCTTGCACTGTTGGTGGGAATGCAAATTGGTGCAGCCGCTCTGGAAAGCAGTGTGGAGGTTCCTCAGAAAATTAAAAATAGACCTACCCTATGACCCAGCAATAGCACTGCTAGGAATTTATCCAAAGGATACAGGAGTACTGATGCATAGGGCCACTTGTACCCCAATGTTCATAGCAGCACTCTCAACAATAGCCAAATTATGGAAAGAGCCTAAATGTCCATCAACTGATGAATGGATAAAGAAATTGTGGTTTATATACACAATGGAGTACTACGTGGCAATGAGAAAAAATGAAATATGGCCTTTTGTAGCAACGTGGATGGAACTGGAGAGTGTGATGCTAAGTGAAATAAGCCATACAGAGAAAGACAGATACCATATGGTTTCACTCTTATGTGGACCCTGAGAAATTAACAGGAACCCATGGGGTAGGGGAAGGAAAAAAAAACAGGTTAGAGTGGGAGAGAGCCAAAGCATAAGAGACTCTTAAAAACTGAGAACAAACTGAGGGTTGATGGGGGGTGGGAGGGAGGAGAGGGTGGGTGATGGGTATTGAGGAGGGCACCTTTTGGGATGAGCACTGGGTGTTGTATGGAAACCAATTTGTCAATAAACTTCATATAAAATAAATAAATAAATAAAATAAAATAAAATGCATTTATTCCTGGGTTGCAAGAGTGGTTCAATACTTGCAAATCAATCAACATAATACATCACTCAACAAGAGAAAGGATAAGAATCATATGATCATTTCAACAGATGCTGAAAAAGCATTTGACAAAGTACAACACCTACTCATGATAAAAACCCTCAACAAAGTGGGTTTACAGGGAACATACATCAACATAATAAAGGCCATATATGAAAAGCCCACAGCTAACAACATCCTTAATGGAGAAAAACAGCTTTTCCCCCAAGGCCAGAAACAAGAGAATAATGTCTATTGTCACTACTTTTATTCAACATTGTACTGAATGTCCTAGCCACAGCAATCAGACAAGGCATCCAAATTTGTAAAGAAGAAGTAAAACTTTTACTGTTTGCAGATGACATGATACTGTAGGTAGAAAACCCAAAACACTCCATCAAAAAACTGCTAAAACTCATATATAAATTCAGTAAAGTCACAGTATACAAAATCAATGTACAGAAATCTGTTGTATTTCTATACACCAATAATGAAGCAGCAGGAAGAGACATCAAGAAATCGATCCCATTTACAATTGCACCAAAAATAATAAGATACCTAGGAATAAAACTACCCAAAGAGGTAAAAGACCTGTACTCTGAAAAGTGTAAAACACTGATGAAAGAAATTGAAGACTATACAAACAAATGGAAAAACATTCTATGCTCATGGGTTGGAAGAACAAATATGGTTAAAATATCTATAGTAACCAAAGCAATCCACACATTTAATGCAATCCCTATCAAAATACCAACAGCATTTTTCACAGAACTAGAACAAATAATCTTAATTTTTTTTATGGAATCACAAAGACCCCAAATAGCCAAAGCAAGCTTGAAAAAGAAAGGTAAAGCTGGAGGCATCACAGTTCTGGACTTCAAGTTATATTACAAAGCTGTAGCAATTAAAACAGCATGGTACTGACATGAAAACAGAAACACAGATGAATAGAACAGAATAGTAAACACAGAAATAAACCCACAATTATATGTTCAATAACCTTCAATAAAGCACGAAAGAATATCCAATGGGAAAAACACAGTCTCTTCAACAAATGGTGTTGGGAAAATTGGACTGCAACATAAAAAGTGAAACTTTCTTACACCATATACAAAAATAAACTCAAAATTGATTAAAGGCCTAAATGTGAGACCTGAAACCATAAAAATCCTAGAAGAGAACACAGGAGTAATTTCCTTGACACTGGACATAGCAACTTTTGCCTAGATATGTCTCCTGAGGTGATGGAAACAAAAGGAAAAATAAACTATGGGGACCTCATAAAAATAGAAGGTTTCTTTACAGCAAAGGAAATAATCAATAAAACTAAAAAGCAACCTATAGAATGGGAGAAGATATTTCCAAATGACATATCCAATAAAGGGTCAGTATCCAAAATATATAAAGAACTTGTAAAACTGAACACCCAAAAAACAAATAATCCAATTAAAAAATAGGCAGAAGACATGAACAGACATGTCTCCAAAGAAGACATACAGATGGTCGAGACACATAAAAAGATGCTCATGGTAAGTACCAAAGTACCATCAGGGAAAGGAAAATAAAAACTACAAGGGGCTATAACTTCACACCTGTCAGAATGACTAAAATTAACAACACAAGAAACAAAAGGTGTTGGCGGGGACGTGGAAAAAAAGGAACCCTCTTGCACTGTTGGTGGGAATACAAACTGTTGTTAACCACTGCAGAAAACAGTATGGAGGTTCCTCAAAAGGTTAAAAATAGAACTACCCTACAATTCAGGAATTGCAATACTGTGTATTTACCCAAAGAATGCAAAAACACTAATTCAAAGGAATACATCAACCCCTATGTTTACAGGAGCATTATTTACAATAGCCAAATTATGGGAGCAGTCAAGTATCCATTGACTGATGAATAGATAAAGAAGATGTGGCATATACACACAATGGAATATTATATGGCCATAAAAAAAGAATGAAATCTTGCCATTTGCAACAATGTGGATGGTGTTAGAGAGTATAATGCTAAGTGAAATAAGTCAGTCAGAGAAAGACAAATACCATATAATTTCACTATTATATGGAATTTAAGAAATAAAACAAACAAGCAAAGGGGAAGAAAAGAGGGAGAGACAAACCAGGAAGCATACTCTTAACTACAGAGAACAAACTGATGGTTACAAGAGGGGAGGAGGGTGAGGAGATGGGTTAAACAGGTGAAGAGGATTAAGGAGGGCACTTGTGATGGAGGGCACTTGTCCTGATGAGCACCAGATGATGTATGGAATTGTTGAACCACTCTATTGCACACCTGAAACTAATATAACACTGTATGTTAACTAACTGGAATTAAATTAACACTTAAAAAAAAAATAGATTCGGCTTGAGAACATGAAAAAGTTCTATAGATGGTTGCACAATAATATAAGTATACTTAATGCACTGAACTGTACACTTAAAAATAGCTAAAATGGTAAATATTGTTATGCATATTTTATACAATAAAGAACTTAAAAATAAATGTAATATATAAATATATCAAATCAACACACTGTGTGCATCTTAAACTTATATAATATTGTAAATCAATTATATCTCAATAAAAATAAACACAATGTAAACTGTTTAAAAACAGACTATCTTGATTTATCTTGATAACTTTTTCTGATTATATCAAAATGCTTCTGGTTTTATTAAATTAAATATTAAAATATTCTGTTTTGAGTATTAAAAATCAAATTTTTGAAATTTCACTTTAAAAGTGTTTATTGCTTGTATATATAAATGCAATTAACTTTTGTAAATAAACCATGTATCTAAACACCTTGCTAATTTTCCTTCGGGTCTGGCAAGTGTAGATTCCTTAATATTTTCTACACAAGCAATCACGTCATATGAAACTAGAAACAAATTTACTTCTTTTCCATTCTGTATGCCTCTTCCTTTATTTTCTTGCCTTTTTGCACTGGTTAAGCTCTTCAATAAAATGGTAACAGAAGTGGGGCACCTGGGTGGCTCAGTCAGTTAAGCATCCAACTTCAGCTCAGGTCATGATCTCACAGTTTGTGAGTTTGAGCCCCACGTTAGGCTCTCCGCTGACAGCTTGGAGCCTGGAGCCTGCTTCAGATTCTGTGTCTCCCTCTCTCTCTGCCCCTCCCCTGCTCACACTCTGTCTCTCTCTCTCTCATATAAATAAACATTTAAAAAATTATTTAAAAAAAATGATAATAGAAGTGGTGGAAGCAAACAACCTTGCTTCATTCCCTATCTTAGGAATCCATTTTTTAAATATAATGATTTATATTTTCATACATTTTCTTTTCATTTTAAGGGATTCTCTTTCATTCATAGTTTGCTGGATAACTTTATCATAAATGAATGTTAAACTTCATCAAACATTTATTATGTATCTATTGAAATAATTATATTGTTTTTATGTTTTATTATTTATATGGTAAATAACACATTGATTCTCTAATGTTAAACCAACATTTTTCTGAGATAAACTACGCATGACCTTTTCAATACATGGTGTATTGCCCTTTTCAGACATAACTGGATTCAGTTTTCTAATATTGTGTTAAGGATTTTTACATCTATGTTCATAAGGGATATTTGTCTGTAGTCTTCATCTTTTGTAATTCTTTGGTTTGGGGATCAAGGTAATGCCGGCCAATAAAATTAGTTGAAAGTTATTCCCTTCTACTCTATTTTCTGAAAGAGTTGGTATGATTGGCATTATTTGGTAGAATATTTGGCAGAATTTACCAGTAAAGCCACTTGGTACTGTACTTTTCTTTGCAGAAAGGAATTTACTTATTCAATTTCTTTACTATATATAGGGATATTCACATTCAAAAGTTGTTTTAATTTCTGTAGTATCTATAGTGCTATCCTCTCTTTCATTCCTAATATTTATAAGTTGTCTCTTTCCCTCTTTCCTTGATCACTCTAGCTAGAGGTTTATCAATTTTACTTAATGTTTTCAAGCATCCCACTCTTGGTTTCATTGATTTTCTCCATTTGTTTTGTCTATATTCTCCTTGATTTCTACTCTAGCTTCATTAATATCTTTTCTTCTACATTATCCTTAATTTGTTTTTATTTTTCTAGCTTCATAAGATGGAAATGTAGATTACTGATTATAAATGTTTCTTCACTTTAATGTGAACATTATTAAGCTATAAATTTCTCTCAGCATTGCTCTAGCTGCATCCAACAAAATTTTACGTACTGTGTCTTTATATTCATTAAGTTAAAATATTTTTAATTTCCCTAGTGATTTCTTCTTTTCAATTGTTATTTTTTAAAGTGTTCATTAATTTCAAAATATTTAAGAATTTTCCAGGAAATATTTTATCATTGATTTCTAGTTTAATTCTGTTGTGATCAGAAAACATACTCTGTGATTCCTATCATTTTAAAATTATTGACACCTATTTTATGTTCCAGCACATGATCTATCTTATGGAACATTCCAAGTGCACTTGAAAATAATGAACTATCTCCTAATGTTGTGCAGAGTGTTGTATAAAAGTCTAATAGATGGATACAAAAGTAGATGTCAATGACAGGAAAATTGGAAAATTTACAAATATGTGGAAATTAAACAACACACTTTTGGACAACCAATGGGTTAAAGAAGAAATTAAAAGGGAAATCAAAAAGTATCCAGAAATAAATGAAAATGCAAACACAGCATATAAAAATGTATGAAATGCAGAAAAAGCAGTTCTAAAAAAAAAAGCATATAGCAATAAATGCCTATATTAAGAAAAAAGAAAGATCTCAAATAAACAACTTAACATTATACTTCAAGGAATTAGGAAAAGAACAAACTATATCCAAAGTTAGCCAAAGGAAGAAAATAGTAACATTAAAGCAGAAATAAATAAAATAGAAACTCAGACAATAGAAAAGATCAATGAAACTGAGAGTGAGTTTTGCAAAAAAATAAATAAATAAATTACACTGACAAACCTTTATCTAGACTAAGAAAAAAGAGAGAAAACACAAATAAATAAAATTATAAATGAAAGAGAAGACATTACAACTGATATCACAGAAATACATAGGATCATAAGAAACTATAGTTGACTCTTGAATAAGGGGCCAGGGGTTGGAAGTGCTGACCCCCCTATACAGTACAGCATTCACATACAACTTTTGACTAATAACTACTGTCTACTGTTAACCAGAAGCCATACTGATAACAGTAGTAATCACTAACAACATCTTTTGTGATATACATTGTATATGTATATGTGATACACTGTATCCTTACAATAAAGTTATAATGAAAAGATGTTATTAAGATAATCATAAGGAAGAAAAATACACTTATAGTACTGTACTGTTAAAAATCCACATAAGTGGACCCATACAGTTCAAACCCATTTGTGTTCAAGGGTCAATTGTACTATGAAAAATTATATTCCAAACAAGTTGGATAACCTAGAAGAAATAGATACACTCCTAGAAATATACAACCTATCAAAACTGAATCATGAAAAAGCAGAATATCTGAACACGCCAATAATGAGTAAAGAGATTGAAGAAAGCCCAGGACCAAATGGAGAATTCACTGGAGAATCCTACCAAACACATAAAGAAAAATTAATGTCAATTCTTCTCAAACGCTGAAAACTGAAGAAGAAGGAATACTTTCAAACTCATTTTACAAGGCCAGCATTATCCTTATACCAAAGCCAGATAATATCACTACAAGAAAAGAAAATTACAGGCCAATATCACTGATAAACATGATGAAAAATATCTTCAACAAAATAACAAACCAAATTCATCAGTACATTAAAAGGATCAAACACCATAATCAAATGGGATTTATCCTTAAGTTTCAAGAATGGTTCCACATATGCAGATCAATAAATCACATTAACAAAATGAAGGATAAAATCATCTGACCATCTTAATAGATGCAGAAAAAGCATTTGGCAAAATAACACATCCATTCATGATAAAAAAAAAAAACTCCCAACAGATTAGATATAGAAGGAATGTACCTCAACATAATAAAGACCATATATGACAAGCTCACAGCCAACATCCTACTCAATGGTGAAACACTAAAAGCTTTTCCTCTAAGATCAAGAAGACAAATGTGCCTACTCTCACTCCTTTTACTCAGCATGCTACTGGAAGTCTTAGCCAGAGAAATTAGGCAAGAAAAATATGTAAACATCATTCAAATTGGAAAGGAAGAAGTAAGTTGTCTCTATTTTCAGATGACATGATCTTACATTACACAGAGAAGATTTGACATCTATTTGCAGATGACATGATCTTTACACCCTAAAGACTCCACCAAAAAACTATTAGTAATAATAAAATCAGCATACAAAATAAATATACAAAAGTCAGTTGCATTTCTATACACCAATAGTGAACTATCTGAAAAAGAAAATTAAGAAAACAATCCTATTTACAGTAGCATCAGAGAGAATAAAATATTCCTAGGAATAAATTTAACCAAGGAGATGAGAAATCTAAAAACTGAAAACCATATGACATTGAGGAAAGAAAGTGAAGGGGATAAATAAATGGAATGATACCCTATGTTCATGGACTTGAAAAATAAATACTGTTCAAGTATCCATACTACCTACCCAAAGCAATCTACAGATTTGACACAATCCCTACCAAACTTCCAATGGCATGTTGGAAATGGAAAATGGAAAAAACAATCCTAAAATCTATATGAAACCACAAGAGACCCTGAATAACCAAATCAATTTTGAGAAAAAGCAAAGCCAGAGGCATCACATTTCCTGTTGTCTCAACTACCATGAACTCTCATCGCTGTTTCCTCAACTTAGTGAAACTGAAATATGGTTTTCTGGGGTCTCCTCCCTACACAGTGATACAGAAAGTGCATCAGACACGTTGTTTTCCTTTTCTTAGACATCAAGTTTTGCACTGTCTAAAAGCAGGTATTTCCTATATTGGCCCACTTCTAACTGTTTACAGCAGAAGTATCATAAATAACAGGGTCAGAACCAGGGTGAAGCGTCTGGCATCTTACTCTTGAGGTATTCACACAAGGGTGCTGGCTGGCTCAGTTGGGAGAGCATGCGACTCTTGATCTGAGGGTTTTAAGTTCAAGCCCCATGTTAGGTGTAGAGATTGCTTTTAAAACTCTTCAAAAAAAAAAAAAAGAGGCATTCGCTTTTGCAGTCATGCAAATGCAAGGTCAGAACCTTAACATTTTCACACTAGGCATCTCACTTGCCTCACCTTAGTTCCAATCATCATAAATAAAATTATGAAACAAAGCAGAAATTATGGAAAATACTTGCAATATACATGACAAACCAAACAATGGTATCTATCAAATTTAAGGCTCTTATAAATATAAAAGAAAGATATAAAAATAGCCAAATGTTGAGGGAAAAAAAAGAAGTGAAGTCATTATTGTTTCATCATGGTCAGAAGTAAAAGTCTGAGGTTAAAAATGTGATAATTTATGCCAATATACCCCTCAAAAAATATTGTACCAGCTTAAAGCTAATTAGCCATATTTGAAAGTTCCAAATTCTCAACACCTTCACTTCACTGAAGATAGGAGTATACACTGTACTTAAGCAAAATGATAATAATAATAATAATTTGGAATCATTCCTTTGGTGAGTTAGTTCAAGAACTGAACAAGGGTGTGAAAAAAACTTGTGGCACTAAACTGAAATGTGTCTACAAATTTTCAGTAGCACCATTTGGTGCAATTGTATCACTTCTTTTGGCAGCCAAGTTGAAGGAGCATAGGCAAACATCTGAGTTGATTAAAGGTTTGCTGAATAGATGGGTGTCAGCAGGGCAAGAGGGCATGTTATTGAGAATGCTGCCAAGAGAGTTTTAAGTTAGAAATCACCCTGAATAACGTCCAGTGCATAATAAAACTTTTTTTCCCAGAGAAATTTAACTACATAAGTCATATAAATAGAACTCAGTATCAAAGACAACTTATACTAGTGTTTAGGAGTGATAAGACAGCGCTGTTCTTTCATACTTGTTTCAAGTTTCAATGATGTAATGGCAAATGTTATCATATGATCAAATATTTCATCAAATTTTTGCAAAGCAAATTTAGTCCATTGCTATGGAGTCATCATTTGGATTCTGGTTAGGTTACATTTAGTTAATAAAGAAATAAATAGCTGAACTTTGTTTGCCTTTTATATCCCATTCTCTGCCAAATACTCAAGGCTTAGGGAGGGTCACTTCAGCACAAACTTGCAAACTTCCAGAATAAGTGCTGATTCTGTAATCTCGTGTTGTGTAATAAGACTCTGGAGAACTACCTTGTCGGAGTTAAGACTGCTTCTCTCAGCAAAATTTGCCATTTGCTATTGCAAAATATAACTGAAGACAACTCATAATTTGGGGGTACATAATTAAGGGAATTTTTTAAATGATCTTCCTGAAAAAGATGATAGATTCAGATCCACCCTTACCTATACTTCAGTTCCTTTTAAAAGTCAAATCACATTCATATGTAGAAAATTATCTCTTTAGGGGCACCTGGGTGGCTCAGTCAGTTGAGTGTCTGACTTCAGCTCAGGTCATGATCTCATGGTTTGTGGGTTCGAGCCACGCGTCAGGCTTTGCCCTGACAGCTCAGAGCCTGAAGCCTGCTTCTGACTCCTTCTCTCTCTGCCCCTCCCCCACTCACACTCTGTCTCTCAAAAAATAAACAAACGTTAAAAAAAGAGAAAATTTTCTCTTTAAGACAGCCCAGTTGTTCCTCTTCTAATACAAAAACCGATCCTTGAAGGAGCTGCTCTCTGTTCCATCCCATATAACCTTGGTTCTTTCTTTGGTATCATTTACCACTTACGCCTCAGATGGAACTAGAGATGATTTAAGGGCTGTTCACACTCCTGGTCTAATTAACTGCTCTATAAAGGAAAAAATAAGTCTTGTCTTTTATTACCCTAAAAAATATGCTTTCTTGTTGGCACACAATAAACACAATTATTTTAATTGTTTAGGGACATTCTTATTTGCCTGTGGCCCTTTTAATTAGAACACAACAAACTGCATTGAAATAAAACCAAGAGGAAAATTATAACGTGGATTGGAGTCTCCCATACTCCCTAAAGATCTCCCTCTACTCCATAGTATTTCAGGCCACAGAGTGTTTGCTGAAACTGGGAAGAGTAGGAAAGCAAGAAGGGGTGTTAGATAACGACAAAATTTTCTTGATCTAGCTCCCTGAGGATAATATATCGACACTGCCTGTGAAAGAGATTTTCCAAATGGATGATATGGAAGAGTGGATTTGTGAAGGAACTTGTGCTTAGATGGATAAATAGCCCAGGTGTCCATGTTATCTGTTACTGTGTAACAGACCACCCCAAACCATGGTGATCTAAAATAACAACCATCTATTTGTTCATGATTCTGCAAACGGGCTGATCATAGCAATGCTTTTTGTTGTTGTTGTTGTTGTTTACTGTTGTTGTTGTTGTTGTTGTTGTTGTTGTTGTTAGGTTGATTTTTCTAGAGAACTGAATGAGATTATAAAATCCCAGACCTCACTCACCCCACTGGGACTTCTTTTACCAGTGAATCTCTATAGAATCTAAACATTAAAGTTTCTTGCAATCTATCTTTTCCTCTTTCCCTTCTTCTCTAGTTTAATTTAGCTGGTATATTTTTCTCTCTTGTGTACCCCCAAATCAGCCTGTGCATCGTCCCGTCCATTGCCTACATTACAGCTGCATTCAACAGTCTTTTAACCTCTCTTCATTTTTACTCCCCACTCATTCTACTCCTGCTTCAGACCCCATCCACATTTCCATTGCTAAGCACATAGATTAGAGTGTCAATTGCTGATAAGCAGAGGCTTCTTGTTCGTGGTTTAATTCCCAGTATCTGGCACAGTGCCTGGAATAGAATAAATGATCAATATGTACTTGTTGAGGAAGTATGACTAAATAGCAAAATCATGAATAGAAAGTAAAAATAAAAATTGGATTCCACCTCACTGGAATTTCCACAAATAAGTAACATAAGTCATTCAAAGGGATATAAAGTCCAGGGTCTGGAATGATGAGTCATTACAGTGAGGTAATGGCAGTATTTATGTGATAAATCCATTGCTTCATAAGCATGACATCTGACTAAAGTAGGTTTTCTCAAGAAAAACAATCAATATAGACTAAATCATTTAATAAAGAGATATGAAGCAATAATATCAGGGTACTATTTTTCACCAGTTCTAAGTATATGAAATACCTAACAAAATTATTTTAGACCAAAGAGATCTTTTCTTATCTAAGTTTATTTTAACCATTTTGTTTAGAGACAAAAGAGTCTCTAATTCTTATTTTGGGGAAATCATGATATATAAAGCAATGAATGGAAAATGTGCTTAGTAAAACAAGGGAAAATAAGTGGTTACTGTTCAATCTTTAGTCTCTAAACCCACAAAATTTGCACAGAATTCCATGTTTTACACTTGCATCTCTTTAAACCAGCAACACTTTACCCACCTGGCTAACTTCTATTCTTGCTTCAAGAAATTCAGCTAACTTGTTATCAATTCCAGGAAGCATTCCAAAAATCACTAAGACTGCAAAGGTATGACATCCCACACGCTCTCCCAGTACTCACTATGCCCTTCTATATAGTGACACATCATTAAAACTATGTGGTTGCTCACCCATTAGACTACAACTTCCTTGAGTGCTTGGAAAGTAGACACTCAGCAAATGCTTGTGGAAAAAAAAATGGATGAGAGGAGGAATTAACCAGTACATACTACATAAGGGTACTGATAATCATCAAACAAAACTGGAAGAATGTCTGAGAGTCACTGTTTTCACTCATCTTTTCGAGGCAGAACATTATCTAAATGTGTCTGAATATTTTTCTGCATTCTTCCATCAGCAATCATGGCCTATGATCCTATGGGGTTTTTTTTAATTTTTTTAACGTTTATTCATTTTTGAGAGACACAGTGTGAGCGGGGAGAGGCAGAGAGAGAGGGAGACACAGAATAGGAAGCAGGCTCCAGGCTCTGAGCTGTTAGCACAGAGCCCGCAGCAGGGCCTGAACCCACAAACCATGAGATCATGACCGGAGCCGAAATTGGATGCTTAACCTACTGAGCCACCCAGGCGCCCCTATGATTCTATATTCTTAATAAGTGACTGCATTAGGGGAGAGGGAGAGCAAAGATATAGGGAGTGAGAGGAGTGGTGAGTCTAGAAAGGGGGTGGAAAATAACGCAAGAATCATTTCTCCTGAGTAAAATTACTTCCAAATCTTAGCAATGATAATAAATTAACATTTATTTATTGAGGACTTTCACAATATACACTGTGCTAAGGATGTCCCAGTATTACTTCTTTTCTTCCTTATAACACCCCTGTGCGATAGGCCTGCCTGAGGAAAAAGATGTTTAGTCATATAACTGGGAAGGGGCAGAAGCTTGGATCCACTTCAGTTCTGGCTAATTCCATAAGCTCATATTAAATTTCAACAACTACACTATATTGCTCTAATGTCACTGAACCATTCCAGCAAGGAAGCTTCCCTGTCTTCATGCTAAAATCTATGCCCTGGGGGCACCTGGGTGACTCAGTCTGTAGAGCATTTGAGTCTTGATTTCAGCTCAGGTCATGATCCCAGGGTTGAGATTGAGCCCTGTATCAGGCTCTGCACTTAGCATGGAGTCTGCTTGGGATTGTCTCCTCTCTTCCTCTGCCCCTCTCCCCACTCACTTACTCTCTTTCTAAAATAATAAAAAATAAATAAGTAATAAAATAAAAAGTAAAATAAGTAAATAAATAAAATCTGTCCCCTGAATCTAGTAATGACAACTGTAAAAGTACTTTCAAAATATTAGGGTTATTATTCTATTGTCTCCTAATAATATTTTTTTACAACAAACATATCCTCAGACTTTGAGTTCTATCTAAGAGAGAAAGCAAAGTTCTCTGTTGAAATTTTTCTCTATTTCCATTTTAGAAAGCAACACCAAAGTCAGATGGCCATCAAACTGTCACTATGTTATTGGTACACCTGGACTAGAGAACATAGCCTGGAGTCAAGAGGTCTACCATGCTGTACTGAACTTACCACCCTGCCCCAGGAAAACAACCAGACAGCTATGGAACTCTGGCCCCTCTCCTGGTCTACCCCTACATCCCCATCTCCCCTTCACTCCCCAGAAAGGGTGATGTTTTGCTTATTTGTTGGTCCTTTTCCCAAATAAAGGGAGCACCAGGGTCAGATACATATAATTTACAGAGCCCAGTGCAAAACGCAAATGAAAGACCTTTTGCTCAAAACCAGGGAAAAGATGATGCTAAAGATAGTAACATACTATTCTTCTCCATTCTTCTGAGACCTCACTCTCTACTTGTCATGGGGCTTTTATTTACTACTTAATGTCATTCTAAGTAAAGAAAACTTAAAATATGAAATTATTAGCAATGCCAAATATCTCCTAGTGATCACTACCAAAAAATTACTTTGACCCAATATCAGTTGTTAAGATATTAAATTATACTCATCATTCCATAAGATGAAATAAGAAGATAACTGAATAAATGGAATGAACATTTTGTGATTAGATTTGATATAAAATTTTAACTACCATATTAAATAAAACACACTAAACCTGAAATAAATCACGGAAGATTTTTGTCTCTGGATTTTAGTCAAGGTTTCTTAACTATTTCTGGTAGCCTTTTAAGTATTTTATTTACATTTAAATGAATTAGCATCATTGGCATCTTTGGTTTTGCCTATTTATAGATGCTTTTTTATCCAAGTAATATTACATCCTACAGATGAAAACAGAGAATAGTTCAAAAATAATTGCTTAAATTCCAGGATTCTTCATGGGAAGTATGCTCCACAAAAGTAGGGATCTTTGTTTTGCTTACCGATGTATCTCAAGTGCACAAAATATGCCTGACATTTAGCAGGCAATCAAAAGGAATGCACTTGTGGTGAGCACTGGCTATTATAGGGAAGTGCTGAATCACTATACAGTACACCTGAAACTAATATTACACTGTATGTTAACTAACTAGAATTTAAATAAAACTTTTTAAAAAACATGTTGACGGAAGAAAGGCTATCTTAAAATAGTTTGTTATTTCTATGGGATTAATTCTTAGCAGTGAGATCCTGGTCTCTCAGGGTTATAATTTATTTACATTTAGATTAATAGAAATAATATTAATGGAAATAACTGCATTTTAAAAAGTTTGTACCAATCTATCTACAAGATAGATTGTATCAATCTATAGTCCTTTCAGCAATGAATTATACTTTTCCCACATCCTCACCAACATTTGGTATTTTCACTGATTTTACAACTTTTTTGCCAATACAATAAGAAAAAAAGAGCATTTCACTGTGGCTTGAATTTGTTTTTGATTACTTATTAATGATGCTCATCATCTTTATGCATATTAGCTATTTGTATTTTCAACAAATTATCTTTCACATCATGTTCTATTTCTTAATGTTTTCAGAAGCAGTCTTATTAAGGTTTCTATATCTAGTGGCTACAAATCTTTTTCTGACTATATTTTTACTCTTTTGATTTTGTTTACAGTTTTTTGATACATATATTTTATTTATTTATTTATTTATTTATTTATTTATTTATTTATTTATTTTTATTTTAAAGAGAGAGAGCACATACAAGCAGAAGAGGGGCAGAGAGAGAGAGGGAGAGAGAGAGAAAATCTTAAGCAGATTCCACCCTCAGCTCAGAGCCTGATGCGGGGCTCAATCCCATGACCCTGGAATCATGACCTGAGCCAAAATCAAGACTCCAATGCTCAACCAACTTAGCCACTCAGGTGCACCATGATACATACATCTTAATGTTTAATTGCTCAAGAGAGACAGCATAAGTAGAGGAGGGGCAGAGAGAGACAGGGACAGAGGCTCCCAGGCAAGCTCCAGGCTCTGAGCTGTCCGCACAGAGCCCGATGCAGAGGGCTCGAATCCATGAACTGTTAGATCATGACCTCAGCTGAAGATGGAAGCTCACCTGACTGAGCCACACAGGCACCCCCATACATTTTAAATGTTGCAGTGTGAATGGCACTTCTCTACTCCCCTTTCTTTTCTCTGTACATTCCCTTCTCTTGGGTTTATAGGACTGAACCTTTGGTTAGATGGAAAATACAGACCATTGTGTTGGAGTAAATAATTCATCCAAACTATGTTATACGAGATTTTTCAATGTTATCAAGGGAAAGTTTTTTCTTAGCTGTTTTCATTTTCAAGGACTTTAAGCACTTAAGACCTCCACGAGCAAAGCAGAAGAATTCAACCTGAAATTACCCCACCCCTAACCCATCTACCCTACTCCATGGAGGGACAAAAGGTGAAACTGACTGGATGCTGGAGGGTTACAGAGGGTAAAAAGAAAGTGAAAGAAGTGAGGGGTATGTGTCAAAGGACAGGGAGGGATAGCAGAAAGAGAGTTGGTGTTCTTACTGTCCTAGGAGGAGACATATAGATGCTGATCCCCTCTAGCTGTTGATTTTCTTTATAAGTTTAAGTGTGCTTGTTAAAAAAACTTAAGGCTAACCACTAAGAGTTAGGACATATTACTTCCAAATCATTTGGAGGAAAAAAGGAACAATGAGAACCAAATCACATAGAAAGCAATAAGGAAAAAAGTAACACCAAGAAAGCATACAATGGAAAACCATAAAATATAATTGCAAGAACATATTCTAGTATATCAGTAACTATGATAAACTGCCATGGGTTAAATTTACAAAATGCAAGGAAAATGTGCTTTGCATTGAAAGACAAAGATTCTCATACTGTGGAAACATGACAGCTATATATGATCTTTTTCAGACATCCAAGTATAATGAAACAACTCAGGAGGTTAAAAATAAAGAAAGGTAAAAAAGGTATTTAAAACAGATGCTAACAAAAGATAGCAGGATATAGTTTTCCATAATAGCTGCACCATTTTGCATTCCCACAAACAGTGCACAAGGGTTTCATTTTCTCCATATCTTCACCAACACTTATCTTTTGCTTTTTGATAATAGTCATCTATACAGGTGTGAGATGATCTCACTGTGGTTTTGATTTTCATTTCTCTGATGATTAGTGCATTGAACATTTTTTCATACAATTGTTGGCCATTTGTATATCTTCTCTGGAGAAATATCTGTTCAAGTTCTTAGCCCACCTTTAAATCAGGTTGTTAGTTTTTCTGCTATTCAGTTGTAAGAGTTGCTTGTACATTTTGGAGATGAATCCATTATCAAATATGATTTGCAAATATTTTCTCCCATTCCATAAGTTGCCTTTTCACTCTGTTGTTTCCTTTGCTAAAAAATTTGTTAGGAGAGTACAGCTCATGTTAAGTAGATCTCATGTTAAGTAGATCTATTCTAACCACAATAATATAATTTTTTTAAAAAAGAATAGCAGATATGGTAACATTAATATAAAATAAGATAAATTCAGGATAAAAATCACTAAAAGGTGACAAAGATGGATATTTCATATTAATGAAATATAAAATCTATTAAAACTCTATTAAGGTCATAGATATTTGTGCTCCTGATAGCCTTTGAAATCAAAATCCTACAAAAAATACAAAGAAAAATTGTATGTGGTTGTACTCACAACCATAGTAAGAAATTTTTAACACATGTATATTTAAAAATTAATTCACAAGTGAGAATATAGAGAAATTGTGATATACCATTAAATTGCTTAATCTATAAATTGTTATCAAACTTTGTACCCAACAAACAGAATGTCTGTTCTTTTCAAATACAGGGAACAGTCATAAAAATCCACCATGTACCAAAAACTAAAGGAAATGTTAATAAATTTCCAAAGCATACATCATGAGACAAGCGTGCCTGGGTGGCTCAGTCGGTTAAGCGTCTGACTTTGGCTCAGGTCATGATCTCATGATTTGTGAGTTTGAGTCCCACATCAAGCTCTGCACTGACAGTGGAGAGTCTCCTTGGAATTCTCTCTCTCTCTCTCTCCCTCTCTCTCTCTCTGCCCTTCTCCCACTTGTGTTTTCTCTCTCTCTCAAAATAAATAAACTTAAAAAAAAGAAGACATGTGACCATATTAACTGATTGTAATACAATAACATGCTACTGAAATCCAATAAAAGAAAATCCAATTAAAATTTAAAAGTTAATATGAAAAGGTCAGCAACCCAAAAGGTAACAACAAAAGGTCAGTAGCAGTTCCAAAGTATTTAATCATGTAAACCAGTCTTCTAAATAACTTTTGGATTAAAGAATAAACCAAATGGAAGTTTAAAATGATTTAGAAAAAAATTAATGTAACAGCCCTATGTATCTAAGTGCAGGAAAGATTCCTAAGCAAATGCAAGATCTTAGGAAGTGGGAAAGAGGAAACGGCAGAGCAGATAAACATTTAATGAGCGTATCTGATACATAGCCACACTGATACTTAGGGAAAAAATGCACTTGCTGGAAAAAAATGGCTCGTAACAAGTGACCAAGCTTCCATCTCTGAAAGGTAAGCAACAACCAAATAAACCAAATAAAGAATATAGAAATTAACAAACTTTAAACAAAAAATAGATGAAGTTGACAATGACAAATATGTTAGCAGAATTATCAGTAAAATAAAAAACTGACTCTTTAGAAAGACTAATACAGTATACAAAATAAAGGCTAGCAAGTTTGATCAAGGAGTAAAAGAGAGAGAAAGTATAAACAACCTATGAACCAAAAAGGAACATAACTGCAAATATAGATTTTTTTTAAAACTTAAAAAAAAACCTCTGTCCAACTTAATATCAATAAACTTGATGATCTAGCAGAAATTAATTTAGACTTAAATCAGACTGTTAAAATGGGATATTTTGTTTCAATTTTGGTGGAGGATCCAAAAAGGCAGAAACTAAAAGAACAGATGCAAATACTCCTAATCGCCAAAGTGAGGTGCTAAGTGACTTGTGCAGAGCCTGCAATAGAAGTTTCTTATCTGCAGCCCAATAGCAGAGACGCTTTGAAAGGGCTGAAATTGTTAGAAATCAAAGGCTGTTGGCTCACTGGCAGTTCCTCGTCCTACTCCATGGGGGAAAGTGTGTCCCCTGCAGTCTAGTACACACAATGGACTACTACCCGACTCACCCTTGAAAATACACTTGAGTTGAAAAGCTGAAAAGTTACTGCTTTCTTGCCAATGGCAGGTTAAAGATGCATAATTCCTGGAGACCTGAAGTAGGAATGTCATGATATCAAAAGTGATCGCATCTGTATCCATTTCCTAGAGCTGTTGTAACCAAATACAACAAACTAGATGCTTAAAAAACAGAAATGTATGTTCTCCCTGTTCTGGAGGCTAGACGCTTAAAACAAAGGTGTCAGGAGGACCATGCTCCCCCTGAGCCTGTGGGGAGAGTCTTTCCTGGCCTCTTTCAGCTCCTGGTGGCAGCCATCAATCATTCATGTTTCTTAACTTGCAGTTCCCTTACTGTAATCCCTGCTTCTGCAGTCACATAGTGCCTCTCTGTGTGTCTCTATCTCCTCCTCTTATAGGGACGTGAGTCATATGGATTAGGGTCTGCCTTGATGAACTCATCTTAAGTAATAATATTTGCAAAGATCTTACTTACAGATAAGGTCAAATTCATAAGTGTCAAGAGTTGGAACTTCAACATATCTTTTGGAGAAGACGCAATTCAGCCTACACCACCACCTAAAGGAGCATATGCTGGGGAAAGAAACAGATTTAACAGATCACATGACCAGCTGAGAACAAGTTTCTCCCTGAGTCAAGAGAGGTACATTAGGAGGCCCTGCAGTGACATCTCTAAAATGCCTACAAAGCACCTCCAGGGCAGAGTTCCTCTACTGGAGGAACTCAGTGCCTGATTGCCACTAGGTTCTGCAAGTATGACTCTCCTGTCCCCATATTTCCTCCACTTTGCAGGAACCAAAACTACATAGAGAAATAGAAGCAGAGGAAGAGAGGAAGAAGGCAGAGGAACTGGCAATGTCACCAGCCCTCTCTTGGCTCTGAAGGCTGGTTGCGGCAGGCCTAAGTTAGGGAGATACCAAGCTTTAAGTTGGACTGAGGCCCAACATGTGTTTGTCTTGTAATTATTACAGCAGGCATGACATACATTCTGAAATGAAACTGCTCTTGTAACTAAAAGGAAAAATATTTCAAAGAGTGAATGGGAAAAATATAGGACCAGGGACAGTGAAGAACTACACCCACAAAATGGGTTTGGATAGGAACACATGAAACGATACTGTTGTTGTTGTTGTTGTTGTTGTTGTTTTAATGTTTATTCATTTTTGAGAGAGAGAGAGAGAAGGGCAGAGAAAGATGGAGACACAAAATCTGAAGCAGGGTCCAGGCTCTGAGCTGTCAGCACAGAGCCCAATACGAGGCTCGAACTCACAAACCATGAGGTCACGACCTGAGCCAAAGTCAGACGCTTAACCGACTGAGCCACCCAGGTACCCCCATATACTGTTAGTTTTCCTTATAAGCTATAAGTCCCAATTTTGCCATTTTACCAAATTGGCTCAAAAGAAAGTTGAGATCCTATAAAGCTTTAGAATCCCAGAATAAATTGAAAATGTTTCCAAAGAACTGGCTCATATATTACATTTCTTAAAAGAAATTTAAAAGCAAATTTTCAACTGTGAAAAATAAAAGTGCTGAGATACTAGTGGTGAGTAATAACATATAAGGGTGTAGAGTGCCTTAAAATTCAAGATTGACTCAATGTGTAATGTAACCTCCCCAGTCTGTAGGCAGCACATCATGACACTTAAACATCAACAAAGATTATACAGCCTTTGATTTCATAACCAGTAAAACACACACTGTACAACCTTCCAATAATCCAGTTATTCAGTCAGCATATTTCTTTCTCATGCAGCCCAAATCTTACTACTATGTTTATGAAAACAAACATAACCTATGTTAAGATGGTTAGATAGGAAGATTAAAGACTTCTAGTGTAAGAGGCTCTGACAATCAAGCTTTATGTCTGGAAACAAATTGTAGAAGTTCAGCATTAATACCATGCAAAAGAATCTGGAGCAGGAAAAGGAAATTAGTTTGGTGTCCACTGCAGAGTTGCTGTGTAAAAACTTATTTCCCAATCATATACTATACCCTTCCATTATAAAAAGCATTATGTGGTTGAAATAAGTTTAAACAGCAGTACATTCACACTCACACAATAGTCTTGAGAAACTGCCAGTATTCATAACCACTCTTGTCCTTCTTAGTTCCCTACAGAATACTGAAGATCAATTCCAATGTTTTCCTCTAGACAGACTCAATTTTGTAGCCTGGAACCTTATCAAAAGAGCCACGTGGCACCAAGATGTTTCCTAGAAGGGCTCTCATTTCCTAGTGGATGGATTTCATTGTAACCCAGGATACATCAATGATTCAGAGTACTGTGGTTTTAAAATGATTAATATGTAAGAGTTGTAACAAAATGAGTCATATGAAGGGGAAAAGGTATGAGGAAAAAAAACATTATAGGAAAGTACATCACAAATTTGTGAACATGATTAGTCATGAATAAGACAGTATATAGAGGGCACAACCCTGGTCATTCACATTTTCTCCTCATTTGGCAAATGCAGATTACTAATCTCAGAGGATAGATGTAATGAATCACAAATAAAAATCATCATAGATTTTACTTTGCATTGTTCACTCCAAAGACATTTGCTGAACTCCCAATATGAGCTAGGGTGTTCTAGGTGCATAACTGAATAGATAAATGGTTAGAAGATTGGTAGGTAAGTAGATAGAGAGACAGAGAGATAGATACTCCTGACCCTCAAAGAACTCCCAATTCAGAAAAGTCATCAAACAAGTCAACATTTTTTACTGACTAAAAATCCAAGACAAAACCAAGTATTCATGGGCCAGAACATGGAATTTGGGAACTCCCCCAGGGAAAGATATGTGCCCATCCCATTAAACTGGATTAGATTTTGATATATTTATAGCACTCAGTGTCAGTTTTTCCCCCTGAAGCCCAAAATAATATTAAGTTCTTAAGTTCCTCAGGGATAACTTATTGCAAGTTAGTAATGTGAATTTAAAACACTCCCTCATCTTGTTTGCTTCTAAAATAGCAGGATATGGGGGGAGAAGCACATCTTTTATAAAAGTTGTTTTGCATGGTTAAAATGGCAAATTTCTAGGCAAATTCATGTAACTCATTAGGTATGCAAAATCCTAGATTGCTGAATAGCATGATGAATTATGTCTCCCCTTTCAAAGATGCTACACAGAGCACTAATTTATCCCTAACTTAGGTGACCATGGCAACTAAGGTCATTTAGAGGAAGACTGTATTTTTATTCAACAAGATAGACCCTGTAGCACTTAGCACATACCTTACTTATAGTAGGTACTTGGTAAATACTGGTTGCATTGATTAGTAGAAGGCCAACACTAAGACATCATACGATTGTATTGATTAAAGTGGTATTTCCCAGATTAAAAGAAAAAAGCTGGCTCTTCAGTTTATTTTATTCATTCATTCACTTGTTCCTTTGTTAAAATATTAATTTATTCAATCCACTGAATGAGTACCTACTATATGCAAAATGAAGTGTTGTACATCATGAAGGAAACAAAGACCAACCATACAGGAATCCTGTCCTCAGGAAGTCCACACAGTCTAATAACATATCTGTAGCATTTACATACATACTTCAAATACAAGACACATCTTAATATCACATGAAACGTAGACACCTGTACTGACCTAATAGTAACCTCTAGCCACATGTGGTCATTGAGCACTTAAAATTTGGCTTATACAGTAAATGTAAAGTACACACTGGATTTCAAGTACAATATGAAAAAACCAATTTAAATGTTTCATTAAAATGTATATTGATTACATGTTGAAATTATAACATTTGACATAAACAAAATATTTGAATAAAATATTAAAACTAAATAAAACATTTAATGTATTTAACTAAGTAAAATTAAAATTACTCAAACTTGTTTTTTTTAACATTTTAATGTGGCTACCAAAAAATGTAAAATTATATATGTGTCTCACATTGTATTTCTATTGAACACTGCTAATATGGATAAGGGATTAAAGATGTTTAGAAATCTTAGCAACTACTTCCAGCATTGAGGGGGTGGGGGCAGAAGATCAAAGGAGACTTTAGAGAAGTCTAGCATTTGAGCTGAGCTACTTTCTCAAGCTTAAACCCATATGAGAAATGCAAGTGGAAGTTTCAGGAGGAAAGAACTTGAATTTGACATCATCCATGACCATTTCAACAACCTGATCAAGAGCTAGCTTTGTCCTACTTGAGGGACTCCAGATTGATTTTAACATATTTACTTCCCACCTTCCATTTATTTATATGCTTTTCCATCTTCAGAACATCCTCATTTAGTCACCTTTCACATTTGGTATTTATACTATCACCAAAGATAATATGGCATAGAATATTTCTCCCATCTTAAAATTTTTTTAATGTTTATTTATTTTTGAAAGAGATAGAGAGACACAATATGAGCAAGGGAGGGGTAGAGAGAGAGGGAGACACAGAATCCAAAGCAAGCACCAGGCTCTGAGCTGTCAGCACAGAGTCCGACGTGGGGCTCAAACCCACAAACCATGAGATCATGATCTGAGCTGAAGTCAGACGCCTAACCTACTGAGCCATCCAGGCGCCCCAGTATTTCTTCCACCTTAAAGAGGAAAAGACAAAATTTAGGAGATTATTAGTAACACATTCAGGTCACAAGGCAAATAAGTGGTGGAACTAAGATTAAAAAGCAACATTTCTGAGTACTTTTCCTTAGGCTCTTTCTTGTATATCATACTGCTTCCCTCTTATAGGGTCCCTCTCTTTTGAAGCCATCTTGTAACCAATCCAATATCCCCAGAGTTCTCCAGATGGACCACACCTTGGACCCAGACACCTGCTGGGAACCCCTGAGGTAGAGCCAGATCCTTCAGTGCCCCCAGGCAACCCTGAGGAAAACTCAAGCTGCAGGTCCAAGACAACTATATCCAAGAAGTAAAAGAAGGAAAAATGTTGTCTTTGAGTGCTTACTACATACCAAACACTGTGCTTAGCACTTTATTTTCCTTATCCTATTTACATTTCACAGCAACCTTTGGGAATAAATATTATTAAACTCTTTCAGGATTGGAGGTTTCCCACACTTCATAATGCTGACATTAACTGATCATCACTATCCTCAAAGTCTCACCCTGTTTTCCTGGGCTCATGGAATCCTGGAAGATAATCTTAAGAATCTTCTTGTTATTAATACCTATAAAATATGAACTATAGTTTCATAATCTAAAATGGAAACTACCTCATCTATTTGAATGCAATAGCATCACCTTACGCTTTTTAACAGCTAACTACAAGCTAAGCAATATACCAAGGATTTTCTACGATCGACATAACCGCACCATGAGGAAGTTTCCATTATTTTTCCCATTTTATAGATGAGCAAACAGTTTTAAAATGATTAAGTGACCTTCCCAAGGTCAAGCAATGGTATGTGGCAGAACTGAGATTTCAAACACCTGACCATCTGTCTCCAAAGTCTCCACAGCCCTACTTCTCTACCAGTGTATTATGCTGCTGATTCCCATTATTCCTCAATGCCCTGGCCAAACTGAGAGCCCCTGAAAAAGACCATAGGACTTATAATAACTACATAAATCTGAAGGAATGACACTCCATGGTATAAAGAGAGTTGAAAAACAGTTTTATTGTCATCCTCCCACAACATTTACTAGGCAAAGTGGGACTGGATCATCTTTGCTCCTTACTGGAATGGTTTGTTGATTTGGCCCTTACAGTCTGAAAACTTTGGAATGAGTCTCCCTAGCTTGCTTTAATGCTTTTTTTGAAGACTATTTGCAACCATATGCACAAGCCTCTGAGTGTATATTCATTCATCTACATACAAAGAAACCAATCGACTAGCTGCAAACCACACCACAGGTTAGTGACAAAGAAACAATTAGAATTAGGCCCCCAAGTTAATGCCTGTTGCACAGTCTACAGGACAATAGTGCTTCCAACAAAGAACTGAAGTCGATACCTCTGCTTCTGATCTACCACATGCTAGATAATCCTGAGAATCTACTGTGGTTTCATGCCCCAACTGTTCTTATATTGCCATCAGCCCTGATGATTGCATAGGGAATGAATTTTGTGATAATGACATGTTCCAGACCTAGGATAAGATAAGTAATTCATACCACCCCTATAGTGGTTATGGCTTCATGGGCTAATGGGAGGTATCAGACTTAATATGATTCTACACATATTTCTGCTGACTCAGAAATAGGTGTAAAATATAGACTAGCACGCTGGGACATAGCAGTTTTTGAAACTCCCTCAGGGAGTCTTTGTTCCTAAATCAATGTTCACGTGCAAGTGCATGCTTATGTGTGTACAAAATGCACTGGTTTGGGTTATAGAATAAGTCATTTGGAAATCACTCTAGGATAATCCCATGTAATTGCTAATGTGATATTAAAATACTGCTGATTTCATAGTGCTCTTTATTTGACTTAACTTTCTCATATCATTATGCTTTAAAAAAAAGCCATAGTGAAATTTATGGCCATATTTGGCTTCATACCCTGTATCTGTGATGCACGTAACACTGCAATTTACATTTACCTGATTTTCCATGAAGCTAGACATTTATCAGTACTTCAACAAGCATGACTACTTTTTCAGAGAGTAAATAGATGATAGATATTGCTTAAGCTCTTCTTGTAATAGAAGTATAATAATAATTGTTTTAATCTTAATTAAGATAGCTTGTGTTTACTGAATACTTACCAGGTACCAAGTACTATGAGAGGCACTTCACATGCCTCTCAAACTAACCTTATGATTTAGATGTCATTGATAATCACATATCACCAATAAGAAAATAGAGACCTTAAAAGTAGTAGTCCAGGCTCATAAAGGCAAGCTTTCTAACTCCAGAGAACACATTTTAAATCACTATGCAAAATTTTCAAGAAGGTCAAGGGCATATAATTTAGTCTCTTATAAACAGGTATTAGGGGAACGGAATTTGTAGACTTAAAATGTTTTAAAATATAATTGAAAAAAATTCCTATTTGAGCATGAGCTGTGCTCCATCTTGAAGATTCATAATTACAAATGTGAGCACAACTGCAAGACTCCAAGACAGGACACACTGGGAACCATCACTGAGACCTCTCAGTTGAAGGCTCATATCTTATCCCACATGCTAAAAAAGCCACTACTGCCCTATAAATTATACCTGAAGAAGTCCATCAGCGGCACATGTCCCAGAACTATATTAAATACAGTTTGACTTGTTTGCACACAGAAGTAAAATATAAGAAACCAAAGCACATACATCAAAAATTAGGGTCATCAAATTAAAACACACCCTGAAAGTTTCTGAGTTTATGGTTCTAGCTACAACTAGTTTACAAATGACTTCTGAATTTCAGCCACTTGATGGAGGAAATAACAAAGATGTAAATAGCAACCTACCAGATCTAGCTTATGTTAGAACTATAAAAAAAAAAAAAAAGAACTATAGCACCGTTTACCAGGAGGAGCATATAAGGGCATCTATGCTGGTGTTTAAACACACATATGTGCATTTACATAGACTGTATTTATAATCATAATAAGTCATGACTATGTTTTCCCATATCCATGACTATAAAATGCAACCAATCAACTAACAGCCAAATCTGCAGCACAGATGGTGACCCAAACTGGGCAGAATACTGTTAATTTTGTTGTCCTCTTAACATGCAAGACTCTTTTCTGAAAATAAAGTTAAGTCTGATTCCATAGTTTGTAATCCTCATCAAGAGTCTCTTAGTACAAATAGCTCCAAACTAAATTACACAAAATTTTGAACAACCCTGTTTACCTCCAATAAATGTCCTCCCAGAAGTCCATTGATAATATGCATAATGTTCTATTTCCTTTTTTCCCAAATAATTTCATATACATGTGTTCTACTGAGTTGCTTCTGTAATGTTAACTCTGGAAATTGTGGATGGATATTTGACCAGCTTATAAAATAAACAAATTAAATTTTCTGTGGGCTGCATCAAGAACCAGTAGGCTACTGTTCATTCCTAAGGGTAACTTTCAATACAACATATTTAGATTGGACAAACTACTAGTCTCTAGGGTTCTGCCAAAACATTCCACTTGGACTCCAGGCAATAAAAAAGAGGAGATAGCAAACACTCTTTTACCCTAATTTCCTGACTCCTCTGGAACCAATCTGGAGAGGTCTAAATGAACAGGCCTGAATTCTCAAAGGATCTACACCATTGCCATGTTTCCAATCCGTTTTTGTACATTTTCATGTCATGTCTTGATGTCATGCATTAAAGAATTTAACCACTTCAAACCACTTCTCTAACCACTTTCTACTAGATCTTTCATATTTTTTCCACAGCAGAAATCCTCAGAAAACTACTAACTGATTTCTTCAAGTGTTTTGATTATGTTGAAATATTTTCCCTGAGATCACAGATTTATTTTATCAATCATACTCTTTGCACTAATCTTCATATTGACTTCACAAAATAGATTGACTATGCATGTTACAAAATCATGCCGACAGTGCTAAAACCAAAACGCTTTGAACAAAATTGACCATTATACATCCTTGATTAATATCAGGGTTCAGGCAACAGCACCAATATAATTGCATAGGACTTCATTCATTCATTAATTCAACCAACAAATATTTCTTGGAGAATTATGTCTCATGCATTATGCAATGTTCTGGAAACAAATATAACACATTTTTCTCTTCTAAAGATATATAGAATAAAAAGTGATGTGTAAATAAACAAATGCAATGAAGTGTTACAAGTGTTATGATTGATCTTCAGGATAAAATGAGATCCCAAAGGAAAGAATAATCAGCTCTATATTTAAGGGAAGAGGAACAATATCATACAAGTATAACTGAAAATGAAAAACA
Organism: Felis catus; assembly: GCF_018350175.1. NCBI lineage: Eukaryota > Metazoa > Chordata > Mammalia > Carnivora > Felidae > Felis > Felis catus. Next base: position 199,531,061 of record NC_058368.1, on the reverse strand, counting down.
TACACACAGCCACATCTCCTCCGATTAGGAGCAGATTAAAAACTTGAAGTGGCTGAGTATAAGGAAAAATTATTATTTCAAAACTCTTGCCAATTCTTTGTATAAGGAAAGGAGGACATTAGAAGATAACCCTATTATCTATTCATACTCTTAATCCAATATCTTATGTAAGGCAAGACACAGTATAGAATCCAAACACCAGAAAGGGGGAATTGAATGTTCTCTGCATGATGACATGAAATGCTGCAGGCAGACAGCATTGACTTGAAAAAAATCTTTCTTTGCTTTAATAGGGAATTAGACAGTGTCATTTCTGAGAATTATGATTTGATCAAGAAAACGTAGGGTGTGTGTGTGTGTGTGTGTGTGTGTGTCCAAAGCTACCATTAGAAAACTAAGATTCAAGAAGAATTGGGGTAGTGGGAGAGGAAGCCATATCTTTATCACACTAGCAGAGAGACCCTGAAGTGTGCCTGAATTGGGACATAGGATTGCCACATATGGTGATGCAGGCTGTGTAACACAAAACTCCAGGGCTTGCTTTTCATGATATGACATCTTTAAAGTGATGAAAGAAAACAACTGTCAACCTAGAATTCTACATCCAGTGAAAATATTTTTCAAAAATAAAGGCAAAATAAAGATTGTTGGGACAAACAAAAGCTGAGAGAATTTATCACCAACAGAGCTGCACTACAGGAAGTTCTTCAGGCAGAAGGAAAATGATACCAGATGGAAATTTGGATTTACACAAAGGAATAAAGAGCACTAGGAATACTAAATGTGTAAGTAAATATAAAGAAGTTTTTTTAATCTCTTTTAAAAATCAAATAACTGTTTAAAACAATAATAATAACATTGTATTGTGGGGCTTATATACAAAATGCCGTAAAGGATGGGAAGTGAAAATGAACAAATATTTCTGTAAGACTCTTGTATTAAAATGAAGTAATATAATATTATCTGAAGGTAAATTGTGATAAATTAAAGATGTGTACTATAAATCCTACTTCAACTGCCTAAGTATGAAACAAGGAGTTACTACCATAAACCAGTAGTGAAGAAAATATAATCATACAAAATACTCAATTCATCCAAAAGAAGGCAAGAAAAAAGGGGAACAAAGGAAACATAGGATAAGTAGAAAACAAATAGCAAGATGATAGATTTAAATAGAACTATACAACAATCACATTAAATGTAAATGGCCTAAACATTCTCATTAAATGGGGTGGAGATCATCAGACTGGAAAATATAGCAAGGATATGCTGTTTCCAAAAAACTCACTGTAAATAAAAGGCTCAGAAAGATTAAAATTAAAAGGATGGGAAAACATACTGTGAAAACACTAAGCCTATGAAAACTTCCCTGGTTATACTAATACCAGGCAATAAATTTCAGAACAACAAATATAAAGATAAAGAGGGACATTTAGTAATGCTAGAGGAGTCAAAAGGACATAATAATCATGAATATATAAGCATCTTAAAAATAATGTTTGAAAATACATGAAGCAAAAAACAATAGAACTTAAAAGGAGAAATAGGTAATCCATAACTATATGGTCAGAGATGTCAACATACTCTTAATAATTGATAGAAAAATTAAACAACAAATCAGTAAGGATAAAAATGAGGGGAAGCAAAATATAAAATTCAAGACTTTGAGCTTGTCTTATAAAATAATTGGGGAAGACAGATCATCTGAATGGGATAGTAATAGGTTTAGTTATAGGATGAAAGGCGTTCTGCAGTGTACACCCTACACCACCATATGTGACATACCCATTTCCCAGTCTGGGTACACTTTCGGGCCTTTCTGCTACTGAGTAATAAAGATATGTCCTCAGGATTCTTCTTGAATTCCTTACTTTCTCACTGGTAACTTTGAATTGACACATGTGTGTGTGCACACACACACATGGACACACACACGGACACACACACGGACACACAGGTTTTCTTGAGCAAACAATAATACTCAGAGATAGTGCAGTCTCTAAGCAAGGCAAGCCATAGTACATAACAATTCAAAGCAGTGATTTCCCAAAGTCTGGTTGTAGTTTCGCATAACACCACAGAGGCTTCAGCAAAAAAGCCCAAGGTGGACATCAGATTTCTAATCACTGTTTGATGTAAGAGTAAAAGGTCCAACTGTCTTGCCTTGATTTGGCAGAGTTCTGAAGAGCTATCCAAATTCCAGAACTCTTCTTGAAATCAGATGTGACCTCAGTAATAATAGAATCCTGCTTCCTGCACACTGTGTTGTTCCTAAGAGCACTCCCAGAAAAACTTCTTAGATGTAAACCTCCATCTTACCATCTGTTTCTTGGGAAATCAAACCTAAGATATCAGAAAATCACAGGGATACAAGAGAGTATAGCCAAAATCAGAGAGATCGAACACAGCAATGTTTAAGGAGTGGGCAAAAGAAAAAGGGACAAAATATATTGAAAGGGAAAAGAACATAGAGGTAAAGAAGAAAAAGTAACAAGGAAAACAGAATTATAAGAAGACTCTGATCTTACTGTTCATTAGGCAATTGGATAATAGGATCAGCAGAGGTTAAGACTGGATTTGGGAGTTTCAACATAAAGATGTGATAAGGTACAATGCCAAATTAAGGTCAGGAAAGAAGAATATTAAAAATAATGCATTAAACTTTAGTCATTAATATACTTGCTGAAGTGCTTAGGAGTGAAGTAAACTGAAGTAAGCAACTTACTTTGAATTAGATGGATTGATGGATAAATAGAGGGATAGACAGACAAAGAAAATATAGGAAATTATTAATTGTAAATTTTAGGTATTAAGTATAAGAGTATTCGCTGTATGGCTGTTTCAACTTTTCTGAATGATGGAAAATTTTATAATGTTGGTGGGGAGAAGGATCCATTGAATTGATATTGGGTAAATTGATGACCTTTCCAGAGAAGTTTCAGTGCAGTGGGGAGATATGTGTAAGAGACAGATTGCAGTAGGTTTAAGAATGAGCAGGATGCCAAAAAAAAAAAAAAAAAAAGGAAACTATAATTGCAGGCATTTTTTCCAAGAAACTTGACTGTAAAGAGAAAAAGACATAAATAGGATTATGAAGAGAGGAGGATGCAGGATTAAGACAGGTAACTATTGTCTGCATTCTTGTGTTGTTTTATTTTGTTTTGTTTTAGATGAGAAACTTGCTTATTTCTGGTTTGTGGGGGAGAAGTCGGTAAAGAGGCAAATTAAATACTTTTGAATGTAATTTTCTCAGCGTTTCTTAATCCTTAATTCAGCATCTTTCCAAAGACAATATCTTGTAGTAATGTTTATTATTATGAAAAGGAATAGATTTAAATAGCTTAGAGAATAACAATTCTGGGTTAAACTCTACAAATCCATAGTTTCGGGCAAATAACCCTAAGTCAGAATTGGCTATGAAATCAGAACCAATAGTGCCCACCTTCCAAGTCATAGGAATGTTAAGAGAAAAAATATTTATTCCTAGATAGAACTTTATACAAATCTTTGAGTTTCTTAGTCTGGTAGGCTTGATTTCAAGCACCAGTTTTGCATTAGTCATGTGATTTGGAGCAAGATATTACCTAACTCCCAGTTTTCTCAACTACTAAGTGGGAACAGTAATCATACCTCTTTCATAGGGTTTGATATGAAGATTAAATGACAGGAAGCATGTACAACATTTAATCATCTTTGGCACATACGAAGTTCTCAGTAAATAGTGACAATTATATAGAAATTTCTAAACTCAGTGTTACCATTGTCTGATGTGAAACCAGAAAGAAACTTTGTGAAGATACATCTGAATGGCTTGATATAATACTTGGCACTGGAAAATCAGGTACCAAATTGAAAATTGCAGGTGCCCAGACACTATTCTTCTTCTCAGACATAATTAACTTGGGCTGGGTTGTGGCTTCTGCCAAGAAAAATGACTACAAGTTTCTCCCTGTCTGTTCATCCTGAAGGTGTCAACTAAAGCGTAGACTGCTCAGACTAGTTACCTGCCCAGACTAGTACCCGGAGGCTGAGATGGAAAGCCCTGAAGGCAAAAGTATCCTTCTAACTTCCTTCAGCCTCACAACTCTGATGTGGATTTTTGTTTCAAAAAAAAAAAAAAAAGAAAGAAATGCACCCTCTGAACATCTTGCTCCTCCAGCAATGTTACAGCTGACCAGACTCCTTCAAAGCAGCCTCTACTTCATAGACAGCTTATATGAAGCCCTCAAATCAGACATGCTTTTACAGCCATGAAGTAGCAAGAAAAGACTTTTATTCCACAAGACTCTAAGAATAGGAACTCCAATGAGATCAAAGGTAGCTCTTTGGGTGGGAATTGCAAATACAAGACTGGCATCTTCAGCATTATGTTAATATCCAGAAACAATGAAAATCCACATATAAAAACAAATACTCCCATTAAAATAAAAGACCCTAACATGCTGCCCTCCTTCTATTAGCCCATCAATGCCTTTCCCCCTACAACTTGGATGAATCTTAGGGAAAACAGAATTAGATATGTCAACTTTAATTTGACCCTAAATAAAGCAGCAGATGGCTGTACAGTATTAATTGTGCAGCATTGTTCCTGGTGATTACAGTGGCTAAAACTTATGACAACAACAACAACAAAAATATGGGTTTTTTCCCTTTACAGTGAGAAAAGGGAGAAGACTAAGAGTAGAAGGGAAGTGAAATATAATCTACAACCCTCAGCTTACAACAAAAAAGCCCCACTAGCTTGAAAAATACTGAAGTTGTCCCCCAATTCCTGGGGAGATTTTACACATATTTCTTCTGACTTAGGTCAAGGTATTAGAAAGACTTTCTTAAGGAGTGGAACTGATTAACTCAAGCTCTTACCCAGACTGATTTAGGACAAAGGATAATGATACAAAAGAACAGGTTGTGATGTTGAGTAAAGAGAGAAAGTGAGGCTTATGGTTTCATGGTATCAATAAGCTTAAGGCTTTTATTTTCAGCTAAATCCTTGAATTTCTAGTTTAGAAGTTCACCAGCTCGCCAGTCCCGGCCAAAGGGAATGTGATGGACTTATTCACATACCCTCCCCCCTCCCCCTGGTTCTGCAAAATCAGGCAGTCACCTATCTTTTTTTTTTTTCCTTTGGTGACTTTTTATTTTCAAACTTACAAAAAGTCACAAGCAAATTTGTGTGTGTGTGTGTGTGTATCTATATCTATATCTATATCTATATCTATATCTATATCTACATATATATATACACATGTGTGTATATATATTATTTTTATAAACTCTTTAAGTTGTATACATGATTATCTTTTGCTCCTAAATACTTCCTTGTGTACTTCCTAAGAACAAAAGCATTCTCTGACAATAACCACAGTGTAATAACTAAAATCTGGATATTCATAATTTTATTTTCTAATCCATAGTTAATAATTCAGTTTTTCCATTTGTCCCAGTGACATTCTTTATAAAAATTTTTTTCAGTTCAGAATTCACTCCAAGATCATGCCTGGCATTTAGTTATCGTGTCTCTTTAGTCATATCAAAGTTGTCTTTAATTAGGATATCATCAGTATTCCTTCTTTTCAGCTGAGAATCAGACATGTCACAGTGTAAGAAGTTTTCCAAATGAGACCTGATTTGTCAAGCCTCGATGTCTATAGCTAGAATTTGTGTTCAATGGCTAGAGACGCCTGGCAGCTCTCAAAACCCAGAATTATTATTCTCTCTAGTCACTCATTGAATGAACCTCTCCTTCCTTTAAGTCATCCAACAACCATTTGTCTTAATCAGTCACGGTCTGTTATAGTCACAAAAGTGCTGACCCATAAAAAACAATCTGCTCAAAAATCAGATTGTTTTCCTTTCAGACACCATCAACACCCTTGCTATGTAAAACAACATGTATGCTTATTTGGCCAGAAAGGAAAGAAGAGGAGAACAAAGACATGATTTGAATTCCAACATTAAAATATTGGGAAATAAAATGTTCATTCCTGAATAAAATTAAAGTTACTCCCAGCTTCCCACAGCCCATGTATTCTTCATCTCTCTATGTGTATAAAAGAGCTGAACAGAAAAGTACAACACTTGATTCTTCATTCTTTTCCCCTTAAATAAAAATGTATATGTAAGGCTCTCTTTCCTGAGCCCTTCCTAATGACTGATGAATTCATACCATAGTGTTCTAGAAAATAATTAACAAGGAATAATTAGTAGTAACAGTATATATTACATAATTCTATAGGGAAACCGTGTTTAGGGTTTGTTTGGGGGTTTTTTAGCCAGAAACCAAAAGAAATAAGATCACAGAATTTAAGAATTGACAGAGACCATAAGATCTCAAAGACCCTAATATTCTCATTTACAAATAATGACCATGATATTCAGAAAGGTTAGGTAACTTGCTCAAGGACACACAGCTAATTAATAGGAGAGCCAAGACAAAAACATAAATCTTCTGACAGACTACATAGAATACTGCCATGGCGAGATGCTATATAAAGGCAAGTATGGCCCATGGAAGCTGTGTGAAAAACACATTTTTGAAAATTACACCCTATTTTAAAACATCCTAAATAAAATGAAAAAGAAAACATATTCTTTTATTCAGAGAAGCTACCTTATAGAGTGATTTCTCTAATCTTTTTTATAAAGTTTATATTTTCAGGTCATATATTCCTTCACTTTCTTCAAAGATTAAACCTTAAATTTTAGAGCAATTTATACTAGGTCCCAGAACACTTAAAAGTTTAGATAAAACCTTAAAAAGGAAACCCTGGTTGTCCTTCAGTTAACCACTGCATTAAACCACTGTTTTACTCCACTGGGGCAGGCCTAGAAATTCTCTAAAGGCTTTAGAGAGACAGGACAACTCTCAGAGCTAGGCGGTTAGGAGACAAAAATGCAAGGTAGAGCTGGGCATTTACCTAAACATTCATTTTTGGAGAGTATCCTCTGTACTAAACCTGTTAGTCTCTGTGTTCTGTAACTGAATATGGCTGCTGCGAGTTTTCCTCGATGTTGTTGGGTCTCTCATTGTGGTTGAAACTCTAGTACCAGGGCCATCAATAGGGCTCTCACATTTATCTGTGGAATAAAATGAGAGCTGGCAGTGTGTAGACAGGGCAGATACTGGAAAGAATAAAATTCCATGAAGTTCACACACTTGGTTATGAAACCAAGCCAAAAACTACAGTCTTCAACTCACCTATTTCCCCAACTTCCCATTACCAGTTGTGCTGCTTGGGATCTGAAGCTAGGCAGGCATGGATTCAAGTCCTAGTACTGCCTCTTGATAACGGTGTGATCTTTGTAGAAAATTAGCCAACCTCACTCAGGCTTAGTTTTTGTAGCAAAGCAGAAGTGAAAATATTCATCCTACAGAGTTGCGATGAGGAATAAATTCCCTCCTCTTAAAGACAGTTAACAAATGTAGCTTCACTGTACTCCAAGACAGACTTTTCCTAAGGTTTATCAGAAACCAGGGAGAAGAGTAAAAGAGCTTATACAGTATCACATAATGAGTCAACAATGACAGATGGGATTGTCACTCAGCTACATGCAACATGTGACTCTTCCCTTGTACTGACAATGAGACTTTCTATTTTCCATTCTAGAAATATCCTCACCCTCTTTAATGATTGTGTTCAGATTTGTTTCTGGATGGAGTGATTATGTATCAACTCTCTGAAAAAGCTAATTCTCACCCCATCAGCCACATCCTTTATAGAGAGTTAATGAGTTAAATGAAGACACTGAGTAAGATTTATACCTGGGAGAAGGCTGAAGTTGTAGGGGAGTAGACTAGACATCTCTTTAGTGTTCTTTACTATGTAAAACATTTACTATCCTTGGGGTTAAAAGATCCTGGAAGTAATCTGCACACTAGGCTTCCGTAAGCGTCTTATATTGCCTACAGGGCCCATTGGCTACAAGCCAACCAGGAAAATTTCAAGTTACTACAGTGATTGGCAAATACTGGGAACTTGTTTGATAGCTGAATACCTGTGATTCATATCTGTCTTTTCAGAATATGCAAAAGTCAATATACAAAGAAAGAGAAATTAGATGTAATATCAGATGCTAGCTGGTATCGGTTACGAACCAACAGTATAGAAATACATGCCTTGTCAGGAAAAGCCTCAGTGCTTGATAATTGTCTATGGAAATTTATCTTAACTAAGAGATATTCTTCCACATATGTGTTCCAAGAAGCAATGGATGAATAACCCCAGGAAGTTTCCTCCTAGAGTCTAGGCTCAATAGGGAGGAAAAGAACAAAACAAAACTTCTCAGAGGACAAACTTTCAATTAACCTTGCCCAGACAACACAGAGATATGTCAAATCATATCCCAGCCAAGTTCACTGATTAGACCTTTGAGGACACTGAGTATTCCCTCTACAGGATGTGGTCTGGTGACTGGATTTTAGGTCAGAGTTCGGTTTTATCCATGGTATGTCAACCAGTCAGTGACCTTAGGGAAATCTCTTCAGCATGCCAATCTTCAATTTCACTTTCATTTTTGTCATTTTTAACCTGTTGGGTCAGATTCTTCCTGTCCACCCATCTGAGATCCAGGCCAGTCTGTCACAAGCTTCTACCATTGACCACATCCCCTTTGCCAAGACACCCCTCCCTTGGCCTGCCCCGGCCCTGTTTCACCCCTCCAGCTAAGGTAACACCTAGTTATAAAGTAAGTGTCAAACTATTGCCCGTCTGAAAGGGAGATGCCTTTGCTTGTTGGGACACACCTTTTTCAAGCACCCGGAGGCCCAGCAGCCAGGTGGAAAAATCAATGCCACTAAATTCTTGGTGGTCCAATCAACTAGACTCATGTGTAAGGCATCCTTAAGACAACATACACACCTACAGAGGGATGAATAGATTGCACTTGCTAAATAATGTCTGAAGGAGGATTTCAGTCTTCAGAGAAAAGATATTACATAAACACGAGTTACAATATTATTAATACTGATCTACACCCATCTCTATAGACACTGATTTGCTATATAACAATCCTCAAGCTGAAGGCCAAAAGACACTAAGTAATATCCTGCTAGGTCATTAATTTTCTATTCAAACTGATGCTATTGATCCAGATGACATGAGGACTCCAAGACATGGTGAACAGAGAGGAGTGCTCATACCACGTGGGGAAAGCATCAAGAGATGAAGAGCACAGACAGAAATGAAGTTAGAACTATAACAATAAATGAGTCCTTCCAGGAAGGCTTTTTGTGCAGATGTGTCTTCTTCTGTTTAATAAAGATTTATTAGGTACCTCTTATGTGCTCAGTGCTATGCTAAGCACTGAATACCAAGGCAAAGAAGATGTGGTCCCTACCCAGACAGAGTTCACAATTCTGTACCATGTTGTTTATACTTTGCTAAGTATACAAATCATGTGGCTCCTTATTAAAACTAGATTCCCATCCCTACCACCGCCCCCCAAGTCCACTAGATTAAAGGTCCAATGAAGAGTCTGGAAATCTTAACATTTTACAGATGTCTCCAATGATTTGATGGCTAGTCAAGTTTGGGAAACTGATCTAGGGATACAATTAAACATCTGAAGAGTACAAGGACAATTTTCTCTTTGACCATAAATAATAATTTATCCAATTTCTCAGCAAAATGAAGACCACCCAACTCATCTCCCTTATACAATGGATGAAAGCCTGTCTCAATCTTATACTTTCTTTGGTCCCCAGTGCTTAAAACTGTGCAAAGAACAGAATCAATAAACACTGATTGACTTGTTAAATAAACACCAAAGTAGATAGAAAGATTAGATAGATAAATGATAGATAGATAGATAGATAGATAGATAGATAGATAGATAGATGGGTAGATGATAAATTAGATACATAGAAACATAATTACTTAGATATAGGAAAATGTCCTTCAAATTATTCCATTAAAAAAGTTCATATCTACTTTAGAACCACAATTGCTAAGTACCATACTTTGATCTTTTCTGTAACACACCTGAATCTTTCAAGCATATTCTCTTAGTGGCTTTTAATCATTTTTAGAAAATTTTAGAAAAAAATGTGAGGTATAAACCAACACATAAATAAATTAAAAAAAATTCTTGAAAACTTTCTACCATCACCACTCCACATAACTTTTACTTAACGATTTTTTTAGAGATGGAAGATTTTGTTTGCCTTTTGCAGAAAATAAAGATGTCTTCTCTCTCTAGATGACCACATAAGACATTAGTTCTATCATTTTTGTCTCTTAAGTTCTAAACCTGATTCCTTCCAGAATTAAGCTTGTACCTTTGCCAGTAATGTTTTAAAAATATTTCCTTATAACTTTTTATTTCCTTCAAAATATCATAATTATATTACAAGGAAATTGGAAGGAAAGCATCCAAACTTTGTTCAGAAGAAAAACTGATAATCTGGCACAGATAATGGTATAATGCAAGAAACATACTTGTTTACATGGAACTTGGGGGAGGGGTGAGATATTCAAAGTGTATATGAGGTCTTTAGTGATTTATATTTTAAATCCTTGCAATATTTTTTAAATGATATCTTAAGCTCTAATTTGTTTCAGCTTTTAATTGGTTGAGTCCATGATAAACATATAAGGCAAAAATAAAACTCTGAGAGCATTCTTAGCCAGTATCTATTCTTGCATTTATTGCTGAAGCTATCCATTTGTCATTCCTGAGAAACAGGGTCAGAAATATCATTTCATCTTTCTCGGGGCAGTTAAGAAGCAGCCTTTTCAGGATCCAAGAGAGATATCTGTCTCATGAGTTTGATTTTTTTTTTCAAGTCCCTTGCTGCTACGATTTTAGAAAAAAATGTGTTGAGGTCACTTAGTGTTCATGGCAAAACAAGAGCATGTGTCAAAGGAAATGAGTGAGCTGCCTTATAGTGAGCAACAGTTCTATCCAATCATGATCCAAGACTCAACAGAAATGAATTTAACTGAGCCTGAGTCAACTAGGAAGTAGAACTCTCAGGTTCCTTTAAATATTTTTGCCTGGAGCACCCACCAACCAAAAAAAACTATTTTGCTCATTTGGGTTAGCAAGGATATTTCTTACTGATTTCACAATGTTCCTCATCAGACACTGAACTTGTTTCTGGATATTGTCCAGTACCATGTCTTAAGAGACCAACTAGCTGCCAATGAAGAACCAAAAACCTTATGTATATTGGAAAAAAAGAAATGAGTGTATTTCCATATTGTTTGTGTGTTTGTTTTTGTGCAAGAATTAGAGACAACCAAGGAATGCCCTGTAGACTAGACAGAGCTTTGAAAACTCATGAAGCTTGGCAGTGAGGCATCTTATTATCGGATGATATCCAGTTTAGTGGCACACCCAAGATTAACCCCTCTCCTTGCCTGTGCAAACTGAGTAAATAAATTGACCTTTCCTAATAACGTTTCTGACAGCCATTATCTCCAACCTAGAGGGAGAATATAAATTTTAAGGACACATAACCTTCTGGAGAAAGGATGGCCTAAGAAAAGAAAATATGCCAACATATGTACTAAACTCAGAATGTGAGAATTTGGAAAAAGTAGCAAAATATGATCTAGCACATTCTTCATCTGAACTTTTCCCTGAATATCTCATTACTCCTACCTTAGATCTTATTGCCATTTTGCACATTTAGGAATGTCGCTTTTTGAAGTTCCCCATGAAGGATCTGTTAAAAATGTTACCATCTGTCCACTTGACATGACTCTGTAACTATGCCTCACCTTTATTGATGGTATTATTAATGACAAATATTGTCAATCAAAACTCTCTGTTTTGTGGATATACCCTATCTATCTCATGTTTCAATGCCAAATTCTAGTGATAAACCTGCTTACCACTGAAGCTCATATTGGTGCCATATCCCAGTTGATGATAAGCTTCAACTGCCTCAACATTTATGTTCTTCAGATGCTTTCCTCCTTTCTCTTCCAACTTTACTTTGCACACTCTCCTTTGGTGACCTCACCCACACTCACTTGACCCTGGTCGGTGTAGATGCTTTACAATACATGTTTCCTACATAGACCTTTATTCCATAAAATCAATAATAGGCTCTCTCTGCTCATTAGCCACAGGCTTCCAAACCCTCCACCTCCTACATTTCCATATATACTTGTTATGTTGGCATGACTCACTACCATAGTTGCTATTCTCTTACTTTGTACCATAACCACCTTACCAGCTCCACCCATACCCATATCCCATCAGTCACACGGTCCCATAAATTATGTCCTTAAATATCTCTCAAGTTTACCTCCATCCCTTTTTCCTCACTGCCACTATTCTCTTGTAGACATTCTTTGTCTCTCCTGGATTATTTCAACAGCCTCCCATATCTCCACTTTGATCTTACCCAATTTGCCATTCCATCCCGCCTGCATTGCTGCCAGAATTTTCTTCCTGAAAGGAAAATCTGATCATGCTACTCTATTCATTAAATGTCTTCAATAGATGAAAGTGTACCTCATGATTCAATCTCCTACAGCCTTTTCAGACTTGTCTCCTACTACTCACTGCCCTAAATCATATGCTCCAATAATATGAAATTGCTTATAACCTCAGCACGAACAATACAGTTTCATATCCTTGCCCTTCAACAAGCTATGATGCCCTGTCTTCTTGTGAACCTCTCCTCATGCCAGACCATACTCCTGCTCTGAGGTTAGAGACAAAGGAAAATCACCTCCTCTCTGAACACTTTCCAACTTGTCAGATAACTTTAAACATTCCCTCCTCCTTATTCCACTAGATTAATCACAATCAGAATAGACATTTGCATTAGTCAATAAATTCAGCCAGCAAAGATTTATTCTGTGCCTACTGGGTGCCAGGCACTGATCTAAGTTCTGGAGATACAACAGTGAGCAAAACACAGAGTATATCTATCTGCCTTTGATAAGCTTAGCACCCAGAAGGGGAGACAGATAATCAAACATCAGTTACAATTTGATGATACTGTCTTGTATTTGTTTATATGTCTATCTCAATTATTGTGTTTCTCCCAGTAGATGGAAAGTTTCTTGAAGTCATGAACAGTGACTCATGCACTTCTGTATTCCTAAAATTTCACACTATTCCACGAGTAGAATAAACACTCAAATATTTGTTTTGAGTGAATAAAGTAACCCAAAATCTGTAGCAGATTGTTATAATCATATGCTCTCATAGAAAAGATGCACCCTTAACCCTTTTCACTTCCCCTTAGTTTAAATCCAGTATTTACTATAATTTCATTGACAGGGAGCTCCCAACTTAGCTTGTTCAATGTTTCTACAACACTATTAGACATTTCTTGCTTACACTGACTAAAATCTGTTTCCTTATGGCTTTAATTCTACCCCTAGGTCTGATTCTATCCCTGGAGAACATAGAGAATTAGTCTAGTCCCTCATTCAGATGACAACTTTCAGATATTTGAAAACAATTATCATATTCCTTCTACTTCCAGCCATAATATCTCTACTGCTTTCAATTATTTCTTGCTCTAGGATTTGAAGTGTTTGCTCTGATGTAGATATATAACTTCTACTAGCATGCACTGCATTTTGGTTGTGGCCTTTCACCTCTTCTTTAAAGAACACAAAGTGGTTTCAAAGATCTGTTAAGGTTTCTCTAAAGTGTATTAGGTATTTGGAGATCATTCAGCAACTGGGATGAAAGTAGGGGATGAGGTGCACTATTACTACAAGAAAAGTATTGTTTAAACAACTGGCATGGATTAACTTGCTGTAATTTTGTTCTAAGAAACTAGGTGGATCAATGGTTCTGGAAGCAGGCATCAAATATAGGGAGATATTTTTTAGTAAAGGAATATCTCCCACATACAACTGTAATAGTTTTGTGGGCAGTGTCTGCATGTGAGTTTAGTTGGGTTTTCAAGTCATTCTAAATGGCCAAAAAATCTGGCATTAATTGTCATGGAAGGGTAGAGTTAAAGCAGCAAATGCAAACCTGAAGATCTCTCAAGATGGCCTTTTAGAAATAGGGTGAAAATTAAAGGCCTTGCTCTGAGGAAATGTGGCAAAGGTGTCAGGTGGACCAGATAACATGTCAAAAAATCATGGGTGATTTACAGCAAGCTTCAAAGTGAGTAATCTTGTTCAGAGTGCCAAAGGTGACAAGGACAGACTTATGATACTAAGATAACACCTCCAAAGCTCGACCAATGGATAACTAGTCATTAGAGCAACTGTAGCAGCCCATTTTGTAGGTTCTGCCAAGATTCAAATCATCAAATTGCATATGGACCACACAAGTCCCTCTGAAGATGATTTAATATCTAAATATACTATCACAGCATAGTGAATATGCCAGCTTCTTGCACTGTTTTTTACCTTTGAGGGGCATCTGGGTGGCTCAGTTGGCTAAGCATCTGATTCCTGATTTCAGCTCAGGTCATGATCTCATGGTTTGTGAGACCGAGCCCCATGTCAGGCTCTGCACTGACAGCATGGAGCCTGCTTGCAATTCTCTCTCTCCCTCTCTCTCTGCCCTTCCCCTACGCATGTTCTTTCTCTCAAAATAAATTTAAAAACATTTAAAAAAAATAGCCAGACATTCAACGGACTGAGCCACCCAGGCAGCCTAGAATGCTCTTCTATTTTATATTATGTGGATTCAGTTCATCTTTCAAGATAACAGTCCAAACACAACCTCCTAGGTACTGAGACTGGAGAGGATCAAAGAAAAGCAGAAGGTTCCCAGCCAGAAGAGCCAAAATCCAGTAGTAGACATGCCCCAGAGCCTGCCCATAGTTAAAAGTAGGAAGCCCAGGGTGGTTCAGTCAATTAAGTGCTCTACACTTGATTTCAGCTCAGGTCATGATCTCCTGGCCATGAGATCACATCCCAGGTCAGGCTCTACACTTGGGATTCTCTCTCTCTTTCTCTCAAAATAAATAAGTAAACATTTTTTTAAGTAGGAAAGCCCAAATTGCTACTAAGTTCAAGGGCAAGCACATGGCAAGAACTGTAGGACAAATACAAAAGGTTTGAGTAAGGGAGGTATAGTAAGCAGTGATGAAACAGGGCATGAAGCACAAATGCAGAAGCAAATAAGTGGGCCAAGAGAACTACCACCAAAAGGGGTTGAAAATTCTGTGCTTATTTTTACTAAATGTGGGCTTTGTGGTTGGCTGATAATAAAAGCATACCATCAAGATAAATTCTGTATATTATATCTTTAAACATCTGTCTCCCCTAGGGGGACAATAAACAATAAACAGTATAGACAATAAACTCCATAAGGAAGAGCCTTTTCTTTATGTTTTTCTCCATAGTTCCAAGGAAAGAAGTATAAGCTCAGTGAGTCCAGTCACGCTGCATCACACTGACTGAATGGGTATCATTCAATTATTACCTGGCAGAGTCTCTATTCAGAATCTCTTTTATAATAGAGATGATATGACTGATCTTCTTCCACCTATGACCTCAAGCAATTGTCTTTACCACCCATCTGGTAATTCATTATGCAGTATCTACAACAGTCTTGTGCTATCTTTTAACTTGCTATTTAACTTCTTATGTACCTATGTCTTAATCCCCAAATCCAACTGTAATCTCCTTGTAGGTAGTGCTTACATGCAATTTATTTTGGTCTAGAGTTCATGTCAAGTGACCAGAAAATCTGGCATTGATTTGCACAAGAGTTTTTGTTCAAAATCCATCTTGGAGGCAGAAATAGAAGAGGAAAAACATGAAAGTTGCGTGTGTGGTTTTTTTTAACAGTATGAATTCAACTCAGGAAAGCCTCAAAAAATATTATAACGTCCATTTGTTTCTCCAAGAATTGGTTGTTCTTATGAATGAGAAAAATGTAAAAAGTTGATTGTTTTCACAGTTGAATATAGGGCAAAAGCTTTGGATGTGGTAAAACACTCCAGATTTTCATATACTTTTTCCCAAACTTTAACCTAATTACTGTTTTTTGAAAATGTGTGACAATATGCTATTGCTAATGACATAGGTTGTGTGTGTGTGTGTGTGTGTGTGTGTGTGTGTGTGTGTATTTAACTACCTTGTTATGATCCTATTAGATCATTTTGACCATTTAATTGCATTGGTGTTACAAACTAATTCTATGAAAAACCTAATCACTCAGTATCCAGTATCTCTTTTTTGTTCTGCAACAGAGAGACAAAGTTACTGTGACTAACACCAAAGTAAACATAAGTTAGTAGTTACTGGAAAAAAAAGGTATTTTCTTGTTAAAGAAACACCATTTTCACAAGAAGCAAGGCCACCAGTGGTGCATTTTTGGTTTTTCCTTGGGCAGGAAAATAAACTAAATGACCTCCTTCCATCATTTCCAGCCCTATGATTCTATCAGCAAAAGGCTTTCTGAGTCATGTGATAGCATAAGCCTAGACTGCTGGTAATTTCAAAGTCTTTCAACTATTTTCCCAGGAGTTTTATCCTCTCTGGGTTATAAGCTTCGTTTCAGAAATATGGGAGGTGAGTACGATAAAGCAAAGAGGCATTCCTTTTGGATCAACTTGGAAGGGCATGTGGGCATGTGCAGTTACACCTCAGCGGTCACACCTATACGCTCTTGAGCATTCCCGTCATGACTCAGTCCGGATATTCACATAATAAGTGAGTTCAGGCTCTGGAGACACAGCCAAATTTCAACCAATTTACATTTCTCACGTTTGGCAGTATTTGACAAGTTTGGTCAATTGTGGTTTTCTACAAAACCCCAAAAAGGTTAAGTTTTTACTGGATTCTAGTTTCACTGTGCAATCTTTTTTTGTTTACATAAACAACACGTGATTCAAGAGGGAAAAAAAGTAAACTACATTTTGACCAAAAAGAACTTCGACCTTGTCTATAGAAGGCAAGCAGTTTCAAACATAACATATGTATAACCTCTGCACCCCCATCCCTGGCCTTAATTCAATCTTGGTTCTATACACAGCCCAAAATAAAAATGAAAGGAAAAAAATCTGGGAGCAAATAATATTACAGAGTTAGAGTTAGACTCTTGGCAGGCAAAAAAAAAAATTACAAATATATTTCATATGCTTTCTAACAAAGAGAAGGCCCAGACTAACGTTTGTGAAGAAATACATCCTTTTATTTCCTAAGATGGCCCAGCAAATCCCCCAGGAAACCCACAACACTATAATAGCCTGAGAGCCTTTGACAATTCTTGGTCACTTTGTTTGGTTCTATGACAGTCAAAAACCCATTGTCCCCAGAAACTTTCCTTTAATGTAATTAAGCAAGATGTTCAAAGCAAAATATTTAACTTTTAAGTTGTTTCCTCCTGCCTACCCAGGCTTTCCATCAAATTGCTAACAAATAATGAACAATTCATTTGCTATGAAATGTTTCCACTTTTGTCATAGCAAGCAGTCTAAAGAGGGATAGATTTCACAAATCTATCTGTTCATTAAAAAAGATGAGAAATGATATGGCTCATTTGTTAATAAACTATAAAAAAGCAAGCCACAAACCAACATGTACAATTCCATGCTGGAAAATATACCTGAATGTACATACATATAAAAATAGACTATAAGGCTATAAACCACTACCTTAATGCTGACTGTCTATGAATAGTGAGATTATAAACATTTATATTTTCTTCCTTACATGTCAGTGTCTTTTCTGAAATGTTTGTGACAGCATGCATGACTGGTTTTTTTCTGCTTGTAAATACAATTTTTAAAAAAATTTAAGCATATAAACATTTACCTAATATTATAAAGAAACAATATAAAAAATTTTCCTTTTAAAAAAAATGAGGGGCGTGCAGGTGGCTCAGTCAGTTAAGTGTACAACTCTTGATTTTGGCTCAGGTCACAATCTCAAGGTTCCTGAGATCAAGCCCTGCTGTTGGGCCATGCACTGTCAACATGGAGGCTGCTTGGGATTCTCTCTCTCCCTCTCCCTCTGCCCCTCCCCTGATCATGCTCACTTGCTCTCTCTAAATAAATAAATAAACATGTATTTAAAACAAATAAGTAATAAAAATGAGAAAAATATTAGTCAAAATAAGTCTGCACTAAAGTGGCAATTAGTTCTTTTCCTCCAACATGAATTTCACCTCGAATTTAGAATTCAATCTTAAGTTAGGAAGTTATAGTAAGAACCCTTAAGGTGTATTCATTAAAACATTTCTATACAGTTCTCCAGCATCCTATAGGTGTGGCAGATAAATGAATAAAATTCATACCAATTTCAACATCTCTCAGCTTCTAAACATTTACATTACTTTCACAACCAAAAAGTATACCATTGACCAAATCTTAAGCTACAACTCCATCCCAAAAAAGGAGATGAGTCATAAGCCACTTTTAAAAAATACAATAGGATTTTTTTTTCTTGTAATGAATGTTGAAAGGGAAATGTTTTACTTGTCCTGACAACTCTAGCAAGCTATAGCCCAAAAATATGAGTAGGATATTGAGCCAAAAGCTTTTCTAAGGCTAGACAAATACCAGCAGCATTAATAAAGGACCAGAGAGACACCTACTGCAGCATTCTTGGGGGTTTACAATGTGATTATTGTTTTATGAGAAGAGAAGTTATCTTAAATGCTATGATAATTTTATTTCCTAGGGGCCAGAAAAACTAGAAGGTAACAGGGGGCACAGTATCCAATGAGGGAAAAGTGTAGTGGCCGAATGCCTTATCCAGGAGGCATTTATGAGATCTTTTCCACTTTCATGAGAATTTTTGTTAATTTCTTGAGTCAGAATTTTGTTTCTGTGGCAATGAAGATGCATGTAAACACTGCTTCTGTAGTCCTGTCTTCCACTGTATACCATGATGGATAATCTGCTCGCTCATAATGATACATTTTAGTCTATGTTTGGTCTTTCAAAATACAGCAATAATGTACCAGCACCTCTCTCTATCTCATGAAATGTTTTTTCCTCTTTTTAAGTTCATTGAATGGCAGTGTATACTCAACTATATGAAAGCAGCCAGCCTCAAGGTCTAAAATTAGTAATACTCTATCAAGATTGTAATTAATGGTTAGATATAATTCTGCACCCCTCCTCCTGCTCCCTGCTCATAGCTAAAGGGGGAGAAGTGAGATAAAAGAGGCCTAAGAAGTCCAGTCAGTCTTTCCCATTCAAAGCCAAGCCTTTGCACTTTCCTTCATCATCCTAGGTATTTGACCTCTTCTCTGGCCTTACTTCCTTAGGCAGAACAGTTAGGCCAACAGAGAGAGACACAGCCTGGTTCTCACCATAACCTTGGATACTCAGACAGTCTAATTTTGCCCTTCAAATCAGGTAATACAGAGTTCTGGATTATGTGGAGGGGAAAGGTTGATTTCTTGCTGATCTTCCCCTTTACCCAGATTATACTAATGGGAAAGACAATTGGCACATTCCTCCCGAAGGAACAGTGCCCTGGCAATGCATGGTACACATGATTTGTATGTTTAAAAGGAGCCACTGACAATGGCGCAGAAAGCCAGAAAGCATCTGGGAAAATCCCTGACAAGGCATGCCTTCCTTTCAGCCTCTACACCAGGTGTCACACACGGGACCAAGCATCATCTTTCGTGGTTCAGTACAAACTTGTACCATGGGACCTAGGCCAAGCATGATTCCTCTGGGCTTGCCCAGCTCAAATTTGTAAGGTGTGTCCCCTCCACTCTACCCCGAACCAACATACCCACACACATGCACACATTCCCATGCCACCTCAGCCCATCCTATGTGTAATCTCATCAATCATAAGGGAAGTATTTTATTTTTAATCCTAAAACTGCATTATATACTGCAGATGGTTTTGTAACCTTTAGATTGTGTGCCCCAACAGTTGTCTTATGCAATTGACACGTTTGACTTGTTTACTATTGTAATAGAGCGACAAGAATAACACCTTTTTTTTAACGTTTATTTTTGAGACAGAGAGAGACAGCGCATGAACAGGGGAGGGGCAAAGAGAAAGGGAGACACAGAATCCAAAACGGGCTCCAGGCTCTGAGCTGTCAGCACAGAGCCTGACACGGGGCTCGAACTCACGGACGTGAGATCATGACCCAAACCGAAGTCAGACGCTTAACCGACTGAGCCACCCAGGCGCCCCAAGAATAACACTTCTTTTTTTCAACGTTTATTTATTTTTGGGACAGAGAGAGACAGAGCATGAACGGGGGAGGGGCAGAGAGAGAGGGAGACACAGAATCGGAAACAGGCTCCAGGCTCCGAGCCATCAGCCCAGAGCCCGACGCGGGGCTCGAACTCACGGACTGCAAGATCGTGACCTGGCTGAAGTCAGACGCTCAACCAACTGCGCCACCCAGGCGCCCCGTGAATAACACTTTTTAAAGACAGTATGCTAGCTTCCACATTCCTCTGGATGTCTAGATATAATAGGCTTTGAGTCTGAAACATTGGAACAACAACAAAAAAAGGGGGGGAGGGATAAAAGGGAATTATTTTTAAAAAATTAAGTATTAGTCTTCTTGTACTAAAACTAGTATTGCTTGACCCTATTTAAGCAATCATAGTTAATCCACTGAAATAATCTTACGGTATATCTAACAGCATCACTTTTCTTGTTTGCTATACATTGAATGTTTAAAAACGGAAGATGGAGAGAAAACCTTTTGCTTCTTTTGGAATCTGTTGATGCCTTCCTGTTTTTGGCTGTTGCACGACCTTGTTCAGTGACTGCAACTCTGTGAGGCCCAGATTTCCTTCAGGACTACGGTCCTCATTCCCCACCTGCTATGAGTGTTAGCAGCTTCTCTAGAAATTGCCCTCAGCTGAAAGAGAATGCCTGACCAAAAATTATGACCCCCTGCCTAGATACAGCATGTACCCAATGCCTGATCAAGTCCAGGCCCCTTATCTCAACGGGAACGACTCTGAAGGGCCATCCCTGATCTGGAACTCTCCATAAGATCAACTGAAGCTCCTGTGACAATTACATTATAAAGCAACTTCTCCCTCTGATTTTTTGTTTCCCTCACCTCTCACAGGTAGGCCTGAGATCACACACAGGTGCACCTATGAACAAATCTCCAGCTCAGAGCCTTTCCCCTAGGGAACCAAACTGAAGCCAGCTCCCAGATGCTGTCCTGGGAACCACACCCTGAAATAAGATTTTGGAGCTCAATTTCTCGCCAACTGGCCAGCAATGAAGACTAATGGTAGGAAGTACACTGATTGCCCGTAGCATGCAAGGCAATTGTGAAAAACTTCAGTTGTGAAAGGACCACCTATGTAATTTGCAGGACCTTGTGAAAAATTAAAATTTGTGGGACCCTTGTTCAAAAAATGGTTGGGGGAAGTGCTGCTAAAATGTAAGGGTTTATCATTTTCTTCTGCAGTCTCTGACTTCTCATCTGCTATCTGCTTCTCATTCTTTATCTGCTGTCTGCTGTTGTCAACTAAAATTTTTAATCATTAGTATGAATCTCACTATTCATAGTGTGCAATATCATTTTTAAATGCAAATATAAGATTATTTAAGTCATATGCAGAGTCAGTGAAACGATACAATTTTTATTTCCTAACTCACACATGAATCTGTATTTCATTCTTAGCAAAACAGTGGAAACACCGCACGAAAATAACTTGGCTGCTTTCATTTCCCTTTCTGATATATGCACATTCTACCAACACTATTTGGCTTATAGATGAGTAGGGTAATACTGGAAAGAAAAGAAACTATGCTCTATCTTTCCCTTTCCTTCCACCATCCCAGTCCCCACCTCTTAGTTGCAAATTTAAAGTGATTATCTTTTACTTGCTTTTACCTGACCTCCCACATCCACTGGGAGAATTCTGTGTTCATGGAACATGGCAAATGCTTTGTGTTAATAGAATGGCAAAGAATGATGGTCAGGTATAATGCACCTACCTCTACTGCCTATGCACATACTCCATTGCCTCATCAGACTTCACTTACAAAATACAGTGCAAAGATAAAATTATTAATAATTACAAAAAAAAGAATTTCAAGATGGTGATAGCATAGCACTAAACCAAACCTGGGACTACTCTAAGCACAAGACCCTGTGCAATTCTGCAAATTGCAAATCCATGATGCCAGCCCTGAGTGTGAACTGAGTCAGGATACTGTGAGAGGAAATGCACTGGCAGATAAAACATCTCGGGCATTTGCTGGGTTCATAAGGACTATGAAATTGGATGGCTGTTACTGGGAGCCATTGATGCAGTGGAGAAAGGCAGAGGGTGATTACTCACCAATATAAGGTGAAATGTGAGACAGAAGACATTTTGTCAAATAAAAAGAATCTCCTCTCCTGCCACCAAAGAGCAGAAAAGACTAAGCATCAAACCCAGTACTTCATGACTATAGTAGCATAGCTCCAAATTGCTGAATTCTCTCAGTCTCAGCACTTTTGTTCTACCAAGGTCAGGGTCCTCATTGGGAAAGAATGGAACCCTTAAAATTGGAATGAGAACATCTGAGTTGATTCAGTCAAAAATCTTGAATTCCCAGGTTTCCCTGAACCAAAGATCAGCCAAATTTTTCCATAAAAAGCCAGATAGTAAATATTTTAGGCTTTGTGAGCCATAGAGTTGCTATCACATCTACTCACATCTGCTGTTGTGGCATGAAACCAGTCATAGACATAGACGATAGATAAGTAAATAGGTGCAGCTCTGATATAATAAATCCTTATTTTAAAAAGACCAGATTCAGCCTGCAGGCCATAGTTCTTTCAGACCAATCAAACCAAAATCATGAGACAGAAGTAGAACATTAAAGATCAGGCACAAGCAGGGCCAGAAAGTATAAGTAAGCAGCCTGAGTAAATAGCCAACCCCCTGTCATCCACAACTGATGCATCCAAGCCTCTCCCTCAGTTTACACCTTTGGCTGCAATGGGGGTGGGAATCTCCCTTGTGGAAAAACAAATAAGCTTTGTTGGCTGATGAATCAACTTCGTGTGTGGTATAAGCCAATACTGGGCTTGGATGTGCTATAACCCTACTCAAGGTGAGAGGTAACCCTTCCAAAGAACAGGATTTTAGGTAATTCTGGGCATCCATTGTGTGTAGAAAGAAACCGGCCCAAGGTAAGGGTGTATGCAA
Source organism: Felis catus (assembly GCF_018350175.1). Taxonomy (NCBI): domain Eukaryota; kingdom Metazoa; phylum Chordata; class Mammalia; order Carnivora; family Felidae; genus Felis; species Felis catus. The sequence goes on along the minus strand of NC_058368.1, from coordinate 199,508,023 downwards.
AATCTTGGGGTAAGAGGTACAGGAGAGGAAATGAGGTTATAAATGGTCAAGTGCTTAGGAGGAGAAAGAATGTAAGAGCAGGGAAGAGACATGTAGATAGACGCCAGAATCTCAGAGTCTCTTTCCTAGGGATCATGACCTACCATGCTTTGCCTTGTCCTTATGTTTATTCAACTAACCTTTTTGTTTCCTCCTAGTATGCCACCCTATCACTATCATGCCACCCTATCACTATCATGATAGTAAATGATGAAATTACCATGGTAAATTAGATGAGGTCTCTAATCCTGGAAGAGCTCACTATCTAAATGAGGAAAATAAGCATGTAAACAACTAACCTGAATAGATACTCTAAAGGAAAAGACAAAGTGCCACAGGAGTCTAGAAAAAGCAGAAGAGTGAAGAGAAACTTTGTGGAAAATGGAACATTTAAACTTATATAATGCATCAAGTGTATAATGTTTGAGAGAAAGAAAAGGTATGTCCTTTCCTTCCCACAGGGATTAATCCTATTCCTAATTCTGTCTTCCCACCCAATACCTATTCTCTATTTTTTCCTGAATAACAAAAATCAAAATTCAAGGTGGCTATATTATCACTTTAAAATACCCCCTCCAACTCCCTTGCATCTGGACAATGAGATATAAAAGCAACTCTATTCTATCAGATTCTGGAAAACTTTTTTTGTTATTTATTTTGAGAGAGAGAGAGAGAGAAAAGAACATGCATATGAGAGCAAGTGGAGGAGGGGCAAAGAAGAGGGAGAAAGAGAATCCCAAGTAATCTCCACACCCAGCACACAGCCTGATGCAGAGCTTGATCCCGTGACTCCAAGATCATGACCTGAGCCGACATCAAGAGTTGGATGCTTAATCAACTGAGCTATCCAGGTGCCCCTGGAAAACTTTTTTTAAATTATTGTTATTACTTAAAAGGGGTATAGAAAGCTCATCTGTACCTTTTGTTGTTGTTTTTTTGTTTGTTTTCTTTTGTTTTTGTTTTTGGGTTTTGTTTTGTTTTGTTTTTGCTTCTTGTCCTGAGCTTGAAATCTGAATGTGATACCTAGAAATGGAACGTAAGTCCATGAGAATGAAAGCCCTATATTAAGAATGACAGAAAAAAACAATGAAAAAGAATGATCCTGATTCCTTGTTGACATCCTCAAACACTGACATTAGAATAATTATCTCCATAGTCCTTGATCGCTCCAAAAACTCAACCCCTGTTTGGTTAGCCACTGTAGTTCAAGTATAGGTTACATGTAGCTGGAAAAAATCTAAGCCAATAAACAATGCAAAGGGTAAACCAAGGGATCTACCATGTGGATTCTTTATAGTCTGTTTATCTTCCAGGAGCAACACGATGAATTTCATTGGCCTTTCTTGAAGTGACATCAGTTGTGTATATTTTTATGCCACTTTTCTCCATGCATGAGGAACCCTGGGATTGTAAGTTGAGAAAACATTTCACAACAGAAGCCTAAACACCCTGAAATTAAAAGCGGCAAGATGAGAAACATGATCTCTCTGTTTCAGGTTCACATAGATACTTTACAGGTAATTCATAACTTTTCATAAACATCCTCAAACTAGATCGACAACTTAACTTTTACTTTGTTCCTTGTGACAAAAAGGTTGTAGTATGGGGCAAGAACCTTTATATTCTAACACTCTCTTCCCTCTCAACAAATCTCTGAACTCTCAAAAGAATATCATTTCCACCTCTAAGTCTAGGTGGTTACACTGGAAATAAATTTTCGATGTCAGAAGTCAGGTCTTTAACATCACCAAACAAAAAAATATTCTATTGTAGGATCTACTTTCCTCATTTTTCTTACTGTGATTAACCCCAACAATAACCACAGTAACAAGGAAGGCAAGAAACCAAAGCTGCCGAAACGAGCACTACGGAGAGAAATGGGAATGCAAGGCGTTCAGTTAAGAGTTACACAATTTGATAGCTGAAAAGCCCCACCACAGTTTCTAATTTCATTGTGACAGCTTTTTCATGGCTGTACTTTAGTTTCCCCTTCTGTAAAATGGAAATCATACAGTGTCTTATAGACCATGCTTTGATGTTTTGAAGATAAAAGTCTCAATCAGGAATAAGGTGCATTAAATCTCAAAAGGGCCAGGTATGAGTGTGTGCACCCACATACATACATGCACAATAATAGAATCACTGGCCTTTATATAGAAGACATCATTCATTAGAGGGAAGAGTCCATTTCATCTTATTTCTTTGTAAAGTATTAAAGAGACATTGCATAAAATGGTTGTAAGAAGGGATTGCGATTTCCTAATGTGCTCTGGATTACTGAGAAACATTTCAAGGATTAAAAAAAATTTTTTTCCAAGGGAAACTATGGTTCTGGAAACAGCATAAGGCACACTGGGTTAAGTACAGATATGAAACCTTCCACTGCCTTAGAGTCTGGAAAAACATCTTGACTTTATTTCAGATACACCTGAGTCTTCTGGGGCAACAAATGGGAAATCACAGCTCTACCAACAAGCACCAACTTGATATTTTAGAGGCTTACTTTTTTTCTTCCTACAACTCAGACAGGTTTTTTTAAGTCTTAGCAGAATGGCTAGACTAGGTAATCCACATAAGCAGCTGCTGCAATGTGATCTTTTTCTAACATTTTAATGTAGAGCTGTGAACTTTTCTGGCTTTGGGCTATGTTAGGAACATTTGGAGTAAACTTTCCTGATTTAAAGGTTATTGCTGTTAGGATACTGTCTGTCTGTTTCAGATGGAGGTCTGTACCAGTCATCCATGATATCAAACTATGCTGGAAATTCAAAGCAGCTGATGTATAAATGATCTTCAAATAGTAATCCTATCCATTTTATAAGAAATCTTAAGTTTATTTCTTAGTTTTTATTTTCTTAAGTGGAATAGCATTCTATTTTCTAGAGATCAGAGTATTTACTCATGTCTTGCGTATTAGCCTCTTGTGGGATAGGGCTGGGTGATCATCAATGTGCTGTAGAAGGAAAATTCTCAAGCTTTGACATTCAGCTATCTGGGCTCTGCCACTAGCTGCATGAACTTGGGCAAATCGCCTCACCTCTACATTTCAGTATCATCATATGTGAAATGGGGGTATAGTTATATCTAATTGATAGAGCTTATACCTGAACTAAAAGAAAAAATACATAGAAAGTATTAGTAAAGGACATGTAGTAGCCACTCATTAAATGTTTATCTCAGGGATTAATGTCAAAATAACAGGTAATACCAACCTTAGAAACCAAGTGTATTATACATAAACTATTATAATGATGGAATAAAAGAAAAAAATTGACCTGAGGCTTTTAATATATGCCTTTTTAAAATAATGTAATAGATCTCAGAAAGGCCAAGTTTCTTTAATAAGGAGTAGGGGTCTTCTAAGAAGTAGTGATAAATTTTCTCTAATTATAGGTAACGTGAGCTTGAATATCCCCTCCATAATTAATTGATATCTATGGACATGTGCCTCTAAATTTTTTTTAATGTTTATTTACTTTTGAGAGGCGGGAGAGGGGCAGAGAGAGGGAGACACAGAATCCAAAGCAGGCTCCAGGTTCTGAGCCATCAGCATGGAACCCAATGTAGGGCTCAAACTCATGAACCATGAGATCATGACCTGAGCTGAAGTCAGATGCTTAATCGACTGAGCCACCCAGGCGCCCCTGACATGTGCCTCTAAATGAGAGCTCTGGGGATGCAAACAACTCTTGGTGTGGCACATGGCCTACTTGTCACAGAATTCTTCTTGCTATTCCCTTTGGCTGGGATCTGGCTGGGGGTGGGTAGGGTGCTTCAGGACCAGGGCTAGAGCACAATCCTTTCCTGAAACAACAAGATATTAATTACTGACAGACAGGCCAAGTACTCAGGAACTTACACACAAAAACATTGTGAGCATTTTTTTATTCAACAACTACATATGAATTTATATGGTTTAAGGCAGACTGGGCTGAGAGTAAATATGAAGCCCTTGTACTGTGTCACATTGGTTAGCAGGAGGCAAAAATTGGGTTGTATAGTGGATGCTTGATGAGACGTCCAGATTTCCCACTCAAGACCAACTCACTCATTCTTCTAGCTATAGAGAATGCTAACTACCAATGGTTTAGAGTTGTGTCCCTCTCTGAGAATTGTGCTCAGCCAAAAGAAACCGCCTTGTCCAAGGTTATATCCCTTCAGACAGCTGCATCCAATACTTGGTTAAGGCAAGGCCCCCTTTCTACAAGGGTGCTCCCAGCTCCAGAGCTCTGCTCGGATTGGCTGAGGCCTTTGTTGCCACCCCCACTGACATTTATCTCCTCCCTATTACAAATCCTGCTTTCTTTGCTCCTTTATAGATAGTCTTCATGAGAGCACTCCCAATGAATTCCCTACATGCATATCTCTCACTCAGAATCTGTTTTCAGGGATCCCAATCTTACACAAATTCCTACTAATCCTTGCCACCTAAATGCCTACCCAAGGCTCCTGGGTCAGTTCTTTGCAGACTGACACAGTTACCTTTCATCCAAAGTACAACTCTTCTGTACCTGGGGGTAAAGCCTATTTCAAACTCCTTGATTCCCAAAATATACTCCTACTTCCCAGTACAGATTCTTCCAGCAATATGTGTAACTTGTTCACCACCCCAACAATGGGAAGAAGGAGGAGGAAGGATTTTCTGACATGTGGATCAGTTCCAAAAGAAAGCTTGCTGAGCTTCTCTGTTCAAAGCACCTTGTACACACTTGAAAACTCCATCTGCCTTGCCAGCTTACTATACCAGGTTGACACACCCACACATCCAGGGTCTAGAGGTCAGCAAGAGGCAGGCCAGAGACACCCTGAGGATATTTGCAGTCACCTTCCCGGAACTTCATTCACACTAGTTCCCAAACACCCTTGTCTGGCCCCAGTTCCACCTACCACTCTTATCATCAACTGAAGCTGGCCTCTGGCTCCCGAGTTTGCCCTTAAGATAAATACTTCCCAAATAGGCTAGCTTTGGCTTGTCTTCTTGATCCAAAGACCCCAAATTGCCTTTCAGAGGAATTCTGTCCTGCTTTACCAGCCTTTGAGGGACAAATCCCAAGATGTTTAAAAAGATTGGACACAATCTTGAGACAGGACTCATAGATATTACCTTACTTAATTTTGCATATAATCCTTGTCTCAACCTTGCTAAATCAGCACAACTGCATGTGACAACTGTGGAAACTTGGCTCAGAGGAAGGAGACTTGCCCCAAATCACATGCTGATTAAGTGGCAGAAATGGGCTATCTATGGATCCAATGCCTATTCTTTTCACCTTGCCACCTTGTTTTCTCCACATCATGCTCCCTCCTGATACGCAAGCCCAGGGATGGGAAAGATACCTTCTAAGGACTTGTATTTAGTAGTTGCTCAGTAAAATATTTGCTAACTGGAAATGTATCCTGGAAGTTAGAGGTCAGAGTCTCTAGTCTCCTAACCGCTAATGATTAACAACACGGCTTAGTCAATTTATTTAACTCACTCAGCCTTATTTTACTTATTCTTTTTTAAAATCTATCTGAAAGAGTTGGGTACTCACCCCTTCCCTACATACAATAGTAGCCACTATATCAATTAGGCTGTTTTGGGCTGCAAGCAAAATACTCAGCAATCAGTAACAAAATAATTTTTAAAATTTCTCTCACATAATAAGATTCTAGAAGTGGCACTTCTGATTAGTTCCTTATCTCAACCAGGACCTTCTTCCAGTCTCACATTTCCACTACTGTCATGAGATGAATGGTCATAATATGACTACCCTAGCTCCAGATATCATTTCCTTGGATAATAGCATCCAGACTAAAAAAGGAGGGAAGAAGCTTTGTCTTTTAGAGCCCTCTTGGAAAACCCAAGCAGACTTCATCTCACATGTAATTAGCCAGAACTGGGCCAAATGGCACTGTAGACAAATCTCTGGCAAAGAGGAATGAGATTGTCAAAATTCACTTAAGCTTCACATGAGGTATGTCTTATTAGTCTCACTGCAGAGATGATTGTGTAAGGTTCAGGCAAAGAAATAAGTGGCAAATCTAGGAGTCAAACCATAGCCCATATGACCCCAAAGCTACACTAGTAGTTATCATTTTCTCAGAAGTTAGAGAGGCTTGTTATGGAAATCTTTCAAATAAATATAAGAAAATGTTAAGATAAAGTTTGGGTAAAGCCACCAAAATGCAATAAATACTGCATTTGAAAAGAGGTATTGCATTTTATGCCACATAAAAATTTATAAAGAAGTCATCTACAAACAGGTTACTTGACTCCTAGCCACAAAAATGAAATAAAAAGATGGGGGTATCAAGCAAGGCTGTCATTCAGAATAGAAGGAAAGATAAAGACTTTCCCAGACATGCAAAAATTATAGGAATTTGTGACCACTTACCCATCCCTGAAAGAAATATTAAGGGGGAATCTTAGAGTGTGGGAAAAAAACAAAAGCAACAAAGACTAGAAAGGAACAGAGAACATAGCCAGAAACACCAACTCTACAGGTAACACAATGGCACTAAATTCATATCTTTCAATAATTACTCTGTATGTAAACTGACTACAAGCTCCAATCACAAGACACAAAGTATCAAATGGAATTAAAAAAACAAGACCCATCTATATGTTGCCTACAGGAGACTCATTTTAGACCTAAAGACATTGGCAGATTAAAAGTGAGGGAATGGAGAATCATCTATCATCCTAATGGGTGCCATAAGAAAGCAGGAGCAGCCATACTTCTATCAGACAAATAAGACTTTAAACCAAAGACCATAACAAGAGATGAAGAAGGGCATTATATCATAATAAAAGTATCTATCAATAAAGAAGATCTAACAATTATAAATATTTATGCCCCAACTTGAAAGCACCCAAATATATAAATCAATTAGTAACAAACAAAGAAACTGATTGATAGTAATACAATAATGGTAGAGGACTTTATCACTCCACTTACACCAATGGACAGATCATCTAAGCAGAAAATCAACAAGGAAACAATGGCTTTGAATCACACCCTGGACCAGATGGACTTAACAGATATATTCAAAACATTTCATCCTAAAACAGCAGAATACACATTCTTTTCGAGTACACATGGAACATTCTTGAGAATAGATCACACACTCTGTCACAAATCAGCCCTCAATAAGAACAAAAAGATTGAGATAATACCATACATATTTTCAGACCACGATGGTATGAAACTTAATGTCAACCATAAGAAAAAATTTGGAAAGGCCACAAATACATGGAGGCTAAAGAATACCCTCCTAAAGAATGAATGGGCTAACCAGGAAATTAAAGACAAAATTAAAAAGTATACAGAAGCAAAAGAAAATGAAAACACAACAGTCCAAAACTTTTGGGATGCAGCGAAGATGGTCCTAAGAGGGAAGTATATTGCAATACGGCCCACATCAAGAAGCAAGAAAAGTCTCAAATACACAACCTTAACCTAACTTTATACCTAAAGGAGCTATAAAAGGAACAGCAAATAAAGCCTAAAACCAGCAAAAGAAGGAAAATAATAAAGACTAAAGCAGAAATAAATGATATAAAACAACAAAAACAGTAGAACAGATCAATAACATTAAGAGTTGGTTCTTTGAAAGAATTAATAAAATTAATAATGCCCTAGCCAGACTTATCAAAAAGAAAAGAGAAAGGACCCAAATAAATAAAGTCACAGTGAAAGGGGAGAGATCACAACCAACACCATGGAAATACAATTATAAGAGAACACTATGAAAAATATAAGCCAAAAAACTGGGCAATCTGGAAGAAATGGATAAATTCCTAAAAACATGCAAACTACCAAAACTGAAACAAGAAGAAATAAAAAATTTGAACAGACTCAAAACCAGCAGATAAATTGAAACAGTAATCAAAAATCTCCCAACAAACAAAAGTCCAGGGCCAGATGGCTTCCTAGGGGAATTCTACCAGAAATTTAAAGAAGAGTTAATATCTATTCTTCCCAAACTGTTTCAAAAAATAGAAATGGGAGGAAACTTCCAATCTCATTCTACAATACCAGCATTACCTTGATTCCAAAATCAGTCAAAGACCCCACCAAAAAGGAAAATTATAGGCAAATATCCCTGATGAACATAGATGCAAAAATTCTCAACAAGATACTAGCAAATCAAATTCAAAAGTACATTAAAAGAATTATTCACCACAATCAAGTGAGACTTATTTCCGGGCTGCAAGGCTGGTTCAAAATTTGCAAATCAATCAATGTCATACACATTAATAAGAGAAAGGATAAGAATCATACGATCCTCTCAATAGACACAGAAAAAAACATTTGACAAAACAAAGCATCCATTCTTGATAAAAACCCTCAACAAAGTAGGGATAGATGGAACATACCTCAACATCATAAAGGCCATATACAAAAAAAAACCCACAACTAATATCATTGTCAATGAGGAAAACAGATCCTTACTCCTGTGATCAGGAACAAGACAAGGATGTCCACTCTTACCATTACTTTAACATAGTACTGGAAGTCTTAGCCTCAACAATCAGATAACAAAAAGCAATAAAAGGCATCCAAATTGACAAGGAAGAAGTCAAATTTTCACTATTTGCAAACAACATGATACTTTTCAGAAAACCTGAAAGACTCTACCAAAAAATTGCTAGAACTAATACAGGAATTTGGCAAAGTCACAGGATATAAAATCAACATACAGAAATCTGTTGCATTTCTATACACCAATAACAAAGTAGCAGAAAAAGAAATCAAGGAATTGATCCCATTTGCAACTGCACCAAAAACAATTAAGTACCTAGGAATAAACCTAACCAAAGAGGTAAAAGATTTGTACTCCAAAAACTATAAAACACTTACGAAAGAAACTGAAGAGGACGCAAAGTGGAAAAGCATTCAGAGCTTATGGATTAGAAGAACAAACATTGCTAAAATGTCTATACTATCCAAACAATCTACACATTTAATGCAATCCCTATCAAAATACCATCAGCATTTTTCAGAGCTAGAAAAAAACAATCCTAAAATTTGTATGGAACCACAAAAGACCCCAAATAGCTAAGCAATCCTGAGAAAGAAAAATAAAACTGGAGGCATCATGAGTTATGATTTCAAGCTATATTATAAAGCTGTAGTCACCAAGACAGTATGGTACTGGTAACAAGAACAGACACATAGATCAATGGAACAGAATAGAAAACCCAGAAATGCACCCACAACTATATGGTAAACTAATCTTTGACAAAGCAGGAAAGAATATCCAATGGAAAAAAGGCAGTCTCTTCAACAAATAGTGTTGGGAAAACTGGTCAGCAGAAGAGTGAAGATGAATGAAACTGGACCACTTTTTTAGACCAAACACAAAAATATATTCAAAATGGATGAAAGACCTAAATGTGAGACAGGAAACCATCAAAATCCTAGAGAAGAACACAGGCAGCAACCTCTTTGTCCTCGGCCAGAGCAACTTCTTACTAGACACATCACCAGAGGCAAGGGAAATAAAAGCAAAAAAAGAACTATTGGGACTTCATCAAGATAGAAAGCTTCTGCACACTGAAGGAAACAATCAGCAAAACTAAAAGACAACAGATGGGATGGGAGAAGATATTTGCAAATGATGTACCTGATAAAGGATTAGTATCCAAAATCTATAAAGAACTTATCAAACTCAACACCCAAAAAACAAATAATCCACTTAAAAACAGGCAGAAGACATGAATAGACACCTTTCCAAAGAAGATATCCAGATGGCTAAGAGACACTTGATAAGATGCTCAACATCACTCATCATCAGGGAAATACAAATCAAAACACAATGAGATACCATCATCTCACACCTGTCAGAATGGCTAAAATTAACAACACAAGAAACAACATGGTTGATGAGGATACAGAGAAAGGGGAACCCTCTTGTATTGTTGGTGGGGATGTAAACTGGTGTAGCCACTCTGGATAATAGTATGGAGGTCCCTCAAAAAGTTAAAAATAAAACTATCCCATGATCCAGCAATTGCACTAGTGGGTATGTACCCAAAGGATACAATAATACAGATTTGAAGGGGTACATGCACCTCGATGTTTATAGCACCAATAGTCAAACTATGGAGACAGCCCAAACGTCCATCAATTGATGAATGGATAAAGAAGATGTGGTGTATATATACAATGTGAATATTACTCAACCACCTAAAAGAATTAAGTCTTGCCATTTTCAATGATGTGGAAAGGAGCTAGAATGTATTATGCTAAGCGAAATAAGTCAGTGAGAGAAAGACAAGTATCATATGACTTCACTCATATGTGGATTTAAAAAATGAAACAGATGAGGATATGGGAGTGGGGAAAAAAAGAAAAAAGAGAGGGAAACAAATCATAAGAAACTCTAAAAGAGAGAGAACAGAGTCAGGATGGAGGCAGGTGGATGGGAGATGGGCTAGATGGGTGATGGGTACTAAGGAGGCACTTGTTATGATGAGCACAGGGTGTTGTGTGTAAGTGATGAATCACTGAATTCTATTCCTAAAACCAATATTGTACTGTATGTTAACCATAATGTAAATAAAAATTTGAAAGAAAAAAATATGGGGGTATCACAAATTAGAGAGCTGATTACAACGAGGATTTTTTTGGAATCAGCTATTTTATATGTCCTTCTGTCCCTTGCTTTGCCTGCCCTCAAGCCCAGGATTAGAGAGTGTCTTCAATGGAACCACTCAGAGAGCTCGATATATAGCTTCTGCAAGTTATAGAGACACAGTGAACTAGTATTTGACAGAAATCTGAAAAACTAAAAAGTCAGTGTGGTAATTGCAAAATATGACCACAAATTCCTCTCATCACAATATTTAAGCTCTTCTGCATTGTAATTTTGTCACTTCCTCCAGCAAAACATGGCATCTACTTCCTTACTCCTTGAATCTGGACTGGCGTTTAGACTTACTTTGACCAACAAAATGTAATTTGGAAGCCTAAGCCTTAAAAGGCTTTGCAACTTCTACTGTTCTCTCTTAGGACACAATACCAAGACTACCACTTAGAAAGTCAATCTCACCCGCTGAAAGACCCTGGTTGGGGGGATAAGAAGTAACATCCCAGGTAAAACCATCCCCAACTGTTAGACATATGAAGGAGGCCACCTTGGGTGTTCCAGCCCAGCCAATCCTCTTGCTGAATGCAGCTCATGAGTAAGCCCAGCCAAAACAGGCAAAGAAACCAGTAACTAGTCAACTCAAAAAACCATTAGAAATAATAAATCATTGTTATTTTAAGCCAGTTGTTTGTTATGCAGCAAACAAACTATCTGAAATAGCTGGCTAGCTAGTACAACACAAAGGAGAGGCTGCAGCTATACTGTAATCTGCCTGGGAAATTAGGAAAGAGCCATGATGAGGAAAAAGAGCCACATGTATTGATGCAAAAGGGAAAAAGCATTCGATTTTATTTGAAGTCATTTAAAATACTGCTTGAGAGGATCACTTTGGGGTAAGCACATCTGTGTGGAGTGATCCAACAAAGAAAACAGAAAAAGAGAAGATAGGAGGAAAAAAACCAGGAAGGAAAGAAGGGGAGAGGGAAGAATACCACCGGCTAAGGAGAGAACAACTTGAGAAAAATGTATCATCCATATCATAAGACATTCAATCAGAGATGCCCAGTGACAGTTTCTGAACTGACTGAAGTGTTCTGTAGTTCAGAATGTCAAACCATCCTGAGATAGTACCAATCCAATAAGAACATTCCTGTCCCTCCTACCCATCCGGTGTCCCTTTAATTCAATCCTGGCAGGATAAGAAATAGTAGTTATCAAGCTAAGAGAGAAGAAGAAATGCCACATGGAAAAAAAGGAGAAAGGCCATTGTGAGCAGACAGCCCAAGGCAAAGCCTGGCTGGGGAAAAGGGAAGATTTAGTTTTAAATCAAGTTCAAAGTTTTGATTATTACATGAAACTAGACACTGAATGACTCCATTGAGACTGCATTTTTTTACTTTAAAGGACCAGAATGTCCTGCAACTGCACAAGTTTTCATCTGGGAAAGGGAAAGAATTTTCCCTAATTAAATACTTTTAAAGGAACAGTGAAAAACAAAAGATTGCTGTTGGCTTTGCCTCATCCCTATTCAGACTCCTGCGCCCAGGTACTAAGTGACTTTAGAAGGGCCATCTGGTGAGTAGGTGAATGGTTAAAGGTTGCCTTAGTGATGTGATGGTTGCTGGGGAGGTTTACCATCCCCCCCAAATAACTCCTTTGGTACAATGGCTAAAAACCCACCAATAGGCAGCCAGTCATTTTTAGGCCTAGGTTACTATCCTCAGCAGTCTTATTTTTTAAATACATAATCTAGAATGGGTAACAACAAATCAAGTCATTCACACATTAGTATAGATTCATTGTAAAATATATCTAGGGGAATAACATAAAACCAGAGGTGCTGATGGCAGGGAAGGAATATGGAAGAGTAGCCAACATCTCTGAAGACAAAGCCTCCTGCACAGTTTCGCTTGGGGTACCCTCTATGCTTTAAGTCAGTGAGTCTCAACTTTTCACAAAAATTACTTTGGGATCTTGTAAAAATGCAGATTTCTTATACCAAGCCCTAGAATTCTATTTCATTGGTTTGTTTAGAGTCCAGGAATCTGGATTTTTACAAGTATTCAAGGTGATTCTGAGGCAGTGGGTTCATAGACCATTTACTTATTTACTTACTTACTTACTTACTTACTTACTTGTATTTATTTATAGAAATACTACCTTAAGGGGCGCCTGGGTGGCTCAGTCAGTTATGTGTCTGACACTTAATTTCAGCTCAGGCTATGATCTCAGGATCATGAGAGGGAGCCCTGCATCAGGCTCTCCACTGTAAGCCTGGGGTATTCTTGGGATTCTCTCTCTCTGCCCCTCCCCTGCTAATTCTCTCTCTCTCTCTCTCTCTCTCTCTCTCTCTCTCTCTCTCTCTCTCTGAATGTATAAATAAATAAACTTTAAAAAAAAAAAAAGAAATATGACCTTAATGTAAAGGGACAGGAGTAGAAGACTATAGTGGGTCACAAAATTCTGATACAGATTTCTCCACAAAGTATATTCTTATAATGAATAAGATAATGGGGAAATTTTCAAAGCTCTTAGAAAGAAACATGTTATCTTCCATGCTTCCTCAGTGCTAAGTTGACTGTTACACATACTATTGATTTGGAGGAAAACCAGAGAAAAACTAGAAAACTAACCCATTAGAAGTACACACCTATTATAAGAAGAATCAATAGTTAGAATTTTGAAAATGTAAAAAAACGAAGTATGACACAGATGTTTGTTATCCTGGACTTTAGTTAAATATAAAAGATTTCTTATTGTCCTCAAATTCTAAGGTGAAAACTTGTAATTTTGTTGGCATAACCTGTGAACCTCATTTTCCTATTATTTTATTCCTTCATGTATCCAACCAGCACTGAGTACTTACTATGAAGAACACACAATTTTCCTAGAAACAGGAAGGGTTTCCAGAAATCATCCAGGCCTTTATTTCCATGAACACAAGCCTCAGGTAAACCATTCCAGGAAGACAGATAGCCAGCATGTTCTTAAAAGCTTTCAGGTTCTTAAAAGCTTTCCATAATTTCCCATGGAATACACACTTACTGCACAGACTCTGGATATTACTGTCACAGGATCTAACACATCGGCTCATGGACATTATCATTAAAAATCAGGAAGAAAGGCGCTTGGGAGGTTCAGTGAGTTAAGCGTGCAACTCTTGATTTCGACTTAGGTCCTGATCTCACAGTTTATGAAATCAAGCCCCACATCAGACTCTATGCTGTCAATGCAGAGCCTGCTTGGGATTCTCTCTTTCTGCCCTCTCCCGTTCTCTCTCATTCTCTCTCTCTCTCTCAAAATAAATAAACATTAAAAAAAAAAAAGAATTTAAGAAGTAAACAGGCATCATAGGGGCCACATGCTCCTTGCCATCATTCCCCAGAATTCCATCAACCTAGCACAATAATCCAACTCTGGTCAACAACTAAGAAGTACCTCTAATATCCATATGCAGGGTGATCCACAGTTTTGCAGGAGTTCCAAGAATTTCCTAAAACTTGAACACATTTTTCCATACATCTTGTGGAATGTTTTCAGAAAACTAAAAACCGAGGCTTTTATAACAGATTGATTCACATCTCAGAAAGTGGAAAAGAAAGGAAGTCATTTTGTCAACTAGTATAAGAAGAAAAAACAGCAGATACATCTCTCTAGGCAGAGAAATTGTTGGTCCTATGAATTTAAATTCATAGACTAAAAATCTGTCAGCCTTTTCCAGATTCTTTCACAGCATCATGCCTCCTCCAACGTTTAAGCACTAATTGATTCATTTTATGTTTTATTGGATTTAAAGTCATTTTAGTCACTATTTTTAACTGTTTTCTCATTTATGTTCCTCCTCCCGCCATTTGCTTCGAGCCCCACATTAAATTATACATTCTCTCACATGTCTCGTTATCTTCCATTTTTTCTGTCATTCTGCAGCTGCTCTCCTACGTTCCTGCCTCAGCTTTGTTTAGTGCCAAAGCGCTGTTTTTTCTAACACTTCAAAAACACATGGCATTTTTTATGGGCACAAGTATCTTCGCTTCTGTCAAATAAAAAATTGATTCATAAGGAAAACATTTGAAGTATGTAGATGTTTTGAAAGAAATGAGTAACTCATTAAAAAAAATAAGTATGTCTGAGAAGAGAATAAAACCACTGCCTGAAAATTGAACATAAATAGCTTGGCTTTTAAGAATATTTGAATATGCACAGATTCCCCTAGTTACCTTTTAGTTTATACCTTTCACGTGATTACTTTTTAGAGTATTCTCATTTATAAGCTTCAGGACATCATGCACAAAAAGCAGACACCTTTTGCGCTAAGGCTATCTCTGCCTTAGGTGAAAAACGTTATACTAACCTAAGGAGGGAATCAAAGTTCTCCACTGCAGCAGATGTAGTTGGTGCCTTTCCCATGTCTCCTGAAACTTTGCTAGCAATCATATCTAAAGATAAGACTTGGTTTGATTTGGGGGCACCTGGGTGGCTCAGTTGGTTGAGCGTCCAACTTTGGCTTAGGTCATGATCTCACAATTTGTGAGTTTGAGTCTCGCTTCAGGCTCACTGCAGTCATCATGGAGCCTGCTTTACATCCTCTGTCCCCCACCCCCTGCTTCTCTCTCTCTCTCTCTCTCTCTCTCTCTCTCTCTCTCTCAAATAAATAAACATTAAAAAAGAAAGAAAATGCATTATCAATTAAAAAAAAAGAAAAAGAAAAAAAGAATTGGTTTGACAATGGCTTTTGGCCTCACTGGTGACTCCTGAAAAGAGAGTGGTTAATTTCTAAGTCTCACTTACCATCTTTCGCTCTATGTAAACTGAATGTTGACAGTAACAGCTATGTCACAAACTTACCCATTTTCACAATGTGTGGTAGAATGGAGATGAACAGTGCTCCATCCAGCTCTTCTCAGATCTTCTTCCACCATTTTTGTGCACCATTCCCCTTGAATATGCTTTCACTTCTAACAGCTAGCACCCACTCTTTTTTAAAAGAACTGTCCTTGGGCTGCTGGAGTCCCTTTGACTGCATGCATGCCTGGGAGAAATGAGAAGTTCAGGGATCTGGGGAGAAGGTGAACAGGGGAGACAAGGTGGCTCTTAACAAGGGACAGGGGTAGAAAACCCAGCTCCCTTGCTCATGCCATGACAACCCCAAAGCACAACTAACACTGCAGAGTTCCCTTGTGGATAAGGCTGATAGACATTCTGCAGGACTCTGCCCAAGATGGATCTTTGCTTGGCTTCCTACTTTTCCTGTCTTCCCTCCCATCCATTTACTGTTCTTCCCTGCAACAATTCCTTAAAAAATCACTTGCATAGGAATATTTGTCTTAAGGTCAGCTTCTTGGGAACTCAACCTAAGACAATTGGTGAGGTCCTTGAAATAAAGGTTTACAAATGGCAAATATTCGAATCATTGAATCACAGAATTATAGTATGTCCAAACTGAGAAGATCTCCTAATTGAGTACCAGAGAGGTAAGTTCGCTTACCCAAGTTCTCACAGCTAGGATATAGGAGGGTTCTCAGAGAAAGGCACAGATGTAAACTCAATTCTAATTAAATCCAGAGTTTTTCTGTCTCCTCTCTCTCTCTCTTCCCTCTCTCACCTTCTCTCTCCTTTTTTCCATCCACACACATATACCACAACCAAACAATACCACTGAAATAGGAATTCTGAATTGATTCAGAACGCACACACCCACAGAGAAGTTTGTTTGCTTGCTGCATCAGCACAAATATCAATCAAAAAAAAGCAATGCACTCTCTCTTCTCCAGTGTCAAACTGCCCTATCTCCCAAGAAACCCCAAAGGATACAGGAAAAACTTCCCTGGGTGCTCTCACAGCCAAAAGGGGAAATTAGTACATACATATGAATGAGCCTGACTAGAATTACTTATAAATAATGAAGGAACATGCAACACTCTCTCATCACATCTTCCTAGAGCATATGCTAAAAGGACGTCTGCTTTTTTAGTGTGATATGAAGGGCACTGAAAAGTCAGCCTAGACCAAATTAGTGTCCCTCTCCCAAAGATCTACCAACTGTCTGAACTTCTCAGTATTGAAGTCACTCCTTTGAGCAAAGCACAATCTTCAAGGAGCATCTGTTAAATATATAAATAAATCTCCTTGGAATGGCAACAAATTAACTCATTATCAGCTCTTAATCCATTAGCGAGGATTTATTTCTCAGTGCAGGGCTCTGAAGCACCTAGAACAAATAAGTTTTAAAGGGGGTAAGATTAGGAAAGCCCATGCAGATACACTGTAGGCCCCCTGAGGCCTCATAGCTGGAGTGAACACTGTAATGGGGTTGCAGGTACCAGGAGGATGCATTAAGGACCCTGGACACCCAGATAAGGCGTGGAGAAAGGCTACCTAGGTCCAAATCTACTACATACATGCTGTGTGACCTTGGGCAAAGGAACTTAACTCCTTTAAATCTCCTCATCTCAGTCCCCTCATCTGTAGAATTCAAGAAATCATGGCATTTACTTTATAAGGTAGAGTCATAAGGATTTAGTGCAATTATGCACATAGCACCCTTAGGCTCATGTCTGGCACAGAGTAAGGTTTCCAAGCATGTGAGCTATTTTTATTGATGTTGACATTACTATTCTAATTCTTGGGAATAAAATGATGAAAAGGATAAAGATGATTTTAGGGCAAATTTCAATGACCATGATTTTGCTTAAGTCCTCCCAGTGCTATTGACAACAAAACAGAAAGAAAAAGCCAAAATAAGGCAATTTAACAGAAAACTAAGCATACTATCATACCCAAATATGCAATCATATTATCAGGACAAAGTGCTATAATTTTGTTTCTTCCCTTCCTTCCACATTGTCTCTCCTTTGTTTTCTATCTCCCCATATTTTATTTTCTTTTATTCATAAACTATCTTGTGTTTTGTTTTGAAATATAGGTATCAGTTAAAGATTTAAGACTACCTACTAAATTGTTGGTTTCTCTACCTGCCTTCAAAAATTATATTTATTCATTCATGGACTCAACAAAGAATGTTTGAGTCCTCCTCTATGCCAGGCACTTTATTGAGAGCTGGGAGACAGTGCTCAATAAGGCAGATGAATATCCCCATATGCATAGGGTACATTCTAGACTACAGCTTCTGAGGATTACCCCTCTCAAGCTTGCTCTTTTCTTCCCAAAGGAAACCTGGTAGATATTACAAAAGATAAAATCCCTTCTCAGACT
This sequence comes from Felis catus, assembly GCF_018350175.1. Classification (NCBI taxonomy): domain Eukaryota; kingdom Metazoa; phylum Chordata; class Mammalia; order Carnivora; family Felidae; genus Felis; species Felis catus. The sequence continues at coordinate 199,490,194 of NC_058368.1, read as the reverse complement.
AGAGGTTCTAAAGTTTGGCCTGGAGCATGAAGACTGATAGGCATGCTTGCTCTTAGATGGAATTCCTAAGCTAGACCTGCCCCTAGGAGGCTCATTAAAGATTTGAGAATTCCAAGTTTCATTCTTCTTCAATTATGCCTCTGGGTTTAAGAGGTATTAACAGAGTAGTTTTTGGAAATCAAACAAGGGAATTCTGAAATACAGAAAGAAGTCAGGCCAAAGAGAAGGATGTGAGAATACTAAACTCTGAAGCCTGTAAAAGAAGCCTGTTGAATTTTAATTATCTCCACGAGAGTGTTTGTAATTGTTGATCTTGTATGGAATCTAATAGTTCTAACGAAAAATGTATTAGGCCTTGGGTCCAAGGATATCATCATTATAAGTACATAAGTGCCTAGGACAATATAATTCTCTCTACGGTGCTGCTGCTGTGGCCTTTGATCCATGATGTATTACTTACTTATTTATTGATTTATAAAAATGAGCTGTCAAGCTTTTCCTAAGTCCAAGGGCACATGAACAAAATGTAGGAAATATACAACCACAAAAAATAAACTATGAAGTATAAACCAGATCTTCTAATGTCCAGGGCACTCTGCCTAGGTGAGTAGGATAAATCAAAAATATACTTTCTAGACACACCCTGAATGTCAACAAACAAGAACTCTGTAAAACCCAAAGAAGAAAGTTATATAATAAAGGCTCATATGAGACATAATATACATTGGCAAAACCCTGATCTAAACACTATGAATTTATTTACATTTGGCCCTTCTTCAGAAATGGGCCTGGGACTTTCACCAGAAAGAATGAAGAGTATGATATCTTAAACACTAGCAGGGCCGGAGGTCACGTACTTGGCTTTCAGTATTTAGTAATATTTTAAGCCAATTAAAATAATTTGGTTTCACAGTGGAAAGATTCCATTAAATAATAGCTTTGTTCACTATGAGTGTGGGTTGTGTGGTTCTTTACTGAGTAGGATAGAACTGGAGAAACATAAAGGGTAGAGATTTAATTCAATTTAATTTAGGGCAAAGACTGAGGGACTTGTCTTAAATCACTCCTGTCCAATGAATATGGAACAGAAATCTGGTGAATTGGGTCCATTTCATCACTCATGTCAATTGACACAGGTCAAAAGATGAATATTTATTGCTATTAATTTTTTTCTATGACCTAAAATTTTAGAACATGTAACTACTGTTTTTAACACTAACTTTCAGTCAGTATTTCACCACCTAGTGCTCCCCCCAAAAGTTACATATATGTAGTTCTTCATTCTTCTTTTCTAATCCCAACTGAAACAAGATTTTCATGATTTCCCTAAATATGATTCCACTTCATTCTGCTAGTAATAGTCCTTTGTCTAACAGTCCATCATCTGTTAACTTTGTCTACCATAGACAAAGCCAATTTGGATTGACTGAATAAGCCAAAAAAAAAAATCATCTTGGGTTCAGAATGAATCCATTTAGCTGTTGGCATAAAGTAATTTACCAGATAATTCCCAAACTCTCTGCCTAAATTTGGCTGTGTAGTTCAACGTTTTTGAAAAAAATAGTGGAGTCTCTACACTGTGATTAAACACCCCAAATTTCCTGCCTTAAAAGTACAGAGACATGTTAGGGCCATAGACCAGTGGATTAAGACAATAATTTGGTAACCCTCAATTGAACTTTGAATGTAGCAACACTGCCATGTTTCTAGGAAGGCCCCCCATAAAGTGAGTGCACATCAGAATGATTAGCTTCTTACTGGTCCCACTTCTCCTGTTGTTCTGATAGCCTCACAGTTCTTGCAGAAAGTCTCAGAATCCTTTGTCATTAACTCTTCACAAAATGCATGCCCACAGGTACTTTTTCCTGCTCAGCTTATGAAGTAAGTGCCACTAAAATCTAATCACCACCAGAAATGATGCTGTTGTACACTCAAAGTTCTATTCAGCTAAAATCCTCTTACCTATTCCCCATCTGAGATGCTAATCAAGCTTTGCCCACTTGTCTTTTTCTGCTTCAATAGAGGGGAAAGCCAAACCTCACAGGTATGCAGTTTTACACTTAATTCATGAGTTGACTTAGTATGGCAGACATTAATTACCCCCAAAGGAGAAAAGCAATCCAACGTCACTCTGGGTGGACTAGCTGATTCATGCACATATGCTTCAACTTCTACTCTAACCTTCTCTATTCCTATTCTATTGCCTGTTACTGTGCCTATTCTATAAAGTACTAACTTAGCAGAAGAGTAGAAGGCTATCCAAGGGTACCCATCCTAATATTTCATCCCCTCAAAGAGAAAATCCCAACTGTCCATGTTCCTCAAGCAATCCTCTCTTCACAATACCTGTTTTTCAATCTGCCTAAGATGTGTGTACACACAACTCTAAGACATATTGTGACCTTCACATCACCATCCCCCAAAAGGAAGTCACATGTATAAAGACCTATGAGCATCAATTGCACATGCTTTGTGTCTTATTCTCAAACCCATCAGGCAGAAATCCTGCAAGAAATAGATGGTACAAAGGACTAATTGAAGAATGTTTAATGATGTAACTATTTACAAAAGTGTGGGCCAGATTAGGACTACCAGTGAAGAATGGTGAAACATCCGAGGGCCAGCTTCAGTGGAAGGCTTTTACCTACTCCATACTAGATGAGATAAAAAGAAGATCATGTTAGCCAGTGAGGGCTGGAGCCATAAGAGCAGGGCCTCCTAATTAAAATAGCTGGAACCACAGGTAAAGGAAGATGGCATTGCCCAAACAAGGTGAGGAGAAGCAGAGAGAATAAAACTCCACTAACTCATATCTCTAATTTCCATCATTGCTGAACCCACATGGAAACCGGAAGACAAGAGAGCTTGGGTAGTACAGTCCATAAAGAGGTCAGGCTTTCAAGAAACAAAGCTGGGAAGAAAAGGGTAAAGATGAATTTGGAGACGGAAATGATGAGTAATCAGCATTTCATATCAGAAGGCACTTATTAGTAGATCAAGATTCTCCAGGTCAGAAAAGTAAACCTTATCAAGTTTTAGGATCTCAGGAACTGTGGACAGGGCAAAAGGAAATCCTATCCCATGTGACTGAGATTAAAAAGAACCAGAGGGGGGTGTCTGGGTGGCTCAGTCGGGTAAGCATCCAACTACAGCTCAGGTCATGATCTCACAGCTTGTGAGTTTGAGCCCTGTGTCAGGCCCTGTGCTGACAGCTCAGAGCCTGGAGCCTATTTCTGATTCTGTGTCTCCCTCTCTATCTCTGCCCCTCCCCTGCTTGTGCTCTTTGTCTCTCAAAAATAAAGAAAGAAACATTTCTTAAAAATAATAATAATAAAATAAAAAAAGCCAGAGGAATCAGTTTCAACCACAAAGGTTACCAGTGCTGGGGAAAGCAAGATTAGCAGACATGTCTAAAAACAGCAGATGGGTCAAAATTGGGAGATAAGTTGAGGACTACAGACCAAATAAATAAGGACAAAGTCAAAGGAAGGTAACTGGCAATTTTTTGCCTAAAGAGTTGACATGTCTGTGGTTTATTTGGTATCAAAAGATACCAGAAGAAAAGAGCAAAGATTAGTATAAAACTAAGAGCAGAGTAGAACACCCAGCACAGAAAAGGGAAGATCCAAAGATCAAGACGAAGACCCAAAGATCAAGATGCCACAAACCGTACAACATGCTTCCTTCAGTGATCAATCAGAAGACACAAAAATAAAGGAGGCAAGGTCATAGAATGGATGGCAATATTGACGTGCTATGAGCTGGCTTTACTTCTTTAAAATGAATTGTACCATAACGTAAAAAGCCACTGCACTAAAACATATCATGTAACCTCACAGATTCTTCTAATCTATCTAGAAACCCTCTCATCCATTCTGATAATTCACCAGATTTTTTAAAAAAGCATTCTTTAATACCATTCATCTTCCTTTCCAATAGAGAACAATTTGCATTTATAAAAATGTAATTGGTGAGTGTCTCCAAAAAGAGAACAAATATTGTACATAGAAGACAAATCACTAAAACAATTCCCTTGGTGACTGATACTTGAGTATCAAGATAAGCCATAATTCTTCCATAATTTTCACTGTTTACTGTTAGGGAAACCTGAAGTCCCATGTTATAAAGTGCTGGTTGTCTGAAGTAGATGCAGAGCAGAAGGAGACTGGGAAGTATATATGGAGGGCAAAAACCAGGGATAGTGGTCATGGTGGAACATGAAAGAACAGTTCTACACATAAAACTGGAATAAAACCAGGAGCTGAGTCACTGAAGGAATCTAGTAGTGCAGGTAGTAAAAAGACAATGGGTATAGAGTGACTCAGCAGTGGTGGTTCAAGATGGAAGCCTAATGAACAGTAAGTTGACTCCAAAAGTTTTATCTGCTCAGTCCAGTCTCTCTCAGGTCAATTTATTCCCAACTTAATCCTACTGTTCTTGTGGATAGTCACCTGAGTTTGCCATTTCCAGCCAGGAAGCTATGGCTGATTTCTAAAGTGTAAGGTATTAAAAGTTGCCATAGAGTGGTGGCTATGGGAAGGTAAAAAAAGAAATGGATATGAAAGATACAGTAAAGTAGCATAAGATACACTGATATGGCTGAACAAAGCCATACACAAAATTCAGCAATAAATAAATAATAACATCCGCTTAATGCACTCTGGCCCAAAACAAATCAGGACAGCTGAGAACCAAATTTCATCCTTTAATCAAATTTAATAACCTCTGTTTCCCTTTAATTCTTTGTCTACTTCTTTGTCTTATTTCATGAAATTGTATACGACACGGTGATGTGAAAGAATTGGGTGCTAACAATCTTGCCCTTATTTTATGTTTATTTTTGAGAAAGAGAGAAAGCACACATGCGTGCAAGTTGGGGAGGGGCAAAGAGAGGGGAGGACAGTTTCCTAAGCAGGCGCCCCCCTGACATCAGAGACCCGAAGCCAATGCAGGGCTTGAACCCATGAACCATAAGATCACGACCTGAGCCAAAGTCAGACCTTCAACCGACTAAGGCACCCAGGTACCCCACAATCCCGCTTTCTTATCTTATTCCCACATTTGAACATGTTAACAAAATAAGATTACAAGGAAAGGAAATGGCACTTGTGAAAAATAGTGCTAAGTGAAACCCAAAGTACTAATGAATTTGGTCACAAAATCTACAAAATTGATACATTTTTGCTACATGTAATAGGTGTAAGACAATGAGTTGAATTATATCCTAAAAAGATTGATCATGAAAAGCAATTAAATTTGTAACATGAAAAAGTCATGAGTTGGTGTTTGTTTTTATTCCCTTGAATTGGGTACTAAGTCCAAAGAGAAAGACTTTAATTTTTACAGAAGCCGTGTGTCAAAGCAAAACAAAACAAAACAAAGCACTATACTAACAAAAATATGATATTGCTCTTTAGGGAACAAAAGTGGTTAAATGCTTCTTCCATCTTTACTCAACATGTGGCTCAAAACACAAATGATAAGTGCTCTGAGAATAAACTAATGTGAAAGTATAGAAGAAAAATCCCAAATATTTTCCAGTTCTTCCTTTGGGAATGATTAGGAGCCAGTGTGGTAAAGAAAGGCTGGCCTCATCCCAGCACTTCACGACTGTGAAGAGTAGTACAAAATCAGAGTCAAAATGGGGCACTGGGTGACCCCACAGAGGTCACCAGCTTTTGTTGATCCAGGTATCCATGTAGCAGAGATGATATAAACCGACAATGAATCTCTTTGTCCTGGAAATTAAACCGGAAATCTCAAGACTGTGTTTTCAGTGTTTCTTGGCTTTCATTCTGTTAGAAATCCTGCCACATTTCAGTATTTTCGTTCTTGTCCTGGATGAAATCACAAAGCAGAGAGGCACTTGAGAATTCTGTTTTTAAATAAAAGTAAACATTTCCAAGTGAGTTTAGGTCTCTGTTTAGTATTTTTGCGACCCAATTACTGAGCTTAAACATTCCACAGATGTCATATTTCTTGGTGGCACAAGTTTATTGAACGAAGATCAGGTTAATTTTAATTAGAATGTTAATAAGCATCTGTAAGGTGTTTAATAAGTATTTCATATCATACTTTCCAATGCTTGGTCAAGAATTGTGCAAACAGTGGTCTTTGGGTTTTGTTTTTTATTTTCCATGTTTGGGACCTAGGGCAAAAATTATCCTGGTTTATTCCTCGTCATTCAGGTGAAAACTATATAGATGGCAACCCCAGATTTTTCTGAACCAACCAATCATTCAGCAAATTAATTACTCAATAGGAAGTTGAGCATTTTCTAAAAAATATTGATCCTTCCAAGTCAAAAAGATCCAACTATTTCTAGGAGAACAACGTTGGAACAGAAGAGGACAGTTATTAGATTTATTTTCCTGTGGATACCTTACTGGGGTATATTTTTGTGGTTGGATCTGACCTATAATAGCAACATCACTATACTAGGATATGGGTCACTCTGTCATCTGAATCCATGCTTCAGAGGAATTGTTACTTGGTTGTTCCAACTGACACCTGAATGAGGGGCCCACTCTGTTAAAGGGCAAATGTGAGGATAATTAAACTCTGAAGCAATTGTCTACATGACCATAGAAACATTTTTAAATTTTCTCTGTTCTTGCTTTAACACTTTCGGTGCTTCTTCAAGGGTTAGTGCTTGCAGAGTAATTTACTTACTCAAATGGAATTTTCCATTCAGAATCCTGATCATTAATATATCTTTGTTTCGCCATGTGACAAAAGGAATTAATACCCCCACTATTATAACGTACCCTTCAGTGGCTAGATTGGAACAATGTGACCATAGTACACCATTAATATAATACTTTCCTTTTTCTTTAGGCTCATTCTTGAAGATGGCAGACGCTCCCCAATTTTAAAACCAATTATATGGATTCAGGTAAAGGCAAAATGCTATTTGTTCATGACTCTTACAATGCTGTTACCAGCAAACTGGCTTCCAGAGCAACTGCATTGGTTACCAAGGTACAGAAACTATTCCCATGGAATCTTCTATCACCTTGGCACTGAAAGGGTGAACTAGGCAGAAATAGAAGGAATAAACTATACCTGGAAAGAGAATGACTATTGACACTTCCACCCATTTGGGTACTCTTCATTCTAGCCTATGGAGATCTCAAGTGCAATACACACACTTCATCTTTTCTAGGCAAAGTAGCAACTCTTCCTTAATATAAATGGTAAACTCCTTCCAAGTCCACATAAATAGCTACAAAATGTGCTCTGCTTAATCATGTCTAGGAAATTGGGGTAATAGAGAATTACTCCAACTAAAATCTAAGAAAAATGGTATACTTGGTGGTTAAACATAACGAAGAGATTACTTTAAAATAGAATCAACTTTTGGGGTGTCCAGGTGGCTTGGTTAAATGTCTGACTTTGGCTCAGGCTGTGATCTCATGGTTCATGAGTTTAAGCCTCAGAGTGGGCTCTGTGCTGCCTGCTTAGGATTCTCTCTCTGTCCCCTCTCTCTCTCTGCCCCTCCCCTGCTCACACTTTCTTTCTCTCTCAAAATAAATAAATATTTAAAAAAAAACAAAACAAGAATCAACTTCTACCAAAGTCCTTGAAATCAGAAAGGCAGACAAAGAGAATCTGGTTAAAACTTTGACTTTGGGAACATTGTTATAAAAAGAGGTATAGTACTCTCTCCAATGCCTCCTAATACCATATTAGTCGGTCAAAAGATTGGGTAGCCTTCCTGGCAAAACTCAACAAGGGAACACTAATTGAAAGTAATTCAATGACAAGCCATGTATAATAGTTTCACAACGTAAAAGGAATAAACATGAGCTATGACTAAATATTGTAGACTTAGGCAGAAATGTTTAGTTTCATTGTAGTAGAGGATTTCCGGATGTTAATTCAACCCAACATCTGCTGAAACTGATTAGAGAGGATGGTAGTGGTAGTTGTAGTGGCAGAATTCAGAATTCCACAGCACTGACTGTACAACGTCAATTCCGTTCCTGCGAAACCAAACTGCTTTTATCTGCCTAATTTCTTTCCTATTACTTTTGACTCTTGATGACAAATATGAAAGGAATGGTGCCAAAATCCAGTTGGCACTTCATTATCTGAACTTGTTCCACGATGCCTAAGTTTTAAAGTATTTGACTTTGTTATAGTAAAAAACAAAAACTGTGGCTAAAACTCATGGGAATGTTAGGATGACATGAAGATTGGTAAACTGAGAGCTAAAAATATCACTAACAGGGTCTTACTTTCTGCCTATGCTACTAACTCAATGAATGTTAGGAAAGTGATTCAATCTTTAAAACTTTTTTCAGTGATTAAGCAAAAATAGTAACGTTTACCTGGAAATTTGCTGATGGAACAGTTAATAAATATGAGAACTAAAGATTTTTCCACACCTCAATTGCTATTATATAGTTACACACAACTAATAAAAGGGATAAGCATAATTCAATACACCAATCTAAAGCAATCTAAAAAAACCCCACACAAATACACACAATCACACCCTGTAATAATCAGCTTTGTCCCTGGTCTTGTTCCTCTCTCCATTCAACCCTCCAGTTACTAGGTCCAAGACCTGACCTGACAGCAGGGAGAAGAATATATATTATCTACAGAGCATTTTAAAACTCTGATTCATTTTTCAGCTTTTTATTTCATAAGGTTTTAAATGTTAACAGAAGTAGACAGAATTAATAATGAACTACCATATACCTAGAACACAGCTTCAACCATGAGCAACTCACAGTTAATCTTAGTTGACCCATATCCCCATCTACCCCCACTTCCACATTATTTCAAAGCAAACCTCAGATATCATATTATTTCATCTACAAATGTTTCAGCATATATTTCTATATAATAATTATGCTTTAAAAATTGCCAAAAACTCATTATACCAACTAAAACAATTAACAATAACTCTATAATATCAAATAGCCGCTCATGTTCAAAATGTCTAATTGTCTCTTTCTGAGTCATTTTTGTACAACTCCTAGGACATTTTTAGCCTTTTTTCTTTCCTCAACTTGAGCACTTATATGTAAATCAGCATGGACAGAATATGACCTGGATCACAGAAGAAAGCTCAGTGTGAATAGGTAGCATCCCTCCATGTGAAATGATGTAATTCTTGGTTGAGGGCTTACACAACTATATGTATTGGTCTCTTCCGGGGGAAGAAAACATACAAAAGCAGTGCACATCTTCTTCTAAAACCAAACAAGAAGAATCCAACGAGCTTTGCAGAAAACAGAATCTTCAAGCCAAACCAATAGATGTTTGAGAATGCAGACATGTCACCAAAAGTGTGTGAAGGACCAAAGAAAGAAGAGGTGCTGGTCAATCACATGCTCTCTTCGCAGATCTCCCATACCACTGCCACCTTTCTTCTTCAGATCCCATCCAGCAGCATACCACAGTTTCCAAAGTAAATTTCAACCAAAGTGTTATAATTTGAAGTTGATTTTAAGCACATCAGTTTGGAAGCATTGATTAGATTATCAATAGGCTAACTGAAATCCAAAGAATAACATTTAAAAGCCCAGCTCTGCAATCCCTATCAAAATGACACCAGCATTCTTCACAGAGCTAGAATAATCCTAAAATTTGTATACAACCAGAAAAGGCCCCAAATAGCCAAAGCAATTCTGAAAAAGAAAGCCAAAGCTGGAGGTTTCAATCCCAAACTTCAAGACATATTACAAAGCTGTGATCATCAAGACAGTATGGTACTGGCACAAAAACAAACACATGGATCAATGGAACAGAATAGAGAACCCAAAAATGGACCCACAAATGTATGGCCAACTAATCTTTGACAAAGCAGGAAAGAATATCCAATGAAAAAAAGTCTCTTCAGCAAATGGTGTTGGGAACATTGGACAGGGACATGCAGAAGAATGAACTTGGACTACCTTCTTACACCATACACAAAAATAAACTCAAAATGGATGAAACACCTAAACATAAGACAGGAAGCCATCAAAATCCTACAGAAGAAAATAAATAACCTCTTTGACTTTGGCCACAGCAACTTCTTACTTGACATGTCCCCAGAAGCAAAGGAAACAAAAGCAAAAATGAACTATTGGGACCTCATCAAGATAAAAAGCTTCTGCACAGCAAAAGAAACAATCAGCAAACCTTAAAGGCAACCGACAGAATCAGAGAAGATATTTGCAAATGACATATCAGATAAAGGGTTAGTATCCAAAATCTATAAAGAACTTATCAGACTTAACACTCAAAAAAGAAATAATCCAGTGAAGAAATGGGTAAAAGACATCAATAGACACTTCTCCAAAGACGACATCCAGATGGCCAACCGACACATGAAAAACTGCTCAACATCACTCATCATAAGGGAAATACAAATCAAAACCACAATGAGATACCAGCTAACACATGTCAGAATGGCTAAAATTAACAACTCAGGCAACAGCAGATATTGGCGAGGATGCAGATGAAGGAGAACCCTTTTGCACTGCTGGTGGGAATGCAAACTGGTGCAGCCACTCTGGAAAACAGTATGGAGGTTCCTCCAAAAAAATTAAAAATAGAACTACCCTATGACCTAGCAATATACTACGAGGTATTTATCCAAAGGATACAGCTGTGCTGTTGTGAAGCGGCACATGCACCCCAATGTTTATAGCAGCGCTATTGACAACAGCCAAAGTATGGAAAGAACCCAAATGTTCATAAACTGATGAATGGATAAAGAAGATGTGCTGTGTGTGTGTGTGTGTGTGTGTGTGTGTGTGTGTAATAGAATATTACTCAGTGACCAGAAAGAATGAAATCTTGCTATTTGCAACAATGTGGATGGAACTAGAATGTATTATGCTAAGCAAAATAAGTCAGAGAAAGACAAATATCGTATGACTTCATTCATGTATGGAATTTAAGATACAAAACAGATGAACAAAAAGGAAAGGAAGCAAAAATAATATAAAAGCAGGGAGGCAGACAAACCATAAAAGACTCTTAAATACAGAGAACTGAGGGTTGCAGGAGGGATTCTGGGTGGTGGGATGAGCTAAACGGGCAAGGGGCATTAAGGAAGACACTTGTTGGGATGACCACTGGGTGTTGTAAGTAAGTGATGAATCACTAAATTCTATTCCTGAAATCGTTATTACACTATATGTTAACTAACTTGGATGTAAATTAAAAATAATAATAATAATAATAATAATAATAATAATAAATAAATAAATAAAAGCCCAGCTCCGATATGAAGCCATTCTGACATTTCCTGTCATAAACCCAATTTAATCATAATAGGTTCTTTCTTGTTGATCAACAATTAGGTTCCATTGCTTAATGCTTTCTTTTGGACATTTGCATCTACAGTATGATGGCTATATTTATATTCCCCATTGGCTAAGTCATGGTGTCCAGTTGTTTGGTCAAACACCAGTCTAGATGTTTTTGCGAAGATATTTTGTAGATGTGGTTAACAATGAAATCTGTTGACTTTAAATAAAGTTGATAACCCTCCATAATGTGGGTAGGCCTCATCCAGTCAATTGAAAGCCTTAAAGTCAAAGACTGAGGTTTTCAGAATATGAAGAAATTCTCCATCCCTACTCTGTATTATTTGAATTTTTACATTGAGCATGTAATTTTTAGCAATATTTAATACACACACACACATGCACACACACACACACACACACACACACACACACACACACACACATATACATACCCAGTTCTAAGATTCTTTTGTGGCCTTGGCTTTCCTCCTCTGTAAGTAGGGATATATAAACTACTTCCTTGAGATTACTAACATGAAAGCATATATTATTAACAAATGTTTGTAATCAGCAATATCCTACATATAATAAATTAAGTCACACACATTTTTGTTGCCCAAAATTTTAGGTTGCGCATAATTTGGAAAATTCAAGTCAGGTCTTGGACCTAGAAGGAACAACAAAAGTCTGCTGCCTTCTGGGAGCAGCCTGGTGTCTGAGCATACATGGGGATTTCCAGATATGTAGGGAAATTCGGCTCTGGTAGGGAGTTTGATTCTGATTCAATCAAATACAAATTGCAAGAGGTTTGTCAATGCAGCCACAGAGTGAGAAATGTCCTCTCTGATTCCCTATTTAAGCCTCTGATTCCTTCTTAAAAGGATTTAAGTTTGGCTTAAGATAAATGACACATCTATAATAAACCACCAACATCAGAACAAAAGAATATAATTCAGAATGAGATGGATGTACTAGAACATAAGATAGGAAGTTTCTGCAGTGAAACATAGCATGCAGGTCTTGTTTCACTAAAACCAAGAAAGATTTCTTTTTCTTATATATATGTATAGAAATTTATACTTCCAAATATTTTTTTAGCTTTGAATAATTAGAAAAGTTTGGCATAATTGATGAATTTATGTTTTTCTATTCTAAATCTAAATTCCAAGATAATCAGTCAAAACTCATTCCTTTTCAAGAATACCGGGAATTTCTTGATTTTATTAATATTCCTATACATCTGACTTTGTTATTATAATAGGACGCTTTATGTGTATAGCTTGCACACAAAGCTTTACCAACTATTCTTGGGTCATGTTTCCATTTACTACCATGGCTAGATAATTAAAGAGATCTGGATGTTCCTACTCCTGTATGTTCAGGACTGCTTAGGTTTCCCAGGAAATACTTTGGAACACTCTTTTAGGTCATTTAAACCAAAACAAAAAACAAAAAACAACAACAAAAAATAAACAACCAACAATGACAACTAGGTAAATGATGTAAATAACTGATTCATTTAATCTCTTCTCTGGACTATAATAGCCCAGGTCATTTTCATTTTGAGATAATAAGACTAATAAACTCTTCACAATTATTTAATTTATCCACAAATATTTTGAAATGTAACCATGTGACAGTTGATTAAAATATAGTCAAGAGGGAAAAGCATTCTGACAAATTCATGAGTTCTATGCTGATTAGTTTCCCCTGTCTCGTTCTAAAAGTCTGAGTACATTAACAACATGTAGTCAGGTGTCTTGGGGTTGCCTGAAACAAAAACCTCACTGAGCCCACTAAAAATTAAATAAGAGTGTGGAGGTGTGAGGGAGGGGAAACAGAACATCTTGCTAGGTGCACAGAGCTTTCTCAGAGATGCAATTCAGCTGAGTTAGATGGGACTGGCTCTCCTGAACCAGAGACTGAACCAGCACCTCTCTCTCTCCCCTTCTTTCCCACCCCTAGGGTTTGTTTCTACTTCTTTCTGGCATCTGTTCCATTATCCTCTCTTCAAAATCGTCTCCACTGCAAGACTCTTGAATTTTTGTCCTTCATTATTTGAGCTTATGGATAGGTTTGGCCCACTAGGCCACAGATTCTGGGTCTGATTATTCACGACCTTTTTGGTCTAGCTCCCTGCCATAAGCTGGATTACACAAGGTTCCAATACTTCTTGGGTGTAATCACTCCTACATTTATTCACTTAAAAAGAAAACATTCTTGGGATACTTACCACAGGCCAGTAAAGCAGTCGGGGTTGAAGACTTAGAAATTATTGAAGTAGTTCTGACTCCGGGAGAAAAAAAGCCAATGATTAAGATTCAATGGGGCGCCTGGGTGGCTCAGTCAGCTGGGCGTCCAACTTCGGCTCAGGTCATGATCTCACAGCTCATGGGTTCGAGCCCCACGTCAGGCTCTGTGCTGACAGCTCAGAGCCTGGAGCCTGCTTCAGATTCTGTGTCTCCCGCGCTCTCTGCCCCTCCCCCTCCCCTCTCAGAAATAAACAAACATTAAAAATTTTTAAAAACAAAACAACAGATTCAAATGAGGGGCACCTGAGTGGCTCAGTCGGTTAAGTGTCAGACTTCAGCTCAGGTCATGATCTTGCAGTTCGTGAGTTGGGACTCTGCTGACAGCTCAGAACCGAGCCTGATTCAGATTCTGTTTCTCTCCCTCTCTCTGCCCCTCTCCCACTCATGCTCTGTTTCTTTCTTTCTTTCTCTCTCTCTCTCTCTCTCTCTCTCTCTCTCTCTCTCTCCCTCTCTCTCTCTCTGAAAAATAAAAAAAAAACATTTAAAAAAATTTTTAAAAAGATTCAAATGGTATGTGTATGTGGCAGATTTAGTGGCTCAGTGACCATGAGAGCACTGAACTGGAGCCTGTGATAGCCTGGAGACGTCAAAGAATATTTGTCCCTCTTCCATAATGAAACCTGGGTGTGTATATACCTCACTTAACTGTTTGCATGTATCTATCTCCCATAGACTGAAAGTTCCTCCAGAGCAGGGACCATGTTTTACTCATCTTTAAATCCCCATTCACAATAATGTTTGATAAATAAATAATAAACAAAATGGTGCTTGAACTGAAACATCAAAACATAAGCAGGAAATGATTTTTAAAAAGCAGGGGGAAGCATCTTACAGCTTCAGGTCACCAGGTTTCAGAGATATGATAGACCATAGAATGCTCAAAGCATTGCAAACGGTTCACAGGAGCTGGGGTTTACAGGCTTGTTGATGAATGGAAGATAATGGGGCTGAGAAGTTGATATGCATTGACTTGTGAAGGGTTTTTCAAGCCTTATTAAGGAATTTTAACTTTATACGAAAGACGATGAGGAGCTGTTAAAGTATTTACTATTGACCAGAGCAGAGAGCATTTCTAAAGCATATTCTGTCAACCACATGCAGATGGGTTGCAGTGACATGAGCACAGTGTCAGGAAAATTACTTCAGAGGCTCCTGCAAAATACAAGTAAAAACTCACCAGTCAAGTCACTTCTGGTCCAGACCACAGCCCTATGCTTGGGCACAATCTAATACGGCCCCAATGGTAAGAACCCCCATCTTAGAATAACATATTCCCCTTGCTGTTAGGATTCCTATTTCTTAACTGGCATCTATATCAGAACAACACAATTTCCTCTCTCACATGCTTCTTGAGCTATCTTCACAAGATCATTTGGATTTTAATCACCTAAAATACCATTCTAATATAAGATTTCCCTAATAGCCTGCTACTTGGAGGTCTCAGAAGAGCAGGCCATGTAGCCTACACTCCTGGAAAGATCTTGCTGTTTCTATTCCCACTTTTCTAGGGGCACAAAAGCAAATACACATGGACAAAGAAAGCATAACTAGCATTCTCACATGAGGTGCAAGACTTTAAGGATGTTTAAAATCTGCCCTTTCCCATACAAATTTCCACTCCAGTGAGAAAATGAAGTTGGACCGTATTTTTACATTGTCCCTCTCTTGATGCAATTATCTCCATTATGACTTTTATATTTATTTAAAATATGTTATCACAAAGAATCCGGGCTTTCCTAACACTGACACCAAATTCTGACTTTCTATATGGCTGCATTCACCAATTAAGTCATGCAGATTATCCTCTATTTAAGTAAGTCACCAGATATGACTGTACTGGGGGAGAAGCCCCCAACTTTGCATCATATCCAGTTCTTGTAGGCTTGTGTAACCTTGAATGTTTCTTATAGTGGCCCCTCAATTCAGCTTTTTCATTTGGAAAAAGGGTAAGAAAGATATATATTAATTCTAAATGATGGTCTTTAGCATCTCTTCGTACTTTGATTCTATCCAAATGAAACCTAAAAGCCAAAACGGCACATGCCTTGTACTGCATGTGAGCAAAAGCAGAGTTCTTGCCTTAAATTGCATCTGCAGAAAAGATCATCCAAGTATTCCCCCAGAGCTTTACCTTAGGTTGTGAAAAGCTGCAAACACGTCAGAAACCAAACCACAATAACAACAAAAAAAGTTCTCCAAAAACCAGTATGCCTACACTTCCTTTTTAATCAAAGTAACTGGGCAAAATTACTTATGTCCTTTCCCTTCTCTGTCTTTGTTTACATTTACTTTTCTTATATTTTCTATTTTGGAATAAACAATACATGCATATTTTACAAAATCCAAAAGAGTGTTCAGTGAAATACAAATCTTATTCCTCCCTCCCCTTTACCCTAGCCACTTAGTTTGTCTGCCTGAAGCAACCACTGTTCCTAATCAAAATTACTTTTACTATTAGATACCACCAGAAATATCTTTTTTATTAAGGCAGAAAAAATTCCTTGTTGCAGTAACAGTGTCTCCATTTGAGCAGGTGATTATAGTAAACATATAAGGCATGTGGGCCTATTTGTTTGCTCTAGCTCCTACTTAACTATTTCCTTTGGCTTAAAGGTTTTGAGGTAAATCTAAGGTCACAGTCTAGCTGAGTCACTGTACAAGAGTGACACAGCAACACATTTAAGCCATCTGGTAAGCAAGGCATCCAGACAGGAAGAGTTAATGGGAATTTCAAAATCATTCTTCACTCTAACCACTTTACTCTCTTTAGAATGAGAGGCAACTGCCTGAAACGTACAACCTTTAATAAGGGCCACTGACTTAGAAAGTTTTACCTCCCCAAAGAACTTGGGGGACCCATGTGTAGGTCTATGAAAATCACTTGGAAACTTCCAGTGAGGAAATTGGTTTTAAGAGAAGCTCAGTTGGTTTTTACCAGCCTGCAAGGATTGTGTGGACTACAATCTAATGTAAAAACAGCATGAAAAAGGATTAACTACTCCATTGCAGCGGAGACAAGAGCCAAAGCCCATTAGGAACCAATCAACGCTAGAACACTAGGTGCAGGAATTCCATCAGAAAGGGAAATAAAACTGGCTAATATAATTTAGAGAGAGTCTACTGCACCTCTTAGCACCTATTAGTGAATAGGCCAGTGTGAGCCAATGTGAATGACATCCCTTCAGGGAAAAAATTTTCTACCTAAGGAGAAACATAAAAACTGAACTTCAAAGATGAAGCCAAAGATGATACAATAAAATATAATGAAACAAGCCTTCAAAAGCTGGCATTGTTAATATTTTGGCATTGTTTTACTGCTGGGCTGAAACACACTATGAACAAAGCAAGCCTAGATGATGCAAGAGGATGCAACTGATCAAATACAAATTTCAAATCATGCTTGTTTCCATGTTTTAGAGATTATTTTTCAGTCTTTATTAGGGCAATCTAAAGACATTAGACCTTCTATTATAGTGGTTTACAACAAAACCTCTTTTAATGGAATTAGTATTTGGATATTAAAGAGGATATAATAAGGGAACATGAGATTTGATGATGAGATCCAAAGAATGTTTGCATAATTTAAGTTTTAGTCATTCCAAGTGTTGAAATGAATAACATTTGATATGCTCCAAACACTCACTAACAACCTTCCTAGTCCATTACCAATTATCAAAATCAAGTAGACTGTTCTCTATGGAGCTCATATAATCTTCCCATTCTCTTTTCCTTGATTGTGTCTTCCCCAGAGTTGTTCTCATGCACAAGAAATCAAGTGGAAAGAATCTTCCTAGCTTTCCCTCCCAGGAATTGTATGTTCCTTTGACTTGAAGCAGAACAGACCTGCAGTGAAATCCTGAGGTAACCCTGACACCTTAGAAATTTAGAAGTTTTAAGATGTACTTGCCTGAGTTGCTAAAGATCCTAAAGAAATTTAGCCCAATTGAGGACTGTTGATAGACTTAATAATTTATTAATTATTATTTAATAATAAATTTGCAATGTATATTTTTTGTTAAATAATTTACACATGTCAAACTAGTTGACCTTTATATTAGTTTCACTGATATACACAAGCTTTAATCCTAGGAAACTTAAATTTAAATTCTATCATCCAAAACTATCACAGATCAGTAGCTTTGAAACATTTCTAGAAAAACTCTATAATAAAATAAGCAATTTGAATGTCAGCACTGTGACTTGACCTGATTTTACCTCTATATCTGAATGACTGAAAAGAAAATTATCAATACTGAGGGTCTCATTAAACAAGGCTACTTAACATCAGAATAATGTAGAGATCATGAAATCAGCAATGCATCAACATTGCACATGTGCTTATGAAAACAACAATGAAGAAATATTTTGTCATGCTAATTAATTCAAAATACGAACTTTTCCCCAAGGTTGTTCTAGGGAACACAACAACCATGGGTAGATGAAGTTCAGAGCTATATCTACAGAGGTGGTGGGGAGGAGGAAGTGAGCAGAGCTACTCCTACAAATCAAAAACATTCAACCAAACTAATCAAAATAACTTATTTGTCTTCACTACACCAGTTGTTGTATTAATTTTAAAAATTATAAATGACATTAATGAACACCATCAAGAGAATGAATGAAAAAAATTACACTATTCTTACACAATTGAATCACAGCAATGAAAATGAATAAGCTAGTGCAACATAGAAAAAAATATCAAAAATATATAGTTAAGTAGGAAAAAAGGATATGTGACCATTTACATAAAGTTAAAAATATGCAAAACAATATTACATACTGTTTAAGGATGCATGCAATGTTAGTAAAATATAAAAACATGCAAAAACATTCAAAATCATGGTAACTTTTGTCAAGGGAAGAAGACCAAAAAGTCTTATTTCTTAAGCTGGATTGGGACAGATTTGAAGTCCATTTCATTACTTTCTGTGCTTATTTTTTAGACTGAAATGTCTTATTAAAATATTTTGAAAATTCATATTTATATGTTTGCAAAAACTACACCACCTGTTGTGAATTTTTGAATGGGGATGCTTTCCTCCCTAGATAATGAGTTTTCAAATTTAATTCCAGAAGATTCCAAAATAGACATTGGATTCAAATTATTCGGGAATAAAAATTATAATAACTGGTGTAGTTCAATACCACCTCACCAGAGTCCTTCTGGGCCAGCTTCTAAAATAAAATGTCAAAAGTGCATCCTAGACTTTAGCACCCAGATCATAGTTTCTAATACCATTATTCATAATAAGAATTGGCTCTTTGGAGAAAAGGTTAATAATAGGGTTGGAATACACAAAATAAGCCTGAAGCATCTTGTAGCATCAGAAAGTAATGAAGTACGCAAAAACAAAAACAAAAACTCATAATGATGGGGCTATGTCAGAGAGATATAGGAGCCAAGTAAAAAAGGACCTAATGGCCAGGGATGCCTGGATGGCTTAGCGAGTTGAGCTACCAATCTTGATCTTGCAGTTCATGAGACTGAGTCCCTAATGGGGCTCTGTGCCAACAGCAGAGAGCCTGCTTAGGATTCTCTCTCTCTCTCTCTCTCTCTCTCTCAAAATAAATAAATAAACTTTAAAAATTATTTTAAAAAAGAGTACCTAATGTCCAAAACTGGAACAATTTGAGTAAGAAAATACAATAATATTGGATTAAAATCGAAAGTATAAAAGAAATATTCATGAGTCCACAGCAATATTAAATAAATAAGAATAGACAAATCTCCCCTGCAGAAGAATTCCAAATAATTCAAATAAATATTCCACTCTCAAGGAAGTAGAGCAAACTCCCCACTCCTTAAGTATAGGATGTATGTAGCGACCTCCAAAACAGTACAGTATTGAAGGGGGGAATAAAGAGTCATTTTACAGTAGAGAAACTTGACAAACACTACCTCAGTCAGGGAATGGAAGTTCACATCATCAGTGATCAGTGATCTTAATAGAATGTACCCTTGATACGATACATTGAAAATATTACTTTATCTCTCTGGTTTTCCTCCTGAAAACCCATAACCCCAGTTCCTAAAAAAACTAAAAATAGAACTGTCCTACAATCCAGGAATCATAATACTGAGTATTTATCTGAAGAATACAAAAACTCTAAATCAAAAGGATCTATGCAACCTTATGTTTACAGCAGCATTATTTACAACAGCCAAATTATGGAAGCAACGTTAAGTGTCCACTGATGGATGAATGGGTAAGAGGATGTGGCATGTATCTATCTATCTATCTATCTATCTATCTATCTATCTAGACCTATCTATATATAGACCTATATATAGATAGGTCTAGATAGATAGATAGATAGATAGATCTATATATAGATATAGATATAGATATAAAATGGAATATCACTCATCCATTTAAAAAGAATAAAATCCTGCCATTTGCAATGACATGGATGGGGCTACAGGGTATTAGGCTAAGTGAAATAAGTCAGTCAGAGAAAGACAAATACCATATGATTCTATGCATGTGGAATTTAAGAAACAAAACAAATGAACAAATGAAAAAGAGAGAAAAGACAAACCAATAAACAGACTCTTAACTACAGAGAACAAACTGACGGTTACCAGAGGGGATGTGGGTGAGAAAATGGGTGAAATAGGGATTAAGGAGTGCACTTGATGTTATGAGCACGGGGTGATGCATGGGATTGTTGAATCACTATATTGTACACCTGAAACTAATATAACACTCTATGTTAACTATACTGGAATTAAACTGAAAAACTTAATAAAATTTTTAAAAACCCGTAACTCCAGGGGTGCCTGGGCAGCCCAGTTTGGTTAAGCATCTGACTCTTGGTTTTGGCTCAGGTCATGATCTCCACAGTTCATGGGTTTGAGCCCCACATCGGGCTCCAAACTGACAGTATGCAGCCTACTTGGGATTCTCTGTCTCCCTCTCTCTCTGCCCCGCCCCTGTTCACTCTTTATCCGTGTCAAAATAAATAAATAAACATGACAAAAAAACCCACAAAATATAACTCCAACCTAGCCAAGAGAAAAACATCAGACAAACACAAATTGAGGGGCACTCTACAAAGTATCTGACCAATATTCCTCAAAACTGCCAAGATCATCAAAAACAGGAAAAGTCTGAGAAACTGTCACAATCTAGAGCAGCCTAAGGAGATGTGAAGGATAAGTGTAATCTGGTACCCTGGATGAGATCTTAGAACAAAAAAAAAATGTACATTAGGAAAAACATAAGGAAACCCACATAAAGTATAGACGTCAGTTAATAATAATGTTCCCAATATTGGTTCATTAGCTGCAATTATTATATCACAGTAATGTTAACAATAGGGGAAAATGGGTGCTAGGTACAGGGGAACTCTCTGTAATACTTCTGCAACCCTTCTATAAATATGAAATTATTTTAAAATCAGAAGTTTATTTTTAAAATGCCCTCCTCAACTATGATTCAGACTTCAAGCAGCAGGTTACAGGGGAAAACTGAAGAGATTCAGGAGAAAGAATAAAGTGTTTAATTCTGAAATTTTGTTTTTTCATCCAAAAACAAACAAAAAGTTGATCTCTTAGTGAGGCTAATTATCTAAAATCTGAACTCATAAATAAGCCTACTTGTAAAGGTCCTCTGAAAGAGAAGCAACATGGGTTTGACCAGAAGCAAATTTCTTCTCATTTTTTTCTACCTTCAGTAAGGTATAGTGTGTTATTCAATTTACGCAGAAAATTAATTTGAAGTCAGAAGTTGGTGTTAGATGCAAGACTTGAAACCTGATCAGACATCCCTGGTCTCGAAACAAGGAAAGACATAGATAGGCAGAGTAATAGAAAACTCATCAAGATTATAAGTCTCAGGCAAACGCCTCACTAGACCCAAATCCACTGTGATCTGAAATCAGAAAGTAAGATCATTCTATTATCAAAACATCAGTCCCTCTAAATTTACAATTAGAGGATAATTCATTTGTCCACATGGCCATGTATGTCATAGCACAAGAGGCAGCCTCATGGCTAAATAACAAGTATAAGCTAAAAGTACATTAATGTAAGAAAAATGGAAACTTTCAGGGCACCTGGGTGGCTCAGGCTGTTAGGTGTCCGACTGTTGATTTCGTCTTGGGTCATCTCACTGTCATGAGATCAAGTCCCATGTTGAGCTTGAATCTGGCTCTGTGCTAAGTGTGGAGCCTGCTTAGGACTTTCTCTCTCCCTCTGCCCCTGCCTCTCTCTCTCTCTCTCTCTCTTCTCTCTCTCTCAAAAAAAAAAATATATATATAATATTATATATTATTATAAATTATATATAATATCATTATGTATTCTATATATTATTTTATTATATATACATAGGAAAGAATATGTAAACTTTCTTGGAAAACAACTACTCATTCCTTTGAAAAGAAACCAAAGGAAATCAGGTCAGCCTTGTTCTCTCCTGATTCAGGCACAGTTTATTTCTAAGAATATACTTAATCCACCACAAAACTGGACCTATTAGTGGCAATTATTTAGAGATCTTTATGGATCAGTGTCATCCAAAAACATTAATTCACTGGTCTCCTTAAGTTATCTGCATAAGAAATCTTTCAAATGGCAATGTTCACTGCCACAGAAGGAGGAGACCAGAAGCCTTACCATGCAACCCTTGTTTTCTGAATCCTGGCTCTTCCCCAAAAGAGGTGGAATGGGGACAGAGAAGAATAGGGGTTAAGGAGCATGTAAGCAAAGGAGGAAAAAAAGTCAGAGGAGAAATTATAACTGACTTCTAAGAAGATGTATTTATTTTGGTTTCCTTTTTTGCAGAACTGCTAGTTGGTTATTTTAGGGAGTCCTGTTTAAGTCTTCAGATTTCTCAAAAACAATTCATCGGGTGAAAATGGGAAGAAAAGAAGATAAATCTTGGTCCATTTATTTCAGTCGTTTGTATATGGGTTTTGTTTCACTTCATAAAGTGGTTTTATTTAATAATGAAGACACCCAAAAAAGAAAAAAAAAGAAGTAACAAAAAGAAAAACCAAGGAGATTGATTTCATTTTACTCTTTGGTCTGAAAATAAAGTTCTAGTTCATCTTTAAGTCAACTTTTTTTTTTCTTTTAATGAATCAAGAAGGTTCAAGTTCTGGCCCAAAGCTATAATATGTTATTACATATGTTGCACTAGAAGGGAGATTACAGTTTCTGCTGACGCTGGCAGTAAGGATTTGTCCCAACAGAATTCAGGGAGGGATGGGAAAAGGATAGAAAAAAACTCAAGGGAAAATTTCCAAGGGAGGCAGCATGTGCTGCAGACCTGTTTCGTGAAAGGTGCCCTCAGGGAAAGAGATTGCCAAGAGTATAACTGCCATTACCTAGGGTCATTTTTAAGGTCATTCACAGAGATGAAGTTAGGATAAAAGACTATTTATAAAGGAATTTCAATGTTGGCTTGTTTCTCCCATTTTTGGTCATTTGTATAAGCTCAGACATACAGGTGGTACAGGGACGTCCAAAAGAGAACATGGTGGTGACTTGATTATTACAACACTTCTGCCCGATACCTTTCACAGCTGAGTGTTCATGCCTTTATAAAATGGGAGAATTAAACTAAACGTTGATGTGGGGGTAAGGGGTAATCCAGAATCTTGCATCCACATTATATCATCTGAAGTTTTTTCAGTAAAGCATCTCAAATAGTCAATAAAATTATTTTCAACCAGTAGATGCATTCAGATTATCAACTGATTAGGAGCAATAAAATATTATGAACTTTAATACAGAAGTAAAAGTCAACACCCTTTCATCAATTTGAATTCCATTAATTTGTACTTTGTGATATCTAACTTGGGTTTCCTTTACAGTATTTGTAAAGAAAGGAACCAACGTTAGTTAAATCTCTCTGATGTAAACAAGCTTTCCGGGGAGAATGCTTGACCTACTTAAGAGAACAAACTGTTTTCCAGTGCTATATAACAGCATCCATTTGTATATAAACAATTAATATGTTATCTCAAGTGCCATCTTATCTAGTCACCAAAACAGACAAGGCCTTCTCTCGCCTTGCCAAAGCTTTACTTGCAGGTGATTCAAAGTATTCCATGTCTTTGAAAATAATGATGCTTTTCTTTAAATCTAACATTTGAACTTTTCAGTAATTCACACCTCCCCTGCTCTAAGTAATGCAATTTTTGTACAATATAATTTTTTCACGTAAATGAGGGTCCAGCGTGTAGTCATAGGGAGTCAGATCTAGGACTCTGATATTTTTTCAGTCCAAGAAGATTTTTGGATAGTAAACAATAGTTGTGGGGAGCTTAAAGAAACTAATAGAAGCTGAGATTCAAATCCCAGAGAGGTAGTTGAGTTGTACATGACCTTCCTGAATAGAGAGCTCAGAATTGTCTTCCAAAGGTTAACAGTTTCCATGAGTTCACAAACTTTTACTTTCAAATGGTTTCCATGTTCTATACATCTTTTTCAATCCCTCCTCTGGAACTTCTCTGTCATTTGCAGCCTGATCTTTTAGTAAGTATCCCTCTCACAAGAATGTCAAACTTAATCAAACAGTTGCATAAGATTCAACCCCACTCACTTTCTAAATAAATTCGGTTAAATCAAGATACTTTGAGCATTTGCTTCAGAACAAGACGTTCCCGAAGCCAACTGTTTATGTTGCTGAGAAACTAGTTCTCAAGTGTGACAGTCTCACAATTTCTATCAGAAGAACTGAAGCCACTCAAAATTTCATCTATTGTTAGAACAATTCTGGGCTCACCCAGATCTCCTTACTAGTCATTGCAGGTTTAATAGGTACACTATAGACTGTGCAAACGGCAAAAAATGTTTTTTTAATATTCATTATATAACTATAGGAAAATTGAAATTTTGAAATGTTACAGTAAAGCAACAGAAAAAATATGCACATAAAACTATCATTTAGAATACACCTGTGCCAAATTGATTTGGAAAGGAAATGTCACCTACATTCCATTCTTCATTTTGCCTTCCCAGTGTCTCCACCCAGCCTCAGATGAATGTTCTTTGTTTTCTAATGCATAAATGGTACTTTTACCATCTCTTCTTATACTAATAACTCCCTACTTTAAATTGTAGCTACTTACAATGTTATAGCTGGAAGACATATTTTTAATAGCAACATTATATACATGTTAATTTCTCTATTAGATTATATTTCTTTTATCTTTGAATCATGAGCACTTAGTATGGTACTTCATAAAAATTGGTGTTCAATACAAGTTTAAGCAATGATGAAGCCTAAGATTATTGTTATCTCAATAACCTCATCTATGTCCCAAATTTATGGCTTTTCAAAAGGTAAGTATACTTCAAATACTGCTTTAGCATTCATGTGAAGACATTTCAATAAATTTAACAAATCTAGATACCAGACAATGTAGCCCATTATCTTGCTTAATTTTCTCTCTCTCTTACACACACAATGAAGCATATATTTGCATTTATAGACGTGATAACTGATATTCAAAGAAGTTAGATCATCTTCTCAGGTTGTGTATCTTAAGAGTTAGAAGACAAGTTTAGCGTTCTCTCCAACATATCTATCTATATGCCTTATTCAAATCTGTTCCTTCATACTTCATACCAGGTCAATCTCCCCATACATCATATAATTTAGTGGGCAAAAACAACAAATTACAGACTCTTGTAACAATCTTCTTGGAGCACCTTACTCTATTCCTGGCCTTGGTTTTATTTCCTTCTCAGTTCTATTGTTTACTTGATATACTACCATTTTTATTCTTTGAAGTTTAAATTTATCCTTTAAACTCAAAAATATTTTACTTTTTGCTTTTGGCATGACTTGTCCTAACCCACAAGACATCAGCCCAGCCCTGGCTGGACTCACCAGGAACACAGTTCAACTTTATCCTTCTGTGGTAAGGAGTCAGAAAAGGGAGGGAAGGAATAAAGACTGAGAGCCTTGGGAACAACTAGGCTTCGTGCCTCTGAATGCCATGCTAATTCACTGACTCCCATTTTTAGGCATGTCCTATTTAGAGGTCAGCATTTTAAAGATTCATAGCAATTTTTGAGATATTGCTGGAGAACAGTACTTTCATAATTCACCCCTGATTTTAAAGTCTTGAAACTAAAACCTAAATACTTCCCATTATAAATGCATATTAGGTATATGAAAAATCCAAGGTATAATTAACTAACAGTAGATCTGGTATTTTCTCCCATTGCAACTACTAGTAATTTTCTTGCACTTTGACTCTGTTCTGTTCATTCACATATTAATTCATTTCAACAAATATTTATTAAGCACCTGTTCTGTGTTAGGCACTGTTCTATAGTAGAGTTCAGTAGAGAGTAACGCAAGGTGGCTACTGGCGTCACATGGGGGGGGGGGGTATGAGGAGAGACTGGAAATAAACATTTAACATACTTATAAGTGTTATGAAGAAATGTCCTGGTATGAAAATAAAACAAGGGCAGAATCAGGAGAAGGAAAGTAATGGTGATATTTAAATTAAGGTCTGAATAAAAAGGAACCAGCCACATAAATATCTGAGGAAAGAAACTCTACAGAGTAACTAGGAAAATAATGAAAGACCAAGCCTTATACAGTTATTTAGAAAGAAAGAAAGAAGAAAGAAAGAAAGAAAGAAAGAAAGAAAGAAAGAAAGAAAGAAAGAACAAGCTGAAACCAATATTGTACTGTATGTTAACTAAAATTTAAGTTAAAAAAAAAAAGAAAGAAAGAAAGAGGGATGTCTCAGTGGCTCAGTCAGTTAAGCATCCAACTCTTGGTTTTGGCTCAGGTCATGATCTCACAGTTTTCAAGTTCAAGCCTCTCATCGGGCTCTGTGCTGACAGTGCAAAGCCTGCTTCGGATTTTCCCTCTCTCTCCCTCTCTGTCTGGACCTCCCCTGCTTGTTCTCTCTCTCTCTCTCTCTCTCTCTCTCTCTCTCTCTCTCTCTCTCAAAATAAATAAATAAAAATGAAAAAAAATAATACAAAAAGACAGAAAGACAGAAAAAGAAAGAAAGAAAGAAAAGAACAAGAAAACCAAGAAAAATGAAAATATATACATCTACCTAGAGAAATGGTGATTTAAGTCAGGGCTCCAAAGATGTATCAATACAATTTCAATGTCAAATGATTTAAATGGTAATGGTCAAATTTCACTGAAGTTTTTATTTAGGTAAAATTTTCCCCTCCTTAATCCTCAAAATAAAAGGCCTATCAGGCATATTTTATAGTATAAGATCACAAAGTTCTAACCATAGATCTATTTACCCAAAGGAACTCAAGAGTTCTAACCTGTCTCTGCTGCTACAATGTACCTTATCTTCTCACGCCATCTTAAAATGTCCATCTGTAATTGTGACAAAATACTGGGAAACTAAGGTGGTTGTGTGAGTTTTGTGAACCATATCAAGAACCATATCAAGCATTTCCCTTACATTTGTTAATTCCCTGAAGGTCCACAAAATAGACATTTCATTGATTATACTTGCTTTGATGTTTATAATGACTGCATTATGTTGAAAAATTTATTTTTACCATCTTTCCTCAATCCCACCACCAAACACCACACGCCTTGAACACGATAAACACGATTCTAGATCAAAGACTTTTATAGTATGGTACCTGGCCTATCTGATAATACTAATGAGTCAAGAATTAACCCTAAAAATAAAAATCCTGAATTGAAAGTGAGAAGACAGGGGTTCCTGGGTGACAAGGTCAGTTAAGCATCCAACTTCAGCTCAGGTCATGATCTCATGATACATTATCCGAGCCCCACATCAGGTTCTGTGATAACTGCTTGGGGCCTGAAGCCTGCATCAGATTTCTGTGTCTCCCTCTCTCTGCCCCTCTCCCGCTCACTTGTGCATGCTCTCTCTCTCATAAATAAACATTTTAAAAAGAGGTTTTTAAGTAAGAAGATAAATTCTTTTGCCTTCCATTTTTACATACCTTAAGAAAAAGGGGTATTCCATTATAACTAGTAAAATGACTAATTAAAGAGCATTAACGTTTTATGTTCATACTTAACATTAGCTCATGCTTATGGCTTTCTGAGGAACTTTTTTCTACAAAGTCTATCATTCAATTTTTTGAAATGTTGTAAGTTTTGTACTGTGCATGCAGATATGCAAAAGAATTCCTGCAGTTCGGGCAATGAGCAAAGGTTACTGACAAGTAGGTTGCAGTTTTTCAATTGCTGCCTTTCTTTCTATTGAAATATGAATTAACATTAGTTTCCTTTCCTCGTGTTGACTTTAATTTGCTGTGAGTTGTTCAGTTGACTCAACAGTAAATATGTCTCTAAATAACTGCTTTTATGGAATATAATTTTCCAATATAAAGTATAAAACATGAATGTGTTCTAAGGAATTTTTTTCAGAATATAGTCTGCAATCCCTCATCTAAAACTTTTAGGGATTTGGTTCGGAAGATGGTGGCATAGGAGGATACTGGGCTCACTTTGTCCTGCTGATCACATAGATTCCACCCATATCTGCCTAACTAACCCAGAAAACTGCCAAAAGACTAGCATAATGGACTCTCTGGAGACTAGAATAGACAAGAGGTCTTGGAAGAGGGTCTGCCTGCCTCCCTCCCAGTGCTGCAGGGCCCCTCCTGCAGGGGACCACCAACAGCAAAGTGAGGTAAGCCTGCCCCTCCCAACCCTGTGCACCTTGCAGATCCACCCCGGCTAATACGCCAGAGCCCATCAAAGCAGCACCACAAGCCTGGAAGTGTGCAAGTAGCCCAGACAAGGGCCACACCACTCCACAGTGATCCTGCCCCTGGGAGAGGGGAAAATAAGGTACACACCAGTCTGACTGTGACCCCAGTGGTGGGCTGGGGACAGACATCAGGTCTGACTGCGGCCCTGCCCAGTCTGTTACTCCAGACAGCACAGGGGAAGTGCCCTGCAGTTCCGTGCCACCCCAGGGACTATCCAAAATGACAAAATGGAAGAATTCTCCTCAAAAAAAAAAAACTCCAGGAAGCAGCAACAGCTAATGAATTGATCAAAAACGATTTAAGCAATATAACAGAACAAGAATTTAGAATAATAGTCAGAAAATTAATCACTGGGCTTCAAAAAAGTATAGAGGACAGCAGAGAATCTATTGCTACAGATAGACTAAAGTGACTAAGAAATAGTCAGGAGGAGCTAAAAAATGCTATAAATGTGGTGCAAAATAAAATGGAGGCGACCACAGCTTGGATTGGAGAGGCAGAGGAAAGAATAGGTGAACTAGAAGATAAAATTATGGAAAAAGAGCAAGCTGAGAAAAAGAGAGATTAAAAAAATCCAGGAGTATGAGGGGAAAATTAGAGAACTAAGTGATGCAATCAAACAGAACAATGTCCGTATAATAGGAATTCCAGAAGAGGAAGAGAGAGAGAAAGGGGCTGAAGGTGTACTTGAACAAATCATAGCTGAGAACTTCCCTGATCTGGGGAAGGAAAAAGGCAGTGAAATCCAAGAGGCACAGAGAACTCCCTTCAGACGTAACTTGAAACGATCTTCTGCATGACATATCATAGTGAAACTGGCAAAATACAAGGATAAAGATAAACTTCTGAAAGCAGCTAGGGATAAACACACTCTAACATATAAAGGGAGACCCATAAGACTAGTGGACGACCTATCTACTGAAACTCGGCAGACCAGAAAGGAATGGAAGGAAATCTTCAATGTGATGAACAGAAAAAAAATATGCACCCGGGAATCCTTTATCCAACAAGTCTGTCATTCAGAATAGAAGGAGAAATAAAAGTGTTCCCAAACAAACAAAAGCTAAAGGAATTCATCACCCCTAAACCAGCCCTACAAGAGATCCTAAGGGGGATTCTGTGAGTGAAATGTTGCAAGGACCACAAAGGACCAGAGACATCACTACAAGCATGAAACCTACAGACATCACAATGACTCTAAACTCATATCTTTCAGTAATAACACTGAATGTAAATGGACTCAATGCTCCAACCAAAAGACATAAAGTATCAGAATGGATAAAAAAAACAAGACCCATCTATCTGCTGTCTACAATAGACTCATTTTAGACCTAGGGCACCTTCAGATTGAAAGTGAGGGGATGGAGAACCATATACCATGCTACTGTAAGTCAAAAGAAAGCTGCAGTAGCCATACTTATATCAGACAAACTAGACTTTAAATTAAAGGCTGTAACAAGAGATGAAGAAGGGCATTATATAATAATTACAGGGTCTATCCATCAAGAAGAGCTAACAATTATAAAATGTCTATGCGCAGAATACGGGAGCCCCCAATTATATAAAACAATCACAAACATAAGCAACCTCATTGATAAGAATGTGGTAATTGCAGGGGACTTTAATACTCCACTTACAGCAATGGATAGATCATCTAGACACAGGATCAATAAAGAAACAAGGGCCCTGAATGATACATTGGATCACATGGACTTGACAGATATATTTAGAACTCTGCATCCCAAAGCAACAGAACATACTTTCTTCTCGAGTGCACATGGAACGTTCTCCAAGATAGATCACATACTGGGTCACAAAACAGCCTTTCATAAGTATAAAAGAACTGAGATCATACCATGTACACTTTCAGACCACAGTGCTATGAAGCTTGAAATCAACCACAGGAAATAGTCTGGAAAACCTCCAAAGCATGGAGGTTAAAGAACACTGTAGTAAAGAATGAATGGGCCAACCAGGCAATTAGAGAAGAAATTTAAAAACATATGGAAACAAATGAAAATGAAAATACAACAATCCAAACACTTTGGGATGCAGCGAAGGCAGTCCTGAGAGGAAAATACATTGCAATCCAGGCCTATCTCAAGAAACAAGAAAAATCCCTAATACAGAATCTAACAGCACACCTAAAGGAAATAGAATCAGAGCAGCAAAGACACCCCAAACCCAGCAGAAGAAGAGAAATAATAAAGATCAGAGCAAAAATAAACAATATAGAACCTAAAAAAAAAACTTGTAGACCAGATCAATGAAACCAAGAGTTGGTTTTTTGAAAAAATAAACAAAACTGATAAACCTCTAGCCAGGCTTCTCAAAAAGAAAAGGGAGATGACCCAAATAGATAAAATCATGAATGAAAATGGAATTATTACAACCAATCCCTCAGAAATACAAGCAATTATCAGGGAATACTATGAAAAATTATATGCCAACAAACTGGACAATCTGGAGGAACTGGAAAAATTCCTAACCACCCACACACTTCCAAAACTCAAACAGGAAGAAATAGAAAACTTGAACAGACCCATAACCAGTGAAGAAATTGAATCAGTTATCAAAAATCTCCCAACAAATAAGAGTCCAGGACCAGATGGCTTCCCTGGGGAATTCTACCAGACATTTAGAGCAGAGATAGTACCTATTCTTCTCAAGCTTTTCCAAAAAGTAGAAAGGGAAGGAAAACTTCCAGATTCATTCTATGAAGCCAGCATTACTTTGATTCCCAAACCAGACAGAGACCCAGCAAAAAAAAAGAGAACTAGAGGCCAATATCCCTGATGAATATGGATGCAAAAATTCTCAACAAGATACTAGCAAATCGAATTCAATAAGGATCAATAAGCATATAAAAAAGGATCATTCACTATGATCAAGTGGGATTCATTTCTGGGCTTCAGAGCGGGTTCAACATTTGCAAATCAATCAATGTGATACATCACATTAATAAAAGAAAAGATAAGAACCATATGATCCTCTCAACCGATGCAGAGAAAGCATTTGACAAAATTCAGCATCCTTTCTTAATAAAAACCCTCGAGAAAGTCGGTGTAGAAGGAACATACTTAAACATCATAAAAGCCATTTATGAAAAGCCCACAGCTAATATCATCCTCAATGGAGAAAAACTGACAGCTTTCTCCCTGAGATCAGGAACACGACAGGGATGTCCACTCTCACCACTGTTGTTTAACATAGTGTTGGAAGTTCTAGCATCATCAATCAGACAACAAAAGGAAATCAAAGGCATCAAAACTGGCAAAGATGAAGTCAAGCTTTCACTTTTTGCATATGACATAATATTATACATGGAAAACCCGATAGACTCCACCAAAAGTCTGCTAGAACTGATACATGAATTCAGCAAAGTCGCAGGATACAAATTTAATGTACAGAAATCAGTTGCATTCTTATACACTAATAATGAAGCAACAGAAAGACAAACAAAGAAACTGATCCCATTCACAATTGCACCAAGAAGCATAAAATACCTAGGAATAAACCTAACCAAAGATGTAAAAGATCTGTATGCTGAAAACTATAGAAAGCTTATGAAGAAAATTGAAGAAGATATAAAGAAACGGAAAAAACATTGCATACTCATAGACTGCAAAAGTAAATATTGTTAAAATGTCAATACTACCCAAAGCTATCTACACATTCAATGCAATTCCAATAAAAATTGCACCAGCATTCTTCTCAAAGCTAGAACAAGCAATCCTAAAATTTGTATGGAACCACAAAAGACTCCAAATAGCCAAAGTAATATTGAAGAAGAAGACCAAAGCGGGAGGCATCACAATCCCAGACTTTAGTCTCTACTACAAAGCTGTAATCATCAAGACAGCATGGTATTGGCACAAAAACAGACACATAGACCAATGGAATAGAATAGAGACTCCAGAATTGGACTCACAAAAGTATGGCCAACTAACCTTTGACAAAGCAGGAAAGAATATCCAATGGAAAAAACAGTCTCTTTAACAAATGGTGCTGGGAGAAATGGACAGCAACATGCAGAAGAATGAAACTAGACCACTTTCTTACACCATTCGCAAAAATAAACTCAAAATGGATAAAGGACTTGAATGTGAGACAGGAAACCATCAAAACCCTAGAGGAGAAAGCAGGAAAAAACCTCTCTGACCTCAGCCACAGCAATTTCTTACTTGACACATCCCCAAAGGCAAGGGAATTCAAAGCAAAAATGAACTACTGGGACCTCATGAAGATAAAAAGCTTCTGCACTGCAAAGGAAACAATCAACAAAACTAAAAGGCAACCGACAGGATGGGAAAAGATATTTGCAAATGACATCTCGGACAAAGGGCTAGTATCCAAAATCTATAAAGAACTCACCAAACTCCACACCCAAAAAACAAATAATCCAGTGAAGAAATGGGCAGAAGACATGAATAGACACTTCTCTAAGGAAGACATCCAGATGGCCAATAGGCACATTAAAAGATGCTCAAGGTCACTCCTCATCAGGGAAATACAAATTAAAACCACACTGAGATACCACCTCACACCAGTGAGAGTGGCTAAAATGAACAAATCAGGAGACTATGGATGCTGGCGAGGATATGGAGAAACGGGAACCCTTTTGCACTGTTGATGGGAATGCAAACTGGTGCAGCCGCTCTGGAAAACAGTGTGGAGGTTCCTCAAAAAATTAAAAATAGATCTACCCTATGACCCAACAATAGCACTTCTAGGAATTTACCCAAGGGATACAGGAGTGCTGATGCATAGGGGCACTTGTACCCCAATGTTTATAGCAGCACTTTCAACAATAGCCAAATTATGGAAAGAGCCTAAATGTCCATCAACTGACAAATGGATAAAGAAGATGTATATACAATGGAATACTACTTGGTAATGAGAAAGAATGAAATCTGGCCATTTGTAGCAACATGGATGGAACTGGTGAGTATTATGCTAAGTGAAATAAGTGAGGCAGAGAAAGACAGATACATGTTTTCACTCTTATGTGGATCCTGAGAAACTTTATAGAAGACCATGGGGGAGGGGAAGGAAAAAAAAAAAAAGATTAGAGAGGGAGGGAGCCAAAATGTAAGAGACTCTTAAAAACTGAGAACAAACTGAGGGTTGATGGGGCGTGGGAAGGAGGGGAGGGTGGGTGATGGGTATTGAGGAGGGCACCTGTTGGGGTGGGCACTGGGTGTTGTATGGAAATCAATTTGACAATAAATTTCATATTCAAAAAAATTTTTAAAAATAAAACTTTTAGGACAAGATGTGTTTTAGAATTCAGATTTTTTCACATTTTAAATAGGTAATGCAGTTTGTAATTCCATATATTATGAAACACCAATGCTGGAATCTGGAGCAGCACCCCATAATCAAGCACATCAATATTTCTGCAGTGACACATATGAATGCTTACACTAAATTGATAATGAAAGGCTATGAAAAGCTTCACATTAGTTGCAGTTAGGTTTTGCAGCCAAATAAATCTGCAACAAACTTGCAGAAAAACTTCCAGTGTTCAGAGCTTTTTGGATTCAGAATTGTAAAAAGATCTTGAGAAGCTATATGCGTCATTTTCATTCCCTAGTAAAGTGAATGCGATGAAAATTAAAAACAACAGCAGCAGCAACAAAAATCCTCATTTAAGAGTTGGTCACAACATTCTTCACTGGGGGAGAGCTGTATTCAATTAATTCAATACTTGATGGCCATTTTATTTGGTTGAGGGAGACAGCATTTGGAGTATTTGGGAATGAGACAAGATTATAATTAAACTCCTCTGCATATGAAATGAATAATGCTTTTGGAAGGTTAGTGAATTATCTCAAGAAAAATTGAAGGAAAGGGAGTACAACAACACAGAAGAGTCCTGGTGGAAGGGACAACTTATCAAAACTGCCTGATATTGGCAGAGTGCTGGGGTCAGCCAAAGCACTTATAAGAAAAAAAAATGTTTATTATTCATTATTAAGCTATTGGCTTTACTAAGATTAAGATAACTTCCTCCTCTCCTCACCACCTGAGGGTGTTGGGGCAGGTCTCATTTAAATAGAGCAAAATCAAAAAAAGATAAAACCTCTACTCTATAGAAATGCTGCCAGAAATTACAGTTTCAGGCTGGCCTTTGAACATGGACAATCCAGGATTAGGTATCGAATCTCTCCGTGAAAGAACAGAAGGAGATACAGGAAAAATAAAATCAACATTTACTGCCTAATTTTACATGTCTCAATTCATTTAAGCTTCCATTTTATTTGTGAAGCAATGGAATTTCAGCAACTAAGCTTTGTTTTCATTAGAAGCCATTGGGCTGTGGTACAAGCTAAAGACTCTGGCAGTAGAAGCCAGAAGCTGAGATTGTTCTGTTTCCACTTTGGTGGAATACATTCCTAACAGAAAAAACTATCTGAAAATAACAAATATAAATTCTGGACAAATACAAAAAACAACTACCTCAAGGCTCTACAGAGTTAATAAGACCAGGTAAATACTGGAGGGGTGTGGAAATTTGGAAGAGGAGAACATAGCAGGGTAAGTCTTCTATTTTTGTAGCTTTATTCTAAGAGCATATTGTCATGGCATATTACAGGGTGGCTAAAACTTTTTTAGAAAATCCTCTATCTTTCGTGTCTAAAAAGCTAGGAGATAAAGCCAAAACAAACAAAGCCAGTGGAAAATGAAGGTTGAATCCTGGAAAGAAAAGACTGAGAAAAGGGACACCCCAAATTTTGTGTATAAACTCTGCCCAGGTCTTTAGCTGACCCCTGAACTATACATGTGCATAGCAGATTCAAAGCAAGCTGCAGCTGAAGCTACAAGAGTGGAACTCTTTCTTTCATTACAAATTATGCTAACAAGAGAGTGGAGGAAAATCGTTAAAGTGTTGAGAAAAATAACCACCAATGTAGAATTCTATATCCAGCAAAGTTATCCCTCAAAAGTGAAGGAGACACCTGAAACTAATATAACACTGTTGTTAACTGGAATTAAAAAAAAAACTTTAAAATATATATATATTTTTAATTTTAATGTACAAAAAGTAAAAGAGAAATACTTTTTCAAAAAAACAAAAACTGAGGGAATGCATTGACAACACACCTCTCTAAAAGAAATGTTAAAGCAGTTCTTCAGGCAGAATTTTATAGGTCAGAAAGTTGGATTACATAAGGAAGAGCAGAGCATCAGCGAGGGAATAAGTGGAAGTAAAATAAATCTGTTACTTTTATTCTTAATCTGAAATGTAACTGTCTAAATAATAG
Source organism: Felis catus (assembly GCF_018350175.1). Lineage (NCBI taxonomy): Eukaryota > Metazoa > Chordata > Mammalia > Carnivora > Felidae > Felis > Felis catus. The sequence continues at coordinate 199,454,652 of NC_058368.1, read as the reverse complement.
TAATAATCTATTGGGTGATTATAGCATATTGATAAATAAAATGAATGATCACAATGTCACAAGGAACTAGAGAGGAGAATTGGCAACACAGTCACAAGTTACATTACACAAGTTCTTTGAAGGTAGACTTAGGTTAAATATATATATTACAAAGTCTAAGGCAACAACTAAATTGTTTTCTCTCTCCCAGTTCGCAATCATGCACCTATGGCCTGTCAGGTTGTCCCAGTGGGCCCCTGGAAGCCCTGGAAGCAACTCTGTCTCTTTGCTGCCCGGAAGCTTGGACTTCAAAGTCCTTTGGCCTCAATACTGCTTTGTTTGAGAGAGGAGGGAACTTCCGATCCCCCTACTTCTCCGCCATGTGGGCCCCTCCTCCCTGATATTGAAATATTTAAGAAGACATACATAGTTGGTCTTCACCCCTGTTTCTGATACAGAGATCCTAAAACCCTTGGAATTTCTCTAATTTTTTTTTAAAGAAGCATAATAGATTTGCTAAAAGAAGAGATAAAAGAAAATCATGTAAGATGACCAATTTAAATCAGGGCAGAAATTGGTTTATTTTAAGAACAATTGCAAGAAATAGAAAACAGTCACCAACATAATAGATATTAATTCACCTATATCAATAGTCACTTTAAACACAACGGTACTGATATACCGGGGTGCCTGGGTGGCTCAATTGGTTAAGCCTCCAACTTCAGCTCAGGTCATGATCTTGTGGTCCATGTTCCATAAATTCAAGCTCAGAGCCTGGAGCCTGCTTCAGATTCTGTGCCTCCCTTTCTGTCCCTACCCCACTCACACTCTGTCTCTCAAAAATGAATAAATGTTTTAAAAAAATTATTAAAAAAAGATACTAATACACCAATTAAAAGATTGCAATTGTCAAAGTAGATTTAAAACAAAAAAACAAGGGATACCTGGGTGGCTCAATCTGTTAAGCATTGGACTTCAGCTCAGGTCATGATCTCATGGTTCATTAGTTTGAGCATCACGAAGGGCTCTGTGCTGACAGCTCAGATCCTGGAGACTGCTTCCGATTCTCTCTCTCTCTCTGATTCTCTCTCTCTTTCTCTCTCTCTCTCTCTCTCTGCCACTCCCCCAATCTCTCTCTCTCTCTTTCTCTCTCTCTCTCTCTCTCTCTCTCTCTCAAAAATAAATAAACATTTTAAAAAATTCTAGGGTCTCCAGGGTGGCTCAGTAGGTTGGGCGTCGGACTTCAGCTCAGGTCACGATCTCACCAGTTTGTGGGTTCCGGCCCCGCATCAGGCTCTATGCTGACCGCTCAGAGCCTGGAGCCTGCTTCCAAATTTGTGTCTCCCTCTCTCTCTGCCCCTCCCCTGCTCACACTCTTTCTCTCTCTCTCTTAAAAATAAACATAAAAAATTTTTAAACAAAAAAACAAGATCCAACTATATTTTGTCACACAAAACCTATAACAAATATATACTCAGATAAGTGAAAAATTAAGGGATGGAGAAAACTATATGTACTAACACTAATCAAAGCAAGCTGGAATAGCTAGAAGAGCTTCAAATAAAGTTGAATGCAGAACAAGGAAAATTATTAGGAACAAAGGTGGGTATTACATAATAAGGGTCAATTCTCCAAGAAGACATACAGCTACTGTGGACAACAGTTTGGTGATTCTCCAAAAAGTTAAACATAGAATTGCCATATGACCCAGCAATTACACACACACACACACACACACACACACACAAAGACATAACAATCTTAAACATGTATACACCTAACAACAATGTCAAAAAATATGCAGCAAAAACTGATAAAGCAACAAGGAAAAGCCAACAAATCCACTATTATAGCTGGAGACTTTAATATTCCTGTCAGTAATTGATCAACCAAGCAGGCAGAAAATCAGTAAGGACATAGTTAAACGCAACAACACCATCAATCAGCTGGATCTAATTGACATCTATAGACTACTCCATCCAACAAGAACCAAACACATTCTTTTCAAACTTGCATGCAACGTTTACCAAGATAGATCATATTCTCAGCTATTAAATACACCTTAACATGTTAAAAAGAATAAAAATCATACAAAGTATGTTCTCAGACTACAATGGATACAGTAAAAATCAACAACAGAAAGATGGCTGGAACATGCCCAAATATTTGGAAACTGGGCAACATGCTCCTAAATAACACATGGCTTAAAAAAGAAATCTCAAGAAATATTTAAAATATCAAACTAAATGGAAACAAAAATACAACTTTTCAAAATTTGTGGGCTATAATAACAACAGTGTTTAGAAGGAAATCTAGAGCATTAAATGCTATAAAAAGAAAAAAGATCGAAAATCAGTAAGTTAAGCATCACCTTAAGAAACTAGAAAAGAAGAACTATTTAAGCCTAACTCTAGCAAAAGAAAAGAAGTTATAAAAATTGGAACATAAGTCAATGAAAAATTTTTTAAATTTTTTAATGTTTATTTACTTTTGAGAGAGAGCGAGTGCGAGCACGAGCAGGGGAGGGGCAGAGAGTGAGATGGAGACATAGAATCCAAAGCAGGCTCTAGGCTCCAAGCTGTTAGCACAGAGCTGGACCGGGGGCTCAATGTCACAAACCATGAGATCATGACCTAAGCTGAAGTCAGCTGCTTAACCAACTAAGCCACCCATGTACCCCAAGTCAGTTAAATTTAAAACAAGGAAATAGTAGAGAAAATTAGTGAAACCAAAAGCTGATTCTTTGAAAAGATCAATACAATTGGCAAATTGACAGCTAGGCTAACAAAAACGTAAAGACACAAATAACCAGTAGGGTCACGTTACTAATTCCATGCATATTAAAAGGGTAATGAAAGAATACCACAAATAACTTTATGCCCACAAATTTGATAACATAGATGAAATTACCCAATTTTGTAAAGATGCAAACCACCAAACCTCACACAAGGGTAAATAGATAACTTGAATATTCCTGTATCTATTAAACTGAAATCAATAATTAAGAAACTTCAAAAAACAAAACAAAACAAAACACCCCAGGCTAATATTGTTTTACTGGTGAATCCTATCAAACATTTAAGAAAGAAATACCAACACTTCACAAGTACTTTCAAAAAGCAGAAGCAGAGGGAATGCTCCCTAACTCATTCTTTAACGCCAGTATTATCCTAGTATCAAAACTAAATAAACACATTAAAAGAAAGGAAAGCTATAGATCAATATCCTTAATGAACATAGATATAAAAATCCTTAAAAACATATTACCAAATTAAATCTAACAATACGTAAAAAGAATTATATGACACAATCAAGTGCAATTTATTTCAAGTATGCAAGACTGATTTAACACTAAAAAAAAAATCAATGTATTGCCACATCAATAGGCTAAATTTGAAAAACAAATAATCCTATCAATTGCCACAAAAAAAGCATTTGACAAAATTCATAATAAAAACCCTCAGAGGGGTGCATGCATGCCTCAGTTGGTTGAGTGTCTGACTCCTGATTTCAGCTCAGGTCATCATCTCAGGGTCATGAGATCAAGCCCCAAGTCGGGCTCCAGGCTGAGCTTGGAGCCTGCTTAAGATTTTCTCTTTCTTGGGAATGCAAGCTGGTGCAGCCACTCTGGAAAACAGTATGGAGGTTCCTCAAAAAACTAAAAATAGAACTACCCTACCACCCAGCAATTGTACTACTAGGCATTTATCCAAGGGATACAGGTGTGCTGTTTCGAAGGGACACATGCATCCCCATGTTTATAGCAGCACTATCAACAATAGCCAAAGTATAGGAACAGCCCAAATGTCCATCGATGGATGAATGGATAAAGATGTGGTATGCACACACACACACACACACACACACACACACACACACACACACACACAATGGAGTATTACTCGGCAATCAAAAAGAATGAAATCTTGCCATTTGCAACTACATGGATGGAACTGGAGGGTGTTATGCTAAGTGAAATTAGTCAGAGAAAGACAAAAATCATGTAACTTCACTCATATGAGGACTTTAAGAGACAAAACAGACGAAAATAAGGGAAGGGAAACAAAAATAATATAAAAACAGGGAGAGGGACAAAACAGAAGAGACTCCTAAATATGGAGAACAAACTGAAGGTTACTGGAGGGGTTGTGGGAGGGGGGATGGGCTAAATGGGTAAGGGGCACTAAGGAATCTACTCCTGAAATCATTGTTGCACTATATGCTAACTAATTTGGATGTAAATTTTAAAAAATAAAAATAAAATTTTAAAAAATAATAAAAATATTTTTTAAAAAAAGATTTTCTCTTTCTCTCCCTCTGCCTGTCCCCCTCACACAACTCTCACACGCACTCTCACTCTCAAATAAAAATAAATTAATTAAAAATAAATTAAAAACCCTCAGAAAACCACAAATAGAGGAGGAACTTCCTCAACTTGATAATGAACACCTACCAAAAACAAACAAAAACAACTAAAGCTTATACTTATTTGTGAGAAACTGGATGTTTTCTTCTTAAAATCAGGAACAAGTTAAGGATGTCCTCTTTCTGCAAACCCATTTAACACTATACTGAAAGTATTAGCTAATTATACCAGTTACACTAGTTATATTCCTTGTTTCAAAGTTTATTTTGTTTGATAATAATATAGTCACTCAAACCTTTTCACTGTTTCCATGGTACATCTTTTTGTATCCACTTACTTTCCCAATTTACTTAGTATTTATATTTAAGTGCATGAGTCTCTAGAACATAGAGCTTGCTTTTTAAACTCATTCTGGTAATCTGCCATTTAATTGGAGTGTTTAGTCCATTTTAACATTTTCATTTGGAGACTAAGGTTTCGATTTATTCAATATTAAAATCTCACTAAAGAAATTCTCACCAAGGGGATTTCAGGTTCTTATTTTTTAAAACTTTTATTTTTAGAAATTTTAGATTTCAAGAAAAATTATGAAGATAGTTCAGCAAGCTCTCATATTTGCCACACCCAAGGTTTCCTATTATTAACACCTACAACTTCATACTACAGTTGTAATAATTATTGAATCATATTAATATATTATTACATAGTTTAAGCCCTGATGGTTGTTTTCTTTTTTGTAATGTATTGCCTGACCTAAGTTTTGATTGCTCAGGCATCCATTTGAAACAGGCTGTCTTGAATAAACACACTGCCAGCCACAGGATTAGGGAAGGAGCCAGACTACCTATCCCTCTCTCCCCACCATCCCAGTCTCCTTTATTTGAGAGACCCTGGTTGATTTCAGTAACTGAACAATTGTGTCACTTGCCTTTCTTCCCACCCTGCTTTAAATTCCCACTGTTATGTTTTAAATTTATCAATCAAGAGTGACTCCTATGGAAACCCTAGGCTCCCACCCTCAACCCCAATAAAAACAGAACCCCCAGCCCATGCACTCTCTTTATACCTACAACCTCAATGTGTGGTCCAGGTGTGCTATGTGATTTCCAGGTCTTGTAAGTAATCAATCTCTTTCTTTTTTTTTTCCAAAGTTTCCTGATGATTGTTGCTTAAGGGCATCTTGCAATCATAATAAGAACCATTAAGGGCTGGTCCAACCACAACATTGGTTATTTGTTAAATAACAAGAATTCAACCTAGTAAATTTGAAGATCTAATTGGCTTTATTAAGCAATTCATTAATCAGGCAGCATCCCAGCTAGCAAGTAGAAAGGAGTTGTACAAAGTGGAAGATTTTTGTAGGAAGGAGGGTAGGGCAAGACGTTATTAGCAAAAGAAAAGAAAGGACTGTTTCAGGCCAGGTCATTATCTCTCAACAGGAAAGGCAGGGTTTTACCCCATCTTCCTTCGGGAGATAACAGAGGGGCCCATGTGCCAGGTTACTTAATTACTGTTGACCAGAAATATCCAGGTTGATTGGCTTAAAATTCCACTTCTGGAGAAGTTGGAACTGCAATTCAGTCCTGGTTTACAGTTCTGGAGGCAAGGGAGTCCACCTTAGGCCTATAGTCTTCTTTTTAACAATAAGCTGAGACCAACACAAAACAACGTATCAACTAAAGTCCAAACCACTCAGATTTCCTTAGTTTTCACCTAATGTCATTTTTCTGTTCTAAGATACCACATTATATTTAAACATCAGGTCTCCCAAGGCTCCTCTCAGCTGTAATGGTTTCTGAGACTTTTGGTTTTGGTTACCTTAACAGTTTTGAGGAGTACTGGTAAGGTATTTTGTAGAATGTTTGTCAACAGAGATTTGTCTGATGTTCTCTTCTGATCAGATGGGCATTATAGGTTTGGAAGAAGAAAACCACAGAGGCAAAGTGCCATTCTCATTATATCATACTGATAGTACACACTATCAACATGACTTTCACTGTTGATGTTAACCCTGATCACTTGCCTAAGGTGGTGCTTGTCAGTATTCTCAACTAAAGACTCTATTTTCCCCTTTTGTATATTGTACTTTGGGAAGGAAGTCATTACGTGCAGGACTGAAAAGTTATCTTCCACCTCCGTGACAGTAAAGTATATACATAAATTATTTGAATTTTTCTACATGAGAGATTTGTCTCTTCTCCCATTTATTTATTTATTTATTCAATAACTTGTCTATATCAGTATGGACTCATGAATATTTATGTTATGCTTTTTGTTATAATCCATTACTACTTCATTATTTTACCCAAATTGTTCCAGCTTCTGTCATTGAGAGCTCTTTCAGTTTGTTATGTCCTTTTGACATCACATACCCTTATTATTGTGGGGGATTCTTATATTTGAGAACTTCCTTACTTTCTAGCACTACAAAATACTTCAGATTTATCTTGTACATTCTTTGCTCCAGTCCTAAGCCAGCCATTTCTGCAAGGCACCCTGGTTCCTTTTACTGGAGAATGATATTAGAAACCAACATCTGGGTGATAGATGCGTTCATTGCTACTGAGACATTATTGCTTCTAGGACCTCTCAACTGAGAAAGCAAGAAAATATACATGTGTATACTAATCTGTGTTTAGATACACATATCTATAAATATTTCTATATGTAGCCATCTGTGTCTATATTAGGCTAAACATGAGGTCACAGTAATGTTTCCAACTCTTGATCATTACCCTACAAATCATTCCAGCCTCTTCTTGTTTATCTGTAACCTTCAACAGTGATACACCTTGCTCCCACCATCTGCCATCTATTTGCTTATTTGTTCAATTCCAGTATGCATATGTAGTAGTTCCAGAATTGTTAACCCATACCCCTACGAGAAACAATTTTATCAACTAGAATAAAGTGCCTCAGTACATGCAGATTCCACTTATTTCCAAAGTTACTCAGGTCAGCACTGTTACCCCCCTACACACACACACACACACACACACACACACACACACACACCTGTAGTAAAATTGTTTCATACATTTGTAAAGCGATTAGATTGGTTACATTCTGTATTACATCTGAGATCTTCCACTTTTTAAATGATTTTTTTAATTTCATAATTAAAAATTCAAAGCTAAAGCTTTGCTCTTTGTGCTATAAACTTCTATGGGTTTTGACAAATATGTAATGTCATGTATCCACCATCTGAGCATCACAGAAAATAGTTCCTTGACCCTACAAAATACCCTTATACTTCATCTATTCGACCTCACCCCTAAACTCCGGGAAACTACTGAACTGTTTATCATCTATATAGTTTTGCCTTTTCCACAAGTCATATAATTCAAACCATAGAGTGTGCAGCCTTCTCGGACTGGCTTCTTTCACTTAGCCATATGCATTTAAGAGGCATCCGTGTCTTTTCATAGCTTAATAGTTCATTCCTCTTTATCACTGAATAGAAAATGTTATACTATGGTTTATTCATCTATTCACCTACTGAAGGACATTTTGGTGGCTTTCAGTTTGGGGCAATTATGAATAAAATTGCTATAAACATTCATGTGCAGGTTTTTCTATGGACATAAGTTTTCAGTTCACTTGAGTAAATATCTAAGAGTTTAAAGCTGGATCATATGGCAAGACTGTTTAGCCCACCATTTTACTAGATATCTAGTAGTATGGTGGTATCTCATTGCAGTTTTAATTTTCAATTCCCTAATGATATGATGTTAAGTATCTTTTCATATACTTACTGCTGTCTGTATTATTTTCTTTGGTGAGAGGTCTTTCAGATATTAGGTCCATTTTTAAATTGAGTTTTTTTCTTCTTGTAGAGTTTGAAGAGTTCTTTGTATATGTTGGATTCGAGTCTTTTTACGGATATGTGTTCTGAAAATATTTTCTCTGTCTGTGGCTTGTCTTCTCATTCTCTTAACCGTATCTTTCATAGAGAAGTTTTTAGTTTTAGTGTGGTCCAACTTATCAATTTTTTTTATGTGTCATACTTTGGGTTATTTATCTAAAAAGTCATCACACAAATCCAAGGTCACCCAGATTCTCTGTTATCCTCTAGAAGTTTAATAGTTTTGCATTTTACATTTTGGTCTATGATCCATTTTGAGTTCATTTTTGTAACAGGTGTAAGGTCTGTGCCTAGACTTATTTTGCATATGAATGTCCAGTTGTTTCAGCACCATTTATTGAAAAAACTATCCTTTCTCCTTTGAATTGCCTTTGATCCTTCATCAAAGACCAGTTAACTGTATTTGTGTGAGTCTTTTTCTGGGCTCTCTATTCTGTTCCACTGATCTATTTGCCCATTCTTTTGCGGATATCTTAATTACTGTGCCTTTACTATAAGTTGTAAATCAAGTAGTGTCAGTCTTCAGACTTTGTTCTTCAATATTGTGTTGGTTATTCTGGGTCTTTTGCCTTTTCCACATAAATTTTGTAACCAGTTTTTCTAATTTTTTTTCAACGTTTTTATTTATTTTTGGGACAGAGAAAGACAGAGCATGAACGGGGGAGGGGCAGAGAGAGAGGGAGACACAGAATCGGAAACAGGCTCCAGGCTCTGAGCCATCAGCCCAGAGCCTGACGCGGGGCTCGAACTCCTGGACCGCGAGATCGTGACCTGGCTGAAGTCGGACGCTTAACCGACTGTGCCACCCAGGCGCCCTTTCTTTTTTTTTAATTTTTTTTTTTTTGTAACCAGTTTTTCAAGATCCACAAATAATTTGCTGGGATCTTGACTGGAATTGCATTGACTCTACAGATCAAATTTAGAAGAACTGACTTCTTAACAATATTGTGTCTTCCTATCAATGAACATAAAATCTCTACATTTATTTAGAACTTCTTTGGTTTACTTCATCAGAGTTTTGTAGCTTTCCTCAACCTTGAATATACTTTGTCAGATTGATACCTAAATATTCATTTTTTGTTATAATATAGTGTTGTGTTTTAATTTCAAATTTCAAATGTTCATTGCTGATACATAGGAAAGCAATTGATTCTTGGATATTAAACTTGTTTCTTGGGGCACCTGGATAGCTCAATCGGTTAAGCATCCCACCTCAGTTCAGGTCACGATCTCACAGTTCGTGAGTTCGAACCCCACATTGAGTGAACTCTGTGAACTCTATGAACTCTAGCCCTGCTGCGGATGAGCTTGAGCCCCCTGCACGGGATTCTCACTCATTCATGCCTTCTGTCTTCCATAAATAAATAAAGAAATAAAGAAATAAATATGGAAAGTTGGACCATCTGACATCCCTCCAAATTGTAAAAATCACTCTGTAAAAATCAACAAACAAATAAATAAACTTTTTTCCTATGACTTTGACTTAATTACTTATTAGTTCCCAGAGTATTTGTTACCAATCCTTTGGGATTTCCTGCATGGACTATCATATCATCTGTGAACAAAGGCAGTTTTACTTTTTCCTTTCTGATCTGTAAACCATTTATTCATTTGTTTGTGAATATATCATCTATTTGTTGTCCTGCTGCATTAACTAGAACTTCCAGTAAATATTGAATAACATAATAATCACTCTCTCCATAGTTTTCCCAGATAGTTCATGATAAAATTTAATCCTAGTATTGGTTGAATAGTTGGAAGGTGAATTAAGGGCAGATCTTGAGGTGAACCAACATAATATTGATGCCTGCCTCATAATTTTCAAGAAAGGAGACTCTTTGCCTACAATGGAGAGTTGGTGCTACTTCTGCAAACAAAGAGAGCACAAAAGAATCTGTGTGTTCGTTCAAGTTCATCTACCAAGATAACCTCATATCAAGTCTTACATCTCACTCTTTCCTTATCAGGGACTTATCTTTAGCATAGAGTTGGCTAGGCTGAGAATTCAGCCTTTTTCAAAGCTCTGCCACTCTTAAAAATGAGGTCCTGTGCCTGATCTTCATTTCTGTCTTTCACTAGTAGAAAATGAGGTCATTTGAAGACTATCTAAGCTGTCCCCAAACCTTCACAGTTTGCTTAAAATTAGAAATTGTCCTAAGCCTTTTCTCTTTTCAGTGGCAATCAACAATAGCCACTCAACTTCACAGTTCTTGTATTCTTTCTATGCTACCTTCCAAATGCCAGACATATTAAACAAACCAGTGCAAATTCTTCCACTATATACATCCCCATCACCACAGATCAGAGTCTCAACAACTGTAATTCTACTGCATATAATGGGTTATCATAACTAATGATGAGGTATTCTTTTATACTGATAGAAAGTGATTCAACTTGGGATCGCATTCTTAGAGTCTACTTCCTAGGAGCACTTCTAGAAACAAATGTATTAGGTTGAGTTCCCTAGAAACAGAGACTGAAATAGGGTTTGTAATATACATAACTTATTGAGAGAATGCTCTTTAGGAAAAAATTCTACAGAGAGGGAATAGGCAGAATAGGAAAGGAGAAGAAGCCAGGCAAAGATGCAGTCTTGGGTGAAAGCTAGCTATGGCTTAATCCACAGGAGGAAGCTCAGAAGCATACACCCACCACAGGTTAACCTTTCCTGAGGCAGAAAAAAAGCCAGCCTTTTGTGCCCCTACATTAGTCATTCACTGGCTGAGGAACATCCCCAATGGAAATGTAACTGCCAAGGGTAGATGGTTTCCATTAAAAGAGGCCCAATTGTCTGAGGAGCAGCCATGAACTGTTAATAGTTGGCACAGCAACTGAGAATATGGGTGCACTGGCTTGGTAAACGGGAATCTGAGCAAGACACCACTGCCCTACTACAAGTGTCAAAAGAAGGGTCTTTTCAATATACAGTCCCAGGTCAATTGGCTATCCAGTTGACGGAAAATATATTAATCTTAAATCTTCCTCATACCATATTAAATATCAATTCTAACTGGATTACATACTTACATATTTTTACATTTACACATGAAAGGTGGCACAATAAAAGTCCTAGGAAAAAAAGTATACTATCTATACAAGGTCTCATATCCAGAATAGATGACATAGCCCTACAAAGCAATAAGAAAAAGACTATTAACCTTTTTTAATTGACAAAAGACATGAGCAGGCACTTCACAAAGGAGGATACCCCAATGACTAATAAACATATGATAGGGCTCTCAAGTTCATTAATCATCAGGAAAATTTGAAATCACTCTGTGTTCATCAGAGTGACCAAAAATGAGACTAACAGTAATAAGTGCTGGCTAGGATGTGGAGAAACTGGAACTTGAACACACTGCTCCTGGGAAGGAGAACTGTTACAGCCACTCTGAAAAACTGCTTAGCTGTATCTACGGAAAGAGAGAATATGCCTACTCATTGACACAAAAATCTCATTCTTACGTAAATACTGAATAGAAATGTGTACATTTAAGGGGCGCCTGGGTGGCTCAGTCGGTTGGGCGTCCAACTTTGGCTCAGGTCATGATCTCACGGTCCATGGGTTCGAGCCCTGCGTCAGGCTCTGTGCTGACAGCTCAGAGCCTGGAGCCTGCTTCAGATTCTGTGTCTCCCTCTCTCTCTGCCCTTCCCCCACTCAAGCTCTGTCTCTGTCTCTCTCAAAAATAAATAAACATTTAAAAAATTAAAAAAAAGAAATGTGTACATTTGCAAACAACAGGACATGTACAAAAATGTTCACGGCAGTGTTATTCATAATATCTGAAAACTGGAAACAATCAAAATGCTCTTGAAAAGTAAAACAGATATATATATATATATATATATATATGGTCATATATTCATAAATTCAATCTCATACTGTAATAAAAATGAACAAGTTACTGCCACATGCAACAATATAAATTAGTGTCACAGAAAAAAATCCATGCTGTATAATTCCACTTTATATATATAAAGTTTAAGTTATCTCTGAGGAAGAAGGAGGATATAATGATTAGGAACAGGCATGAGAGGATTTTCTGGATGCTTGTAATGTTATGTTTCTCGATGTTCATTTTGTGAAAATCCATCAAGCTGCACACTGAGAATTTATGTCTTTACCTATTTGTATTTTTATATATCAATATATAATACTATTTAGTAAAACAAAATTGCAATCAGTAAATTGTGATTGTCTTACTTTATTTAGCCCACCAATATAACCTTTAAAAAATGTGCATTAGGTCTAATGCTAAAACCTATCATAATTACAATGAGATAATTCTATGTAGTTTACAAAGCCTTTGCATATGCACTATCTTTTCAATAGCATAATGATAAAAACAACTAAACTACTGTTAGAACATATCTGCAGTGAAGGGGACCTGGAGCCCAGCTTGCATAAAGTTGTTTTATGGCATGAGAGGGAAACAAAAGAGGTCAAAAGCTGGAAACTCTTTTTTAATACCCAAGCATATCCAGGGTAGTACAATTTTATTTTTCTTATCACCTCAGCATATTTTTTACTATCTTCTCCATCTTTTCCCCTTCTCTTTTCCTCTCCTCCTTCTCCTCCTCAGTGTTTCTCTCCTTCTTTGCTCCCATTTCCTTTCTTCTTCAATCACCTCTATACAAGTTTCATGGAGACAGTGTACATAGAAATGAAGGTACCATCATTAAGACTATTCCTGGGAGAAATGATCTGTTCTCTTGTTGTTTTTTACCATTTTTAACACTGGCTTTAATTTTTCATCTGACTAAATTTTCTCAAAAAGAAAAGGACAGAGCATATAACAGTGGTAGCTAACTGTACACCAAAAATTCATGGCTCCCCATCCATAATGTAAAGATTATTTGAAAATTGATTCCCAGCCAGGAACCACATTTCCCAGTCTCCCTTGCAGTTAGGTGAGAACATATAAATGAATCCTAACCTATGAAAAGTGAGTGGAAATGTTACATTCCATGTCCACTTCTGGTCCATAAAATTCCTCTCTGCTCTTTTCCCTTAGGGGGTAACCTGGGGCATCCAAATGCTGAAATTGGCAAGGCCTCCGTTATCCTGGATTTCTGAATGACTTTGTAGAGGAGGGATATTGCCAACCTATTCCTGTCCAACACTTGTATGAGCAAGAAATGAACTTGTATTGTATTTGAGCCATTATATACTTTGGGATCTATTTGATTTTGTTTTTTTTTTAAATATAATTTATTGTCAAATTGGCTTACATACAACACCCAGTGTTCATCCCAACATGTTTTGTTTTTTTTTATTATTTTTTTTCAACGTTTATTTATTTTTGGGACAGAGAGAGACAGAGCATGAACGGGCGAGGGGCAGAGAGAGAGGGAGACACAGAATCGGAAACAGGCTCCAGGCTCTGAGCCATCAGCCCAGAGCCCGACGCGGGGCTCGAACTCACGGACTGCGAGATCGTGACCTGGCTGAAGTCGGACGCTTAACCGACTGCGCCACCCAGGCGCCCCAATCCCAACATGTTTTTATTTTTTTAACTTTTAAAAAAATTTTTAAATTTATTTTTTTTTATTTTGAGAGCAATGTAAGAGAGTAGGCAGGGGAGGGGCAGAGAGGGAGACAGAATCCCAAGCAGGCTCCATGCCGTCAGCACAGAGCCCGAGGTAAACTCACAAACCGTGAGATCATGACCTGAGCTGAAATCAAGAGTTGGATGCTTAACTGACTGAGGCACCCAGGTGCCCCTGGGGTCTATTTGTTAAAGCAACTGGCCTACCCTAATTGATATGAAGTAGTTTCAGAATCTTTATAAACAAGGAACGCTGAATTATCTTTTGCAAGTCATAAGCTCAATAGGTTATAAGTTTTCTGTGAGACTATACTTGTATAGAGGAGAGACTAATTTTTCCATTCCATGTAATGTTATTAAGTGTATTTTTCCTCACTTGGTCTGCTCTCTAAAACAGGGAACAGAGCAGTTGTGTGTCATAGCTACTGTGCCATTAAGTCAAAAAGGGGAGGATTCCTGGAAAATACCAATTCATTCCTGTAACCCAGATAAAGGTGTTGTATCTTTTCTCCTTGATCCTACATCAGTATTTTCACTAGGTGAAATGGTTTTATTAACAGACCATCAGAGTGCTCTGCAAAGAGTGCAATAGTTGAAAAGGATGATGGGACTTCATGAAGTTTCATTCAGAAATACAGTGGTTTCCTGAAAGACCCTCCTTCAAAATTTTATGGTTTGGAAACCAGAGATGAGGCTTATTTTGTACGAATGTTCTATTTTTAAAACAAAAAGAAAGAAATATTGAGTGCTTTGGTGAGTGCCCCACTACCCAAACCTCCTGCTCAGAAAAACAATGCCAAAGAATTCCAGTGGTCTGGTGCACATGTGGTTTGGCAGGTGCTTTATACGTAAAGGCACATGAGGGTTTGTCAGATTGGCTCAAACTGCTCTAATCATAACCTTGGGGAACCAGTTCATGTTTGCTGTAACTCCATGCCAGGAACATATGGGAATCTCCTGAAAAATTAATAATGAATTGTGGGTAGAAATTTGATAAAGAACTTATGACATTGGCATTAATACCATATGAGTTTTTCATGATTAACTTTACTATAATAAAAGCCAAATGAATTAGAAGTGATTTAGTCCAGTATTTTAGACCATCATTGACATAGGTCAAGGTACCCCAAGTGCAGTTTTAATGAATACAGTGTTTGTTATGAGGCCACTAAGATGATAGCATGTGAAGTGTCACTGATCTCCATATGACTCCATCTGGCATTCTAACAGTTCCATTGTTTACAGTTCATGGCTTTCTGATCACATGATAGGGTACATTCCATAGCTCCCTCTGACAGAATAATTCCAGTGTGTCATTTCAGAAGAATATTGAACTAGACCCTAACTTGGCTAATACTTGAGTACTCCAAATTCCCAAGGGGTTACTTTTGATGGGAATCTGGCCCCAACTGCTCTGAAATGTTCATGTTTAACCTCTACAACTCAACCCAAGAACTATCTAGCCCAGATTTCATGCTTAGTACAGTAGGTCATCCTGGGCTAACAAATATGAGGATACTCCCGTGAAGAAAAATGGAATTGACTGGTACCAAGGACTATCACTTCAGGTTAATGATCCTCAGTGTAAGGCTACATTACTCATGCCTCAGGGCCACCATGCTTCCATGACTGTGGGAATTGCCAGTATCCACAAAAAGCTCTTCACAAACCATCTCCGTTCACACACATGCACACACACACACACATACACACATATATGCACACACATGCACAGGCCCCTGACTACCAATAGTACTGATCTGAGCCTCCATTTGTAAACTTCTGCTGTCTTGAAAACACAGAATACCTCTTCCTCCACTAGAAGACTTCTTGGGGGGTATAAGCAAATGGGAGTTTCACCACACTTCATGAAACACTTTTTTTTTAAATATGATTCATGAAACACTTTAAAGTAAACATAGATTTTTTAACTTATTATAAAAGTATTAGATGCTTATTGTACAAACTAGAAAATACAAGTAAGCAAAATATAAATTCATAATTCTACCATCTATAGATAGCCATTATTAATATTTTGATGCACATCCTTCTAGGTTTCCATTATTCAGGATGGCAGCCTAGTCACATGACACTACTGAGTAGGTGAAATATATCTAGTCCAAAATAAAATGTGCTCTAAGGTAAAATACTCACTGGATTTCAAAAATATGTAAAATATCTCATGTACAAAAATACATAAAATATCTCAATAGTTTTGTTAGTTAATATTTAATATTTAATAATATTTTGGCTATAATGACTTAAATATATATTATTAAAATTAATTTCAATTATTTATTTCTACTTATTTTTTTTAAGTTTATTTATTTTGAGAGAGAGAGTAGGGGATGTAGAGAAAGAATCCCAAGCAGGCTCCATGCTGTCAGAGCAGAGTCTGAGGTAGGGCTCAAGCTCACAAACTGTTGAGATCATGACCTGAGCTAAAATCAAGAGTCAAATGCCTAACTGACCGAGTCACCCAAGTGCCTGTCTTTCTACTTGTTTTAATGTGGCCAGTAGAAAATTTTAAATGACATTTGTGGCTTACATTTGTGACTTGTATCATATTTATATAAAATAATGCTGTTCTAGAATTTTTCTTATGTATATACATTTAGCTCTTTATGAGTGCTACAATATATATGATTTTTTAAGTGGACTCTTTAACAATATATTATGAATAGGGGCACCTGGGTGGCTCAGTCAGTTGAGCATCTGACTTTGGCTCAGGTCATGATCTCACAGTTCATGAGCTCAAGTCTAACATCAGGCTGGCTGCTGTCAGCGTGGAGCCTGCTTTAGATCCTCAGTACCCCTCTCTCTCTGCTCCTCACCCATTTGTACTATCTCGCTCTCAAAAATAATAAAATAAACATTTTTTTAATTTCTAAAAAAACAACATATTATGAAAATATTTCTATATCAGTAAATATTTACTGGTAACACTACTTTTAATATCTATTAAACAATTTAATATTATATTATCTTAATTTATTTAACCAATGCCTTAGTGTTGAACTTCTAGGTTATTTCAATTGGATATACTTCCAATTAATGTATAAAGAATTTTTAAAACCACAATCAGAGTGTATCTTACTTCACTGTTCCCATACTTTACCTTTTCAAAAGAAGAATGAGAATAAACCAGGAGACATCACTAAGATGAGGGTTTAAGACTCAGTAATTTTATTTATATCTTATGTGCTGTATTAGAGTTCTCTGAAAAAAAATAGAACCAATAAGATAGATAGATATAGAGACAGAAATTTATTATAGAAACTGGCTCACACAATAATGTAAGCTGAGAAGACCCACAATCTGCCATCTACAAACTGAAGAACCAGGAAAGCCAGTGATGCAATTGAGTGCAAGGCTGAAAGCCTGATACCAGAAGTGCCAATGTCTGAAGGTGGAAGAAGATGGATAACCCAGCTTAAGCAGAGAGCACATTCGCCTTTCCTCTGTCATTTTGTTCTACTCAGACCTTAAATGGAAGCACACTCACATTGGTGCAATATTCTTTCCTCAACCAATTGAAATGCTAATCTCTTCTTAAAAAATGCCCTCACAGACACATCCGAAATAATGTTTTACCAGCTCTCTGGACATCCCATTGCCCAGTCAAGCTGACATACAAAATACCCATCACACATACATTTGAGTAAAAATTACCAGGCAGAGGATTCGGAGGTACACCTGAAAACATCTCCAAGAAAGATTTAGTTTGCTATAAGACTAATCGGCTGTGAGTGGGTCAATATTTATCTAATGCCATAAACACTACTCCTTATATAAATTAACATGTATAATTACATGCATTTAATTCCTTTAGGTTAGGCTAATAAGATGTTTAATCCATATGGGTTGTCTAAGTTTTTTCTAGTAGATTTTATGAGAATTTGTTTTTGTACGTTCATTTTAAGTAACTAAGCTAAAAGAGTTCTCATGGCCTGAGGATAATACAGCTAGAAAGGAAATGGATCCACCCATAAATGCATACTGGTGATTTTGTTCATAGCAAGTGTACTGGTAAATGTGTTTAGGCAGCCCAAAAATATCCTAGCCAAAAACCCAGGAGAGTGTTTTAAATTCAGCTTTATAAAAGGAAGTTTCTTCTGTTATTTAGAAATTTGTTCTTCTGTTACTCTATCTCCACTTCCTTCTAGTTTAAAGTCAAAACAGAGTCCCTATTTATGTCAAAGGAAGCTCAATGTTAAAAGGAATAGAGGAAGAGGAGAAACTGTGCGTAATCAACAAGAAAGGGCTTACACAAGAGGAGGTTTTCTATGATTTTTTTAAAGATTTTATTTTTAAGTAATCTCTACACTCAACATGGGGCCCAAACTCACAAACCCAAGATCAAAGGTCACATGCTCTTCCCACTGAGCCAGCCAGGTGCCCCAAGGTTTTCTGTGATTTCTGACTACAGAATATTATTATAGACTTTGAATCCTATGAAGAAAGGCTACATATCTCTATGAAAAAGCAAGGTCTCCTCAGCCTTACAGCTAGTACCAGACAACACACAATTGCTTCCTACTCTGAGGAAAGGTTGGAGAAACACTCCCTGTAGCCCTCCACCCTGGGCATATTTCCCTAGGCCTTGAGATAAGCAACAGACAATTGGCTCAACAAAGTTATCACTGTCTACAACTAGGCATACCTGATCATTGGCCTAAGGAACATAGCCTACATTCCTGAAAATGTTGCATTATTAGCAGGAAAAGAAGTCTCCTTCCTTATTTTCCTGAAAGCCTTTCAAAGTATTCAACAATATCTGTCCTCACCCAAAGTAGAAACTTAAGAGAATAATAAATACCACTTACCGTTAAGTAATTATCATTGAATAAGGATTGGGGTTTCAGTAAAGTTAATGGCATTGGCTTCAAACAAAATATCATAGAATTAACGCACCTACTGTCCAGCCCTGCTCAGGATACAACACTCTACTTCAATAAAACATAATATTGTGAGGTTAAGCCTAGATATTGAATGCTGTTTGTGCTCTGTAAATATTGCGAAAGTAAACCACATGCATTTATCCAGAATATTTTAAATGTGGGCTGAAATAAAATCCTAGAACTTTCATTGGTAGTGCATCTATTTTAAGGTGGTAAACAGAAAGAAGTACCTATAAACACCTCTCTCTTAAATATTTCTAGGTTTAAGTCCAGAACTCCTCGTTTCTATTTTTCACTGAGATTTTTTGTTGTACTACAAAATGTAGGTCAAGTTGTTGGTGACTGCTGGATAGAATCTGTTTATATCAAAAAGTAAATGGTAAAATCCTTCCAACCTGACACAATTAAAAAAAAATTCCGCCTGCTAATGTGCTACTCAGGGTACCCCAATAAATCTGAGAAATGCTTAACACAGATCTCTCTGAATGTTACATTTTAATCATAATTGCATAACTTTCCCTTGAGGGTAAATTCATAAGAATTGAAATTCATAAGACTCTCTGTTCCTGGGAACCAGTAATAAAAAGTACAAATGAAATCTTACTCAGGTTCTTATACTTTACATCCAGTGAGGTCATAGAAAGACCCCACACAAAACTGAGGGCAAAAGGTGTACTATGGATTGAATGTTTGTGTCACCCCGAAATTCATATGTTGAAATCCTAATCCCCAATATGATGGTATTTGGAGCTGAAGCCTTGGAGACATAATTAGGTTTTGTGGGTTTTGTTTTTGTTTTTGCTTTTGCAATTAGGGTTAGATGAAGTTATGAGAATGGAGCCCCCATAATGGGATTTGTACCCTTATAAGAGGAAAAGGCCAGAGCCCTCTCTCTCTACCATATGAAGATACAGCAAGAAGATGACATCTGTAAACCAGGAAGAGGACTCTCATCAGAGACCAATCTGCCAGCACCTTGATCTTGAACTTCCAGCCTCCAGAACTGTGCTGAAATAAATGTCTATTGTTTAAGTTGCCAAGTCTATGGTATTTTGTTACAGTAGCCTAAGCAGACTAAGTCAAGGTGAAACTCCAATACTGAAGACAAGTCAGGCTCAGAGAAGCCACCGCTACCTTCAGATGCAATTTCCGTAGCTCACAGTAGACCCTATCAGCACACATTGCTTTCTAAGAAGTGACTTTTTTTTCCTTTTTTTAAAAAAATTAATGTTTATTTTTGAGAGAGAGAGAAAGCATGAGCGGGGGAGAGGCAGAGAGAAAGAGAGAGACAGAGAATCTGAATCAGGCTCCACGTTATCAACCCAAAGCCTGATGCGGGGCATGAATCCACCAACCATGAGATCATGACCTGAGATGAAGTCAGACATTCAGTCGACTGAGCCACGCAGGCACCCCTCTAAGCAGTGATATTTGGGGTTCCTGGGTGGCTCAGTTGGTTGAGTGTCCAACTTCGGCTCAGGTCATGATCTCAGGGTTCATGGGTTCGAGCTCTGCTTTGGGCTCTGTACTGACAGCTCAGAGCCTAGAGCCTGCTTCGAATTCTGTGTCTCCCTCTCTCTCTGCCCCTCCCCTGCTTGCACTCTGTCTCTCTTTCAAAAATAAATAAAAATTAAAAAAAATTAAACAGTGAATTTTGAACAGTAACATACATGAAAGCCTCAGTGTTATAGGAGTAGCAAAGAACATGGTGGCAGTATAAAATGTTAGTTCTTTGAAATCTACAGAAGAAATATCCATCAACTTTTGGTCACTGGAGGAGATGTTCTAGTCCTTTCTACTTGACTTTTTTGTTCATTTTCCTACTTTATACATGTCACACAGAGGCTAAAGGGAAATAAATGTCAACTCCCCTGTCAGGAAGCCTGCTTTGGTTAAAAGCAGTTTAAAATTCTTGGTAAAAATAAGATGTTACAAAATATATTGACATTATTGTGCCTGGAATAAAAAGCTAGCTCTTCTTGCAGCTACTCTAAAATGTGTAGAAAACCATAAACTCCCAGAGTATGAACCAGAAGTTCTTTCCACTGTTGTCTCAATGACCATCCCCTCAGTCATAGGCTAGCTATTCTCAAATCATCTAGAGTAGCAGGTAGTGACGGGAGGTAAAAAGAGTGGGTCTTTTACAAAGTCTCTGGAAAGAAGTTATACACACAAGTTTTTACACAATGTCCAAGCAGATAGATGCAGTCATTTGGAGAAAGGAGTAAATTACTTGGTTACCAGGGATTCTTCAAATATAACAATCTAATGATTATCACAAATCTTGTTCATATGATTGCCATATATAACCATTAGGGCATATGGAGTGGGATTGGCCAAATACCAAGGTATGGTAAGAGACTGTTCATAGTAACTGCAGATCCTGAAGCAGGCCTTCTTCTGGATGAAGTCCTCTAGTTTTAAGAGTAATCTGTTTTTCTTTTAATGTTTATTTATTTTTGATAGAGAGGCACAAGTGGGGAGGGGCAGAGAGAGAGACATAGACAGAGAATCTAAATCAGGCTCTGAGCTGACAGCAGAGAGTCCGATGTGGGGCTCAAACTCATGAACCGCGAGATCATGACCTAAGCCAAAGTCAATGCTCACCCAAATGAGTCACCCAGGTGCCCCATTTTAAGAGTAACCTTCACCTGAATTAAAAGTAATCTATTTAGCAAATTTATTTAGCAGTACTCATTTGTGCTCCAAGAAGGAAGGAAAGATATGCCTGGAAGTAAAGCATCTGCTTCCATAAGACAAAATAATATATAAACCACAAGGAAAGGGAATTAATATCTATCCAGAAAAAAGATGTGAAGCTTAGGATACTACTAAGAGGGCATGGATCTGAAGTTCATAGATACACAAGATGTGTTCTTTATGCTTTTCTGACCAAGGTGACCCTCCTCAATCTCCAATCATGTGCTTCTAACAGACTAAAACCATATATTCCTGTTGAGACCAGGACTTCTCTTGCTAAATGACAACAGTTCCCCAGGACTCAGATCTAGTGCTAACTCCACCATGGACTAGATCAGTTAAAGTTTGAAATGAAGATGTCACTAGTGCTTAGGAAATAGGTAACACAATGATGAGACTAAAAAGGAGGAAATACAAAGAAGTTCTCAGTTATGGTATTTCTTTCTAGGGCTTGTCTAGGTTATGAGCAAAATAAACTGGAGATCTCTAATTCAGAGAACAGGAAATGAACAAAGTCTGCCCTTCTTATAAAAATAGCATCACATCCTTCCTGTGAATACTTTAAAAATAAATATTTTACTTGTTTATGGTGACTTAAGTGCCCTTCTCTATACTCCTTTGGAACAACTCTTACCCTGGGCTGAACCACCTTCTCACTGATAAACCTCTGCACTCCCTCTCACTGTATTTTCTCAGAGTCTCAGCCTGGGTGGCCAAGGAGCTCACATCACCAGATCCAATCTAGAGTAGGATCAATTAGGAACTGAGGAGATACCAAAGTATGGGCCAAGACTGGGTGCCCCATTCTTTCAGTTCAGAAGTACTGTGGGCAAATCCCCTACGGGGCTGAGGCTTATGGAGTTCCACATTCTCCACCTGTGCAGCATGAAAGGCATGAAAGCCAACCCTGAGAGCATGTACCAGGGATGTGAAATACAGAGAACAAATCTAGGTCTGAGTTCTGGCATTCTTTGGATACCTTGGATACAGAATCCGAACCAGGTTCCAGGCTCTGAGCCAGATACTGTGCTAGGTACTGAGGAAAAAGAGATAAATGGTGAATGATGGAATGGGTCACGAGCCTCAAAAAGCTCACCATCTGTATTATTTTGTAAGATTTCCTCACATGTTTTTGTTTAGCAATTTTATAGTTTTAGCTCTTATATTTAGGTCTATGATGCATCTTGAGTTAATTTTTATATATAATGTAAAGTAAAGGTAAAAGTTCATGTCTCTATATACTGCTATCTAATTGCTCCAGCACCATTTGTTTAAAAGATCATTCTTTTCTCATTGGATTGCTCTAATACCTTTTCTGCAAATCAATTAAACATATATGCATGGGTTTGTTTATGAACTTTCTATTCTGTTCCATTGATTTGTCTTTATACCAATGCCACACTCTTGGTTACTAGAGATTTATCATAAGTTATGAAATTAGATAATGTAAGTCTTCCAATTTTGTTCTTTTTCAATTTTGTTTTTGTTTTTCTAGATCCTTTGCATTTCCACATAAGGTTTAGAATCAGTTTGTCAAAGAGAAAAGAAGAGAAGAGAAGGAAGAGAGAGAAGAGAAAAAAGAAGATAAAAGAAAAAAGAAAAAAGGAAAGGAAAGGAAAGGAAAGGAAAGGAAAGGAAAGGAAAGGAAAGGAAAGGAAAGGAAAGAAAAGGCAAGAAAGAAAAGAAAAGAAAAGAAAAGAAAAGAAAAGAAAAGAAAAGAAAAGAAGAGAAAAGAAAAGAAAAGAAAAGAAAAGAAGAGAAAAGAAAAGAAAAGAAGAGAAAAGGAAAAGGAAAGAAAAGAAAAGGAAAGAAGAGAAAAGAAAGCCTGCTGATATTCTGACTAGGTTTGAGTTGACTTTCTAAATCAATTCAGGAAAAACTGACACCTTCATAATATTGACTAATCCTACCATGAACATACAAATTTCCTTTTTGGTCCCTATGCATGGATTATCAATCTTTGTAAATATGTTTCTTGGAATTTTTTAGAACACTATCTCTAAAAGGCTCTGTTATATAGCATAAAACATTGAGGACATATATGATATTTAATGTCAAAAGTTAATAATACTGCCCAAGAAATGGTATAAAAGTACATCATTATTACAACAAATAATAGAAAACTTAGATCATTACATCTAATTTTGCTAATATGCTTTTTTACTAATAGACTTCCTTCAACTGGTATGTTTGGTCCTCATGTATTTACTCTCCTTGGATTGTGTAAATAAGAAGTCTAGTTTCACTTTTACTGGAAGGATATTCACCTTCACTTTCAGTCTTTCAGTCCCTGAGAGGATAGATTTTCAGCTCTGACATAACCTGTGGGCAAAATTGGATCCTTGAATAGCAGAAAATCTATCTTCACATCTAGGTTCTTCCTAATGGAAACAAGAAAGGACTATAATTCTTTATGGGGCACCTGGGTGGCTCAGTAGGTGAAGCGTCCGACTTCGGCTCAGGTCATGATCTCACAGTTCATGAGTTCGAGCCCCGCGTTGAGCTCTATGCTGACAGCTCAGGGCCTGGAGCCTGCTTCAGATTCTGTGTCTCCCTCTGTCTGCCCCTCCGTCGCTTGCACTCTGTCTCTTGCATCGTCTCAAAAATGAATAAACATCAAAAAATTAAAAAAAAAAAAGCACTATACCTCTTTAGATGTAGGAGGATGATGTATGTCTAGAATTAATATTCAACAATCCATACAGAATAGACCCAAACAATTAGGAAAGATGCCCTCCAAAAATAACCCACAGAGCAATTTTGTTACAAACCAACTGAATATAATCCCTGTTCATAGACATAAAAACAAATATCTCTATGTAATTTCAAGTGTCTCACAGGAAGAAAGCTGAACTTCAGTGAAACTTTAATGTATGCAAAAGTTGCCTTCAATTGCCCGCACTTTGATTTTCTGAATCCTTAGTACTTTTGGTCAGTTCCTCCTGCTTCCCAAAGACAAAGTAACATAGTGCCTTTTCCTCGCCACCACACCTAGAACTATTCCATGCTTCTAATACTTCTCTCCAACAAATCCTAGAATTATAGGCTGTCCGTGCTGAAAGGGATCTTAGAAATCACCTAATCCAAACTCTTATTTCACAACTGGGAAAACAATTACTTATCCTAAGTCATACCACATAATGCTAATGCAGAAATTGGACTAGAACTCAAGTTTTCCGCCATTCTCTGCCTTCAACGTGCTCACAGAATATCTCACTACAGAAATTAGTTGTTTAAGCTATTATTATGTTAAGGTACTAATTATCCCAGGATAATTCCATTTATTTTTTCTTTTTAATTATAGAATACACAAAAATTTATATTTAAAAAATATTTTTAAAGAATGCTCCAGACATTACAATTTAAAATGAAATATATTGAAAGAGATAAATTACTTAACTGCTCTAACGGATCTGGGGTTCCACATGTAGTTATTTTAACATGCACAAATATGTATGACCCTCTCTCAAGATTCAATAAATATAACAGGATAATCACAACCAGCATAAAGAGCACTAAATAAATTTAAATCAATTGACTGAATGTTACCCATCTCCCAAAGACATGGGACAGCAAGTGAAATAATAAGAATGGCATATGATAGCTAGAAAATTCCTCTGTGTAAATTATTCTGAGCCAGATTTATTTCCTGTCCCAAGATCCTGAGGCCAAAGTCCCTGGCATTAGTTATTATCTTTAGTTGTTCACTCAATTTTGTTTCTTTTGGATATCTACTGTTATCGGTTCCAACTCCAATTTCGAGTAAACAACTCCAGACTCAGATTCTTAATCATAGATGTCCTGTTTGGCATCTGACATTTTGTTTTGTTTAATATTGTTTTAACGTTTATTCATTTTTAAGCGACAGAGAGCATGAGCAGGGGAGAGGCAGAGAGAGAGGGAGACACAGAATCCAAAGCAGGCTCTAGGCTCTGAGCTGTCAGCACAGAGCCCGACCTGGGGCTCAAACCCACAAACCATGAGATCATGACGTGCCGGCATCTGACATTTTAAAAGCTTGTGAATGAGCCATGAGTTCAATGTTTATTGTATGGTGAGATATGTAGAATCAGAAATTCATCTGCTTTCTAAAAATTATTATTCAATTTATTTAAACTAAAAAACAGGGGTGCTTGGCTGGCTCAGTCAGAAGAGCATGCAACTCTTGGTCTTGGGGTGTGAACTCAAGCCCCGCATTGGGTGTAGAAATTGCTAAAAAAAATAAAGATAAACTTCAAAAAATAAACTAAAAAACAAAAATTTCTCCCATTTTTCCCAGTCCCCCTGGCAATCCCCAGTCTGTTCTCTATGAGTTCGATTTTGTTGTTGTTGTTGTTGTTGTTGTTGTTGTTGTTGTTGTTGGATTCTACATATAAGAGCGATTATATGGTATTTTTCTTACTCTTAATTATTACACTCAGCCTAATGCCCTCAAGATCCATCCATGTTGTGGCAGAAGGCAAGATTTCATTATTTTTTATGGCTGAATACTATTCCATTGTATGTATGTATATGTATAAAATATAAACCACACTTTTTATTCATTAATCCATCAATAGACACAGGTCATTTCTGTATCTTGGATATTGTAAATAATGCTACAATGAACATGGAATGCATATATCTTTTTAAGTTGTTTTCTTTAAATAAATACCTAGAAGTGGGATTTCTGAATCATATGGTAGTTCTGTTTTTAATTTTTTGAGGAATCTCTGTACTGTTTTCATAGTGGCTGCATCAGTTTACGTTCTCACAAACAGTGTACAAGGGTTCCCTTTTCTCCAACCCCACATTATTTCTAGTCTTTTTTCATATGAGCCATTCTAACAGGTGTGAGGTGATATCTCATTGTGGTTTTGATTTTCTTTTCCCTGATGATTGATGATGTAGAGCTTATTTTCATGTACCTGTTGGCCATCTGTATGTCTTCTTCAGTCTATCCAGAAATTCTGCCCATTTTTTAATAGGATTGTTTGAATTTTTGCTATTGAGTTGCATGAATTCTTTATATATTTTGAACATTAGCCCCTTATCAAGATACATGATTTGCAAATATTTTCTCCCTTTCAATAGGTCGCCTTTTCCTTTTGTTTATGTTTTCCTTCGCTGTGCAGAAGCTTTTTACGTTGATGTAGTCCCACTTGTTTATTCTTGCTTTTGTGGCTTTTGCTTTTGGTATCAGATTCAAAAATTGTCGCTAAAATCTAAGTCCAGGAGCTTACTGTTTGCATTTTCTTCTGGAAGTTTTATGGTTTCATGTCTTACTTTCAAGTCTTTATACATTTTGAGTTAATTTTTGTGTTTGGTGTAAGACAATGGTCTAGTTTTATTCTTTTGCTTGTGACTGTCCAATTTTTCCAACACCATTTACTGAACAGACTGTCCTTTCCTCGTTGTATATTCTTGGCTCCTATGTTGTAAAATAATTGACCATATATGTGTGGATTTCAGATAACGTAATATACAAGTTCTCTTGTTCCTACAAAATCCTACTCCCACCCCCAGACATACATTTATTTTCAGATTTGTGTGTATCTTTTTTCCTTTGTATTTATATATAGGTATTTCTATATATAATTTTGTTTTTAAGGTGATTTTATTTTATTTTTTTAATATGAAATTTATTGTCAAATTGGTTTCCATACAACACCCAGTGCTCATCCCAACAGGTGCCCTCCTCAATACCCCTCACCCACCCATCCCTCCCTCCCACCCCCCATCAACCCTCAGTTTGTTTTCAGTGTTTAAGAGTCTCTTATGTTTTGGCTCCCTCCCTCTCTAACCTTTTTTTTTTCCTTCCCCTCCCCATGGTCTTCTGTTAAGTTTGTCAGGATCCACATAGGAATGAAAACATATGGTATCTGTCTTTCTCTGTATGACTTATTTCACTTAGCATAACACTCTCCAGTTCCATCCACGTTGCTACAAAAGGCCATATTTCATTCCTTCTCATATCCATGTAGTATTCCATTGTGTATATAAACCACAATTTCTTTACCCATTCATCAGTTGATGGACATTTAGGCTCTTTCCATAATTTGGCTATTGTTGAAAGCTAAAGTGATTTTAAAACAAATAATGTTTGGGACACGTGGGTGACTCAGTCAGTTAAGCGTCTGACTTTGGCTCAGGTCATGATCTCATAGTTTATGAATTCGAGCCCTGCATCAGGCTCTGTGCTGCCAGCTCAGAGCCTAGAGCCTCCTTCAGATTCTGTGTCTCCCTCTCTCTCTGCCCCTCCCCCACTCACACTCTGTCTCTCTCTCTCTCTCTCAAATATAAACATTTAAAAAATTTAATAAAAAATTTTTTTAAAAAACAAATGACGTTGTAACTACCTACTGTTGGCAATTTGGTTTGTTGTTGGGTTTTTTTTTAATTTTTTTTTCAACATTTATTTATTTTTGGGACAGAGAGAGACAGAGCATGCATGGAGGAGGGGCAGAGAGAGAGGGAGACACAGAATCAGAAACAGGCTCCAGGCTCCAAGCCATCAGCCCAGAGCCTGACGCGGGGCTCGAACTCACGGACCGCGAGATTGTGACCTGGCTGAAGTCGGACGCTTAACCGACTGCGCCACCCAGGCGCCCCTTGGTTTGTTTTTTATATGTTGACTTGCTATTGGAGATCTGTCACTAATATTCTGCAGTGTTCTAGATGGTCCATTATCCATTCCACATCATAGCTTCTTTCTCCATGTTCTTACTATCACAAGGGAGAAGTCCAGAAATGAATTTCCCAGGATCCCTGTGAACTATGGTTCTGGGTTCAACTCTGTCAGTGCGAGGCGCTCCCACACGACTGAAAAGGCAGAGCTAGTGGTTATTGCAGACAGATATGTGGGCAAATGGAAAAAAGATGAGAGTTTACAGCAGTTTCCTGAAAATCACCTACTGTCCAACATGTAAAAAGCCTTCTGTAGAACAAGGATATTAATGAATACTATTCAAAGAATATAAATTCCAACTATTTCTCTAGACACAGGTTTCAGTCCTTGATCCAATGGGGCCATCATCTGTCATGTTCTATTGTCAAGCTTTACCTCCCACTCTCCTTCTTGATTTTCTTTACCTGAGGTTTGTTTTGACTCACTGTCCTTTTAGTTAATCTAGAGGCAGCACCGTGAATCCCATTCTAATATTTTCTCTCTTTTTTTTTTTTAATTCTAAAGTTAGTTAACATTCAGTGTAGTCCTGGTTCAGACTTTCTGATATTTTCTTAGGGATACTGCTGAGGACATCGTTTCCTATATGAAAATCCATTGAGAAATTTCTTTCAGAACTAATTGCCAACGGAGGCATTTACACATATAAAAAATTGATGTATTAATCATTCAACTAATCACTTGGTTGATAATAAAATCAGAGTTCATTTACACTCATTTTTCAGGAACTGCATAGGACAGAGTGGCTCATGTGCATTGTATATTCACTAGGTATTTACCTTCTACAAATTTATGATTTCCTTGACCCTTGTTTTTTAATTTACTTGTATTTTCCCATTTTTCACAGTTATGTTTGTATTTTTCACTACCTCTCCCAATTAAGAAATGCAATATATGCTAAAGTATAAAATTTTTTTAATACATGTAAGCCCAGGCTTCCTCAGACCTCAACACGTACTACAAATGGGGAAACCTGAATAACTAAAATATTAATTTAATAAACATTAGTTTATATTCCTATTTACTTATCAAAGTCTTTAATTTTTTTTTAACATTTATTCATTTTGAGAAACAGACAAAGTGCAAGTGGGGGAGAGGCAGAAAGAGAGGGAGACACAGAATCCGAAGCAGGCTCTAGTCTCTGAGCTGCCAGCACAGAGCCCGATGTGGGGCTCAAACTCATAAACCATGAGATCATGACCTGAGCCAAAATCGGATGCTTAACTGACTGAGACACCCAAGCACCCTGAAAGTCTTTAGGTTCCTATAAAACACACCATGTCTACTCCCAACTAAATGTTTCTGGCAATACCTAGTAGGTGTTTCACATGGACTTAAACACATCTGTTTTTCTATCAGGAACCACGATGGCAGCTGAACACCATAGACATGTATTTCTTCCCTCAACTGACAGTTCTAGATGAGTACTCAGATTAGCAGGGTAACTCACTTCTTCTTGGCCACTCATGAACCTAAGTTGATGTCTACTTTGCCTTTTTCAACATGTGACTTCCAAGGTTACCCTAAGTATTGACATCCCAGTCAACTGAAGACAGTTTGAAAAAAAAAAAAGGGGGGCAGGAGAAATGTGTGGGAGAGTTTTAGGAGTCAAGCCTAAAAGTAGAATACATCCTTGATGTTCACATTTCACTGGATAGAACTTATTCACATTGTCACACACAACTACAAGGGAGGCTGGGAAATGTAGCATGGCCGTATACCAGAAGAAGAGACAAAGGGATTCTGGTAAATAGTTAGCATTCTTCTCTTCAGTATATTTTCTTCTACACTTTTTACTATGTTTTTTCAACAAAAATCAGAATCACACAAGAAACAAGTGTTGGCAAGCACATGGAGAAAAAAGAACCCTCTTATACTGTTGGTGGGAATGCAAACTAGTGCAGCCACTCTGGAAGACAGGATGGAGGTTACATAAAAAATTCAAAATAAAAGTATGCAGGGCACCTGGGTGGCTTAGTCAGGTAAGCATCCAACTCTTGATTTCAGCTCAGGTCATGACCCCAGGGTTGTGGGATCAAGCCCCGCATCAGGCTCTGCGCTGACAACACAGAACCTACTTGGAATTCTCTCTCCCTCTCTCTCTGCCCCCCCTCTTTCTCTATCTCAAAATAAATAAACTTAAAAAAAATAGAAGCACGCTATGATCCAGTAATCACACTACTATTTACCCAAAGAATACAAAAACACTAATTCAAAAGGATATATGCACCCCTATGTTTACTGCAGCATTAGTTACAGTAGTCAAATTACAGAAGCAGCCCAAATGTCCATAGATAGATGAATGCAGAGGAAGATGTGGTATATATATACACAATGGAATATTACTCAGCCATTAAAAAGAATGAAATCTTGCCATTTTCAATGAGGATGGAGCTAGATAATGCTAAGTGAAATAAGTCAGTCAGAGAAAGACAAAAATCATATGATTCCACTTATATGTGGCATTTAAGAAATAAAGCAAATGAGCAAAGGAAAAAAAAAAGAGAGAGAGAAATAAACCAGACTCTTAACTATAGGAACAAACTGATGGTTACCAGAGGGGATGTGGGTAAGAAAATGGGTGAACTAGGTGATGGGGATTAAGGAACGCACTTGTTATGAGCACTGGGTAATGTATAGAATTGTTGAATCATTATATTGTACACCTGAAACTAATATAACATTGTATGTTAACTATACTGGAATTAAAATTTCAAAAATCAGGATCATATTGTATTCTCCTATATTCACTTAAAATCATATTAAGTATTTGTCTGTCATAAAATTGTTTTCAAGAAACAGTTTTAAGAGGGGAAAGTGGGTGACGGGCATTGAGGAGGGCACATGGTGGGATGAGCACTGGGTGTTGTATGGAAGCCAATTTGACAATAAATTATATTAATAAAATAAATACGTAAACATTAAAAAAAAAGAAATAGTTTTAAAAGACAATACATTATTTTGTCACGGAGCACCTGGGTGGCTCAGTCAGTTAAGCGGCTGACTTCAGCTCAGGTCATGATCTCACAGTTTGTGAATTCTGTGCTGACAGCTCAGAGCCTGGAGCCTGCTTCAGATTCTCTGTCTCCCCTTCTCTCTGCCCCTCCCCCATTCACACTCTGTGTGAAAATAAATAGATAAACATTAAAAATAAATAAATAAACATTAAAAATTATAAACATTAAATAAATAAATATTAAATAAAATTTAATAAACATTAAAAATAAATGAACATTAAAAATTTTTAATAAAATATATATATAATTTTGTCACATATGTAGTATGACATATTTACCTATTCTCCTGCTGTTGGATATTTAACTTCTTTACAATTTTGACTTAATAAATGAACCTAACATCATCTCTAACCTTTTTTTTTCCTTCCCCTCCCCCATGGTCTTCTGTTAAGTTTCTCAGGATCCACATAGGAATGAAAACATATGGTATCTGTCTTTCTCTGTATGACTTATTTCACTTAGCATAACACTCTCCAGTTCCATCCACGTTGCTACAAAAGGCCGTATTTCATTCTTTCTCATTGCAACATAGTATTCCATTGTGTATATAAACCACAATTTCTTTACCCATTCATCAGTTGATGGACATTTAGGCTCTTTCCATAATTTGGCTATTGTTAAAAGTTAAGGTGATTTTAAAACAAATGATGTTTGGAGTCTCTAACTCCTGCTTGAACTTCTAGGCTACTACTGAAGTATGTACTACATTCACATACTACCCTACTTATCTGTTGAGCTGTCAATCTCCAAGTAACTTCCTTATTCATAAATGTCTTATATTACTGCATTGTTAATGCATCTGGCCTCCTTAACCATTTCTCCCACTTATCATAATTTTTAAATACCATTCCTCAATTTTGGTTCATAATTTATGTGCACCTATGTTTCAGTCACCCAAATTAATAATAAACATGTTAAGTGGCATTTTTCTCTCTGGAAATAGAGCACTTAAGTATTTTCACATGCTTGGTAAGCAGCACTACCGATATTTCCATTTCTCTTATTCTTAGTAAATGTTATGCTGTGTCTGTGTAGTTGTAGTCATTTCCAACACAAAAGATTCTACAAATCCAGGATTACCTCATTCCAATAGAAACAAAGGGGAAAAAGAGTTAGACTTAAGGGAAAACTAAAGTAAAAACCATATCAAGGGGACTTAGAAATAACAAAGTTTTGGGTGGCTCAGTCGATTGAGCATCCAATTTTGGCTCAGGTCATGATCTCACCGTTATGAGTTTGAACCCCACATCAGGCTTGCTGCTGTCAGCACAGAGCTGGTCTTGATACTCTGTCCTCCTCTCTTTGCCTCTCCCACACTTGTATTCTTTCTCTCTCTCTATCTCTCTCAAAAGTAAATAAATATTTTTAAAAAAGAAATAACAGTGTATTCCCTTCATATAAATGTGCCCCTCTTTTAAAAGACTATTGTGGCATAGAAAACTATCTTTAGAGTCTTAAAAATTGTCATGAAATGTAGAGTAAGACAGAAAGGGTCATTAACATTAAAAATCAATTAAAGACGGGCATCTGGGTGGCTCAGTCAGTTAAGCATTGGACTCTTGATTTCAGCTCAGGTTACGATCTCATGTTCGTGGGATCAAGTTCCACATCTGGCTCTGCACCAACAGTGCGGAGCCTGCTTGGGATTCTCTTTCTCCCTCTCTGAGTGCATACATACTACCTCTCTCAAAATAAATAAATTTTAAAGGAATCAATTAAAGAAATTCTAAAATTTAAAGCATTTTCCTAAATCAAATAGCACAAGAGCAAACACATAGCTATTTAAGAAGTACATATAAAGCTGCAAGATATTCTTGTCTCCTAGTTAAACAGCTAGTTAATCACTTTTCCAACTGACGTAACAAGGATGTCCTTGCGTGTATTATTTACAAGACCAAATACATGATTAATAAAAAGAAGCAGTTTAAAACACCCTCTTTTAATGTTTTTGTTATACAAGTGGACCCAGATTTGTGATTAAAACTCGCCAGAGAAGCATGTGAAAAAGTTGTATGAATCATTACTGATTTCCTGCCTTGCCCCTTTCCAAAGAAACTCATCCTTCTCCCCAACTAAAACCATATAAAACGTTGACATGTTACAAAAACCATGTAGAAAGAAAGTAATTTGTTTTTAAAAAAAAAAATGTTAATCTGTAATACAATGCCTTCTTACCTAAATGCTCATATGTCACTTAAGTCTTTCCTGGAGGTACAAAAGTGATTCATAGTTTCATATAGCTGGAGATAATTTTAGAAAGAGTCTCTTTTGTTTTAATGAATATGAAGCCTTTTGCCAAGCCTTAGAAACTGCTGCTTTCATTGGCATGTTGACTTTTAAAAGGTTAGATAGTCTTTAGTACTTTAACTAGAGTCTTGGGGTGGGGGGTACAGGGGGTGTATCTCTGGAGACTTCTTTTACCTATATTACTATGACCCTACTGTTTGATGAAATCCAAAGATTGCTCAAGTAAAATTCAATTTTCAAAACTTCCCATAGAGTTGAAACATAGATCCATTTCCAAGTTTTTCATTCAGGAGTCCTTCCTAAACTAACATCTATCCTTTTGCCTTTTTTTCTTCCTTCCACATACTCTGATAATTACATACTAAATTTTCTCCCTCTCCCCCACCACCGTTCCCAGCCCCATCTCTATATTCCCTTTACGAAGTGTAGGAACAGCATCTGTCTTTGACGTCTCTAATCTTCCCTTTGAATATCTGCTTCCTTAACTTTGCTCTTTTCTCCAGGAATCTAGCACCATATGCTGGGCCCTGTATTAGTTATCTATTGCTGTTAAACAAATTACCCCAAAACTTAGTGGCTTAAAAAGGTATTTATTATCTCACATCATTTCTGTGGCCAGGAATTTGGATGTGGTTTAGCTGAGTAGTTCTACCTTCAGGTCTCTCATGATGTTGAAGTGAAGATGTCAGCTGGGGTTACAGTGCTCTGAACCTTACTGAAGGTTTCAGTAAGGCTGGAAAATCCACTTTCAATGTGGCTCATTCAAATACCTGGCAAATTCGTACCAATTGTTGGCAGAAGGCCTCAGTTCCTCACCATAAGGAAGTCTCCACAGGGCTGCTTGAGAGACCTCACAACATGATAGATGGCATTCCATAGAATGACTGATTTAGCAAGTAATGCAGTAGCTTCAATGTCTCTTGTGACCTAGCGTTGGGAGTCATTTCCACAATGTCCTATTGGTTACAAAGGAAACCCTCATTCAAAGTGGTACAGACAACACAAGAGTGTGACTAACAGGAAGTAAGAATCACTGGGGCCATTTTGGAAGTTACCACAGACCCTAACTGTGCAAGGCCTTCCACAATGGCCTGCCTATACTGGTCCTGATGGGCCTCCAAAGCAAATCTTTAGCACAGTTATCCTCCTAGTTCCCTATTCTTTACTAAGGGTAGCTCCGCTGATCAAGTAAGATAATTTTGTTAATATGTTCAGAGAATGCTGCAGGGAAAAAGTATTTATTACTTCTAACTCACATTTTCCTTCAGATTAGAGAATAAAAGAGCCAAGGCCTTAACTAAGCACTAACTCTAGTGGATGAAACATCAGGTATGCTACAAACAGATGGGGAAATGTCCTTGTATTAAGTCCTGGAAAATCTCACCACGTAAGCATATACCTGCTTCCACAACTCCTAAATCCAAGTTTGTAGGGATAATAGGATAATTCTAGTCACAAACTTGTGAAGTCACAAACTTGTACTTCAGCTCTCTGACTTTTGGCTGAAACTAAGCAGACAATGCTCTGATCCCTGTGCACACTTGAGTATGCTCAGAGTCTGGCAGAGAGTAAGCATCCAATAAATACTAATTCAACAAAAGAAGGAAGATCCAGACAGACTTGATTTCTCAATAAATGATAGCACTGATGTAGTTACCCACCTGCTTTCCAGAAATTCAAGAGGTACAGCTTCAATAAAGAAGAGCAGAAGGAAAACAAAAGAAAAACTGTTCAACACATTTTAAATCAATGCAACACAGTTACCATTAAAAGAGAACAATTAGAAGCAAAGCTCTCTGAAATTAAAAAAGCTGGACAGGGGATGACTTCATTCAAGTTATGTCTTTGAGATTAAAAATAAAAGAATTACAAACAGTAATTATCAGCATCCAACTTGGACATGCACTTTGCATGCATTAGCCACCCTCTTTCAACAACCCTGCAGAATAGATATTAGAAACCTCATTCCAAAAGAAAAAACAAGAGGCAAATGGCTAATTAGAGATAGGGCTGAACTTTAAATCCAGGTTTGTCTGATACCAAAGCACAAACTTTACCTTTAATTCTATGGTGACTAACTTGTTGTTGCCTCTAATCAAAAACCAGGCTCACAGGTTGTTACCAATGGAATTTAAGGAAGACCCATGGATCCTCTGTCATCTTCCTGGGCTCAAATGTACAGGTATTGTCAATTGGCTTAGGACAACTGTAAGCCTGCCCAACAGGCAAACCTGCCAGACCCGGGGACTTAACACGGTTCATCACTGACTATAAGCTTTCCTGGAAAGTACAGAAAAGATATGACAGGGTCAAAGCTAATCTCAGCACTGAAGCCTGTAAACTGTGGTGACGTGTACAATTTGATTGGAGAGAGTAGAGAAGAATGCAATATTTATATTTCTTAAAAAATAATAAGTTAAATTTACTTTTCTCTATTGTGTATAGATATATGCAAAGGGTTGATTTCTCTGTATATCATTATTTTTTTTATTCTGTAGCAACATTCATCACTGCATGAGAGTTCTAAGCTATCATAAAGGATTTTAATAGGAAATAGAAGGAAATTATTCTCCAGGCTCACAAACGACCACCAAGCACACAATCTCCGAAGAAAAATATCATTTATAAACTACAGATTGAGAGTTTCAAGAATGTTAGAAAAACATAATGTGCTGAATTCTATCATCTGATTACTCAGTGCTGAACAACACTCAAATCCTTAAGAAAGGGGGAAAATTAAGAAACTCTCCTTAAGAGAATTATTAATAAACTAGCAATCCATCTAATCCTCACAGCAATCAGTAAGAAATAGTAGCTTTTTATTTCTTAAAATTTCATAACAAACTTTTGAAAGCGTTTTCATTCTCTCCTTTGCATGTCTTTGAGAGATTGTTTTAAAATTCAAGTTATCTAGAATTTTAATAACTTCGTTTCAGCTTTTCCCTGGCATTGTGGAAGATACAAAGAAACATAAGATTTGTCTTTTTCTTTACAACAGTGGTTCTCAAATGTGAACATGCATCCAAATCATATGGAAGGCTTGTTAACATACAGAGTGCTGGGCCCCACACTTGAAATTTCTGATTCAGCAACTTTGGGTCGAGACCTAAAAAATTATAGTTCTGACAAATTCTCAGATGTTGCTGATTCTATGGTCCAGGGACTACACTTGAAGAACCAATGCTGCAGAACTAAGTCTCCAGTCCAGATACGGAGGCAAGACATAGACATCTGTGAAGTAAAGGGATTCTCTACAGCAGCATAAGATCAGGCACAAACTCAGAGAGACAAGGTGAGAGAGTGATGCAAGAACTCTAAGGAGAGAGTGATAGCATGGGTACTAATCATCAGAAAGGAAGTGAGACTGAGGTTAGCCCTCACACTGAATGAGTAGGAGAAAGAGGAAAAAGGGCATCTCAGACCTAAGTACACGTATTGTTTCTGGCAAAGCAACCAAGCCACTCTGAGAAGAGATTTTCCACTGGTCAGCAAAGGCTGATATGTTTAAAAAGGTATGCAAGGGCCAAACAATGCTGAGAACCAGTGAATGCAAACTAAAGGATTCATGGGCTTTAGGAACCACTGGAGGTTATTTAATAGAAGAGTGATGATGACTGGGGTACCTGGGTGGCTCAGTCGGTTTAGCGTCTGACTGTGGCTCAGGTCATGATCTCACAGTTTGTGAGTTCGAGCCCCACATCAGATTCAGTGCAGAGCCCACTTTAGATCCTCTGTCCCCCTCTCTCTCTGCCCCTCCCCTACTCGTTCTCTCTCTCTCTCTCAAAAATAAATAAAACATTTAGAAAAAATAATGAGTTTAGTGAGGATTTGAGTAAGGATTAAAAGGCAACAACATACACTTTTTTTTTGAAAGAGAGAGAGAGAGAGAGAGAGAGAGAGAGAGAGAGAGAGAGAGAGGGCAAGGAGGGGCAGAGGAACAGGAAGAGAGAGAACCTTAAACAGGCTCTATGCCCAGTGCAGAGCCCAATCTCACAACCTTGAGATCATGACCTGAGCCCAAATCAAGAGTTGGACATTTAACCAACTGGGCCACCCTGGCACCCCAACAACATACACATTTGATTGGAGCTCAGAGAGACTAGAAAGGGAAAGGCACGAGCCAGATGGTAAATGCTGTGATCTAGGCCTGGCGTGATAAAAGCCTGAAAAGGGTTAAGACAATGAAAAGCAAGAGGAAGAGACAGATTGAAAGAGCTACAGAACTTAGTAACTTACCTGACGTAAAGGAGAGAGAGGGGAATCAAAGTTTACTGAGGTTATGAACCCTATAGACTGGGAGAAAGCTATAACAAAATATTTTACTTTGTTGGACAATACCCAAATATTTCTGCTGACAATATAGTATCAGAAGGTACTGATTTTTAGGGAGGAATGGGAGAGTCTATTTTGGCAAGTTTCAAACTTTCCCTAATCTTACAGGGTCAGGATTTCAAGTCTGAATCTCATTTGTGTCCAAACCCACCTAAACTCTTTAAAAAGTGATTTCCTGCTTTAAAGAGAAAATATATATATATATTTTAAAAATTATTCAAAGGGCTTAAATACTTCTTAGACATCAAACAACCCTTAAGAAATAATATTTTGATGATTTAAGTAAAATTAATCAAAAACATATGGGTTGAATTTCCCTTCAAATACACATCATATTTAGAAAGTAAGGTTAAGGCTGCTTCATAAAATGAGCTTGCTCTTTCATCAAACCCAAAATGGCTGAAAAACTCTTCAAACATCCAAATTCCAGCCAGGTTTGTCGTACCCTGGTTTCTGTGTTATTGAATATTGGAATCTTTCAGGCAATTTTACTTTTTTTAGTCAATGAATCATGACATTGGTTTCCATTAAACATAATATTTATGGACTGTTTTGACATGTGCATCTGCAAAATAAGGTAATGCAGTTGAATCCATTGAATGCTCCAGTGAGAGCTTCCATACACATGCAATAGTGCCCATTGCTTTCAGTAACCTATGATGGTGGTTTTCATATTTGGCAAGAGAGACTGTTCTCCTGAGTAAACTCTCTTCCCTAAGGAGCCATAAGGGAAGCTAACTAGCCTGCTAGCTGTGGCTGATTCAGCACCCCCACCACCAACCTGCATGCACATGTGCACATGTGCACACTTGCACACACACACACTTATACACAAAACAGCAAAACTGAATGCTTTTTGTGTTTTCCTTGTACATTCTGATTTCTCTTTAGCACAAATTCCATTTCCCTTATCTTAGACTTTGTCATTCCCTAAACCCGGTTACTTATCTTCCCATACTTCTAATCACCTTTCTGATTCCTGCACTGCATTCCTTCAAAGCCTTGCTCCTCCTCTGTAAAAATAGGTAATAAAAGGCTATTCATTAGATAAACAAATCTGTAATTTCTTCACACACCAATGTTAGGAAGACCCTTATGGGTCACTTAGTTCATCCCCCTTGTTATCAGCCAAACTGAAGAGAAGTCCCCTACAAGACACAGCTGGTCAGTAGCTGAGCCAAGATTAAAATGCAAGTCTCCTGACTTCCTTTCCATTTTTGTTCCCATTACGCCACATCACCTCTTGGACACCAGCTTTCTAAAAGTGACTGCATGACTCCTGAATGATTGTCTTTTTCTTTAAATCAAAAATGAACCATTTCCCTAGCTGATTGTTCAGTCATTTGCTCTTAACATTCTGTAACTATCCCAGCTACGATGTTTATGATCAGCTTTCCTAGAGGATGCTGAGGGCAGAAAAGGTATTATTGGTCAAAAAGGCATTGCCAGGGTGCTCCTATCATATTTCATTATTTACTACTGCTGACTCAACTCATGCCTAGAGCTAGATCTGCTCCACACAATCACACTTAGTTTAGGGCAGTGATTAGCAACTGGGAGTGACTTTTGCACCCCAAGGGACATTTGTCAATGTCTGAAAACATTTTTGGTTTCCAAAACTGAGGGATACTACTGGCATCTAGTGGGTAGAGGCCAGGGATACTGCTAAATCTACAATGCACAAGACAGCCCCCCACAACAAAGAATTATCCAGTCCCAAATGGCAAAGAGCAGTTGGGGCCATTTTTTAGGAGAGGGGTTTGTTGTAGACATCTATTCAAGAATTTCATGGGGCACCGGGGTGGCTCAGTCAGTTAAGCATCTGACTCTTAATTTGGGCTCAGGTCATGATCTCATGGTGGTGAGATTAAGCCCTGTGTTGGACTCTGTGCTGAGCATGGAGCCTGCTTGGGACTTTCTCCCTCTCTCTGCTCCTCCCCTGCTAATGTGCATATATACTCTCTCTTTCTTTCTCAAAATAAATAAATCTTTTATTTTAAAAAAAAAGAATGTCAGTAGATTTCTAAGCTTGCAGATAATAGCTAGACCCTTCTGTCTTGGAGCATTCATTCAGCACCTATTATGTGCTAAGTAAGCATTGCACCAGGTACTGCTGCCAAATCTACATTAGAAACATAGAATGCTCTTGTCCTATGAGGTTCTAGATACAGTGAAAGACACAATCTTCCGCCAGATATGTTCGTGAGCATGCTACATTACAGACAAATAAAATGCTGAACCTTTGAAAGGCATGATGTGCCTCACCCATTCCTGGGATCAACAACATCCACTTGGACCTGGTAGAGAACTTTCAAAAGATGAATGCGGTGTCAGTGCCCTGAAGCCATCCAAGAACAACTAGACAGGCATCTGTAAAGAATGCTTTGCAAAGTGAAAAATGGCCACGTGGTTTCTTTTGTTGTTGTTGTTGTTGTGCCAAGTGAAAAGCAAACTATGTTTTAAATATTTCAAGAAAGAAAAGTCTCCCTTTGATACCATGTCTTACTCACTTTCACCAAAATGTCATCCTGTCAGGCTGGGTGCTATCCGGGACATATCAAAAGCCTCTTTTATCAGTGTTATTCCTACTTTGAACACATTCCTTTAATTTAAGTCAGTATGACTGGTTTGTATTAAAATATTGGAAAGGTTCTTAGGTTTCAGACTGATAGTAAATCCATAAAAAAGCAAATGGCTTTTCCATTTCCGGGAAATCTAATTAAATGTTGTGAAAACAAATGTGCTCTGGTGTGGCATATAATAGAATAATACTGAAGAATAAATATTGAGTGTCTGTTGTTCAGTAAGCTCTTTGAACCCTGAAGAATGTGAGAAAAATACCTTTCCAAGCTAGGGATCTGGAAACAAGGAGATAAAGAATGACAAATACTCCCTTGAAGCTATTCCACATCCTCCATGCTATAGAAACTCTAAATCAGTTTAAGGAAAGACTCCTCTACAGGCTCAGGTAATACAGCTCTCCTGCCAGGTGGCAAATTTTGTTATCTGAGTGGTTTTATCTCACCTATAGTCCCTACCAGAATCCTCAAGGGAGAAAAAAACATATGCCTGGGGCTTTCATCTCCCTCTCAGCCCATCCCCCGCTAACACCTCACACTCAATCTGACTTGGTAATGGTAGATCCCTCCACAAGATGGCGGTCAGAGTTTATCTCTGTTTTCAGTGTCTATCTTGACAAAATATTTGTGAGGTTCAGTGGTGGTGCCATAGGATCTCTTGGGGATGCATGTGGTGTTGTAGTGACCCATAATCTACACTCCTACCTTTCCTACCAACCCACACACAATCTAAACAAAAACAAGGTGTTTGCTATGCAAACACAACTTTGAACCGTGTTCTTTTCCAACCAGATTGCTGCTTATAAACCCATTCTATAAGTGACATTCTATGCTGGTGGCAGGGATTTATATTTTTACAGAAAATTATACCTATAAACCTCACAGTTTACAAGCTATTGCATGTACTATCACATTTCACAGTTTTATCATCCTTCTGACTCCCTCCTCCCTACCCTCACCATTTTTGAGGGTTCTTACCACAGTTATAGAGCCTGGAGGAGGGCATCATGCACTTCATTGTAATGACCTGACCAATAATCCTGCCCACTCCATACCTCCTTTCTAGTCTGTTAAACTGGGAGTATGCTTAAAAAGAAATAAGACTACCTACTCTTCTGCCAACCTAAATTCACAGTGAGCTCATTCTCAGCAAATCTGAACCACCTTTTTGCCTTCTACTTTAAGAAGAGAATAATTGCCAGCAACTTTTGTACCAATAAGAGGAGTTTTGTTTTTTTTTTAACTTCAGTATAGTTAACATACAGTATTAGTTTTGTTTCTTGTGTACAATACAGTGATTCAACAGTTTCATATATTACTCAGTGCTCATCAAGACAAGTGTAATTCTTAATCTCCATCTATTTCACTCATCGCCCCACCCAACCCCCCTCTGGTAGCCATCTGTTTGTTCTCTACAGTTAAGAGTCTGTCTCTTGGTTTGACTCTCTTTTTTTTTCTTTGCTCATTTTTTTTTCTTAAATTCCACATGAGTGAAATCATATGGTATTTGTCTTTCTCTGCCTGACTTATTTCATTTTGCATTATAGTCTCTAGCTCTACCCATGTTGTTGAAAATGGCAAGATTTCATTCATTTTTATGGCTGAATAATATTCCATTGTGTACATATATCACATTCATTTATCCATATCCTTCTTTATCCATTCATCTATCTATGAACACTTGGCTGCTTCCATAATTTAGCTATTGTAAATAATGCTGCAATAACATAGGGATGCATATATCCCTTTGAATTAGTGTTTTTGAATTCTTTGGGTAAAAACCCAGTAATGCAATTACTGGATCATAGCATAGTTCTACTTTTAATTTTTTGCAGAACCTTCATACAATCTTCCACAGTCGCTACACCAGTGTGCATTCCTACCAACAATGTAAGAGGGTTCCTTTTTCTCCACATCTTCACCAACACTTTTTCCTGAGTTTTTTATTTTAACCATTCTGACAGGTGCAAGGTGATATCTCATTATGTTTTTCATTTATTTATTTATTTTGAGAAAGAGAGAGAGAGAGAGAGAGCACAAGCACAAGTGAGGGAGAGGGAGAGAAAGTGAGAGACAGAATCCCAAGCAGGCCCCACAATGTCAGCACAGAGCCTGATGCAGGACTTGATCTCACAAACTATGAGATCATGACCTGAGCTGAGATCAAGAGTCGGACACTTAACCGACTGAGAGACCCGGGCACCCCTCTCATTGTGGTTTTGATTTGCATTTCCCTGATGATAAGTGATGCTGAACATCTTTTCATGTGTCTGTTGGTCATCTCTATGTCTTCTTTGGAGAAATGTCTGTTCATATCCTCTGCTCATTTTTAATTAGATTATTATTTTTTTGTGGTGTTGAGTTATACAAGTTCTTTATATATTTTGGATATTAACCCTTTATTAGATATGTCACTTGTAAATATCTTCTCCCATTCAATAGGTCATCTTTTAGTTTTGTTGGTGGTTTCTTTTGCTGTACAGAAGCTTTTTATTTTTATGTTGTCCCAACATTTTATTTTTACTTTTGTTTCCATTGCCTTAGGAGACATATCTAGAAAGATATTGTTATGGTCAATCAGAGACATTACTGCCTATGCTCTCTTCCAGGTTTTGTATGGTTTCAGATTTTACATGTAGGTCTTTAATCCATTTTGAGTTCATTTTTGTGTATGGTGTAAGAAAGTGGTCCAGTTTTCCCAACACCATTCGTTGTAGAGACTGTCTTTTCCCATTGCATATTCTTGTCTCCTTTGCCAAAGATTGATTTGACCATATAACTGTGGTTTATTTCTGGGCTTTCTATTCTGTTCCACTGATGTATGTGTCTATTTTTGTGTGAGCACCATGCGATTTTACTGTTTTGACTACTACAGCTT
This sequence comes from Felis catus, assembly GCF_018350175.1. Taxonomy (NCBI): domain Eukaryota; kingdom Metazoa; phylum Chordata; class Mammalia; order Carnivora; family Felidae; genus Felis; species Felis catus. Next base: position 199,411,575 of record NC_058368.1, on the reverse strand, counting down.
TGTAATATAACTTGAAGTCTGGAATTGTGATACCTCCAGTTTTGTTTTTCTTTTTCAAGATTGCTTTGGTTATTCAGGGTCTTTTGGGATTCCACAAAAATTTTAGGATTGTTTGTTCTAGTTCTATGAAAAATGCTGTTGGGATTTTGATAGGGATTGCATTAAATCTGTAAATTGCTTTGGGTAGTATAGGCATTTTACCAATATTTGTTCTTCCAATCCATGAGTATGGAATGTCTTTCCATTTGTTTGTGTCATCTTCAATTTCTTTCACCAAGAAAGTTTTATAGTTTTCAGAATTTACATCTTTCATCTGTTTGGTTAAGTTTATTCCTAAGGGGGCTCCTGGGTGGCTCAGTCGGTTAAGCGTCCAACTCTTGATTTCAGCTCAGGTCATGATCTCACGGTTCGTGAGTTTGAGCCCCACATCAGGGGCTGACAGCACAGAACCTGCTTGGAATTCTCTCTCTCCCTTTCTCTCTCTGCTCTTCTACTCGTGCATGTGCACTCTTCCTCTCTCCCTCTCGAAATAAATTTAAAAAAATGTTTAGGTATTTTATTATTTTTGATGCAATTATAAATGAGTTTTCTTAATTTCTCTTTCTGCTGCTTCATCATTAGTGTATAGACAAATGAGTTTTTAAATTTTCTATTTGATAATCAACCCTCTTCCTAAACATAAGTAAGTCACCTACTATCCTACTAACTCACTCAGATTTCTATAGTGCTTAATAAACTGCCTCACTGATGTATTAAATCAGCTTTGTTTTAACTGGCAAATAGAGTTCTCATGTATGTGGGTCTCCACAGCTGGAGGATCCTCTTCACCCAAATAACAACCTAGTCACTAGCATTCGGTCTAGTCCTTTCTCATAATACCAGTTGGCTCAGCTGCATCTGTGTAATTCTATCTGTGTGTGTCTGAATATGCCCGCTTAAATGTGTGCAGTGGAAGGTCATGGAAGCTCTCAAAGGTCTCTGATCTAGTTGAGTGGGAACATCACTACAATTAAAGATAGAGTAAAAAACCATTTTATATTAAAATGCTAAATTATCTCAAAGAGTCTTTATGATTAGTTCTATAACCTTAGGAAATAGTAGCATAAGCAATAATTACTGACTTAAATATGTAAACAGTTACATTTAAGGATAGAGCAATAAATTACTAGAGAGATGAAATTTTATGCCATTTTCAATTTTTCTCCCTCTCAGGTGACTGATAAGCAAGTGCCACACAACCCTGTATTAAGGAGGTAATTCATCTAACAGCTGTAACATCTTATGGCATTTATTTTCTCTACAAGTCTTCATTCCCACCAATCAGACCACTCTTAAGAGGGCAGGTACTATATATTGTATATTGTATTGTGTTCTCTGAAATCCCAATACCTAGCATTATGCCTACACAATGTCAGTGGTTATTAGTGCTTGTTGATTAAACAAATGACTATGAAGAGCTTTTCTAAATTAAAAAAAAAGTTTTTAAAAAAGGGCTAAAGATAAGAGATAGATAGATAGATAGATCTCCACTAAACACACAGATTCCCCTCCATGTTTTATTCAGAAAATTACAAACCAAAACAATAATGAAATATTTTCATCCATCAGGTGACATTTAATTTAAATAATTATTTAAATAATAGGTCTTGACAAGTAGAAACAAGCATTCTCAAATAGTATATATTGACTCAATTTGACAGTATCTATCAAAATGTAAAATGTGCAAATTCTTTGATCTAGCAATTCCACTTTCAGGACTCCATACAGAGAAAAACTCAATATGTGCACCAAAGTAGGCGGTTCAATATAGCATGGTTTATAATTGAAATAAAATGTAGAAACCGTTATATGTCTCTTAATATCCACTAATAGAAGAATGGTAAATGAATGATAGTCCACCACATTATGAAGACCTTGGGTCTTACTACCATCTTCCGTAGTTCATTGGGCATTCACATGCTTAAAAAACAGTAATTCATGGTGGATAGAGATTTACAGGTGTGAGCATAGAAGCTGAGAGTGATTGAAAGGTCTAGAGTTGGTAATAAGAGAAGCAGAGGCATGAGAGAAATTTGGTATAAGGCAGAGAGGCATGCTAGAGGTAGGAGACCAGTTAGGTGGCTAGTAACAAAGCAAAAGAATGTGATAGCTAGAAGACATAGAAAAGTAGGCAGACAATGAGAAGTATTTGGAAAATAAAACAGAAAGGATTTGGAACTATATAAGAAAAGGGAGTGTCAACGACGAAGCCTAGGTTCCAAGGCTTGCATAAGCAAATAGATAGTGGTGGTTTTCCCTGAACCAAGGAGCACAAGAAAAAGAGAATTGGGGGTAGAGAACAGTCAATAGAGTTCTTGAGGTTGATCTTCGATATGTCCAGATTAAATGAATGTTCTTTAAAACAACCAACTAGAGATACTAAGCAGGAGCTCAGAAAAGCAGTATAGTATGGGGGTAGAGAACAGTCAATAGAGTTCTTGAGGTTGATCTTCGATATGTCCAGATTAAATGAATGTTCTTCAAAACAACCAACTAGAGATACTAAGCAGGAGCTCAGAAAAGCAGAAAAGCAGTATAGTATATAGCAGAATAGCAGTATAGGCTGGAAATGTAAGCAAGGACATCACGGACATATAGATGTGTGGGTGGTGCCAAGTAAGACAGAGAGGTGCAGAACAGAAACAGAAATGAGTGGTGGTCAGTGGCAAAAATTACCTAATTAGGCGATGACAATCTGGTGACCATAAAGTCCACTGAGATAAGGACCAACTGCCCTCTAGTGGAATCCAAGCCATTTTAACAGCCCGCACCAGGAAATACATTGAGCTTATTTTCAAATGACTGTGAGCAGAAACACTGCAGAATTTCTATGGAGGAGAATAGACTTCAAGGCAAACCACCTAACTTCCTCCACAAGGCTCTGGATAAAATAAAGTTTCTCTCTTAATGGAATTCTAAAAAATAAAGCTATTTAATAATAGTCTACAATACTTTTTTCATAGTCCAAATATCTAAAATTTTCTAAAAATCAAAAGGCATTTTTCATAAATTCAAGTGCAAAACCTGACTTCACCTAAACTCATTTGTTGGCCAAATCTGACTTGACTCTCCATGAGGCTATTCACAGTCTTCATTTGTCTCTCTCCGTATAAATATGCATTTTATTACACAAACTTGATTGACTGTGGATAATAGTCCAGACCCTGATGAGGGTGTCACATAACAGTAAATGTACCTTATTGCCTTTATTTAAAAAAAAAATCTACAGTATAAAATCTAAAATCTCTAAAACATAAATCTAAAAATCTTAAGTTTGAAGTAGTCCTGAGGTTTTTAGCTAAAAGATCAGGCAGATTACCAATGGCAGAAGATATCCTAACATTTCAATTTCTGATCACAAGGATGTTCAAAAAAGAAAAATTACCACTGAGTAAACAAAAACATATGCAAGCTCTAGCTCTCTAAAGTTCAGTAGTGCAACAAAGAATCTTAGCTAAAGTTGCACTTGTCAGCATCAAGTTTAGTCATTGAATGAGCTGCCCCTGTCCTAATTATGTGTGTGTGTATGTGTGTGTGCGTGCATGTGTGCACGCATACACACACACACACGCAAGCCCAAAGGTGTGTATATCATGCTTATGAATCAAGACTCAGGCACAGACTGTAGATGCCTTCACTCTCCCTGAGGTGCAGGGTGAGGCCAGGGTACTCCCTGCTTCAAAGTCTCCAGGAAATATACAATGCAGTGGACTTAAATCCCATATCCTATATCTAGTTTTCTTCTTCATGTGAATCTTAAAAACTGAGGCGCAAAAAATCTAGATGAAGATTCTATACAATCATTCTCCTTTAAAAAGTACACAATAAACAGTAAAAAGCATTTTTCCACTAAAATCATACTGACGCTCTGAAAGGCCCCTCAGTACTGATATCAAAAGATCTATGATAATCTCATTCCTTGTGCTCTTCCGATAGTTGCGTGGCCCAGGGCAAGAAGCAAGTCAAGGCAGAAATAATGTCAAAATTTTTTATTTTATCTTCTGTGTACTAAAAACAGACTAATTTAAAGTGCAACATCCTCTCCCAAAAGGCTGTACCTTAAATTCATTTAGAATTGGAGACTTTTACATGATGTTTATCTATTCATTCAACACATATTTATTGTGTGGCTACTAGGCACCAGGAATTGTCCTAGATTTAGTGAACAAGGCAAAGTCCTCTCAATTAATGTGTAGGGTGAAGAAATAACAGAGCATTTTTCCCATTTTACAGATAACAGAAATAAGATTGGGAGAGTCTACATGTCAACAATGAAAGTAATAGGAACCTAACTTGCCTGCAGACCCTCCACCATAAGTCTCTGTCTACTGACTCGTCTCCCTCCACGTGCCCCACTGCCCTGCAGAGGCCAAGACAGACACCAGAGATAATAAGGCCTAGAGCAGAGGCAGAGGTGAGCACAGGAGGAAATCACAGAGCCAGCCAGAACACACACATGTGAGCCCCCAAATGAGAGGAACAACACAACGGCCCCAAAGAAGCCAAAGCGGGGGAGGTTTAGGGAATGACTATGATTCCCGAAGCCAAACCCACCAAAATCCAAATCTAGATTATTTTTATGTCTTTTCCTACAACGAATAGAGTGGTAACATTTATTTATGGCTAGTATACTTATTATGATTTTCCTCCAGGGCTGTCTTAGGATGAACATTTGAGAATGGTCTTCCTCTAAGAACTAGGAATAACACACCATGATTTTAAAAAGTGCCTTTTTTTCATGCCAGGGTGCTCAGGGCACTTTGTGAGGATACCAGATTTCCAATGAATACTAGCTAGATAGGAGGTGTTTCTACAGCCTCTTGGAATTTCCTGAAGAAAGAGAAAGGCAAGGAAGGGGTCACCGAAGGCTACAGACACATTGTGTAAAGTCTGTATTCATGCATATTTTATAAACAGGTATGGTAAGAGCTAGAAATGTTACAGTTCTGTAAGCTTTTGGCTCCCAAAGGATTGAGACTGGCCAAAAATGCGGGCAAACAAAATACCAGCTGAAAACTCCTCTACAAGAATGCTTTGGAATATCACACCTGGATTTTGGCTCCAAGCCACCACAAACAGAGTATGTGGGCTTACTGGCATTGAAACAAGAATATCCGTGAGAGAAATCAGGGCAGTCAATGGCTTAGGGGCCTGATAATGGGATATGTTTTGCCTCTTATCTTCTGGCTCATATTCAGCCCAGGTGGAAAGTAACTAAAAATGGCTACCTCATTGTGGCCCCTGGGCTTAGGCGTCTCCACTCAGGTCCTAGTAAACAAGGATCCACCTCCCTCAAACAAAAGGCCCAAAATTAGAAACTAGAAGTAAATGTCTAACAGATCTGCCAAGAATTCAATGGGCCATAAATAACAATAATAATAATAATAATAATAATAATAATAATATATAACCAAGAGAAAAAAGAAAGAATGGGGATAAAAAGCCTCCTCATCCTAACAGGTGATTCGAAACTGGCAAAAAGGCTATTCTTACGGTAAATCCATCTGGGGTATTGAAGAAAGGCTTGTGTAGAGAAGCACAGTTAAGGCATGAGGTCAGTTACCACATTACAAGGTAGTCAGCAACATGTCAGCCTCAAATAACTCTCAGGTGGAAGGAGATGAAACATAGACTTAACTGGACACCTGACTAATACATGAATGTTTGGAGCCACTTACTTCATCACCTCACCCATAAAGTTGTCCTTCATTTCCAAATTCCTAAGCTACTACCATGCTTCTAGGTCAAGTTTTCTCAACCTCAACACTAGCACCATTTTGAGGTGGATAATTCCTTATGGCTGTTCTGTGCATTGTTGAGCAGCATTGCTGGCCTCACCCCACTAGACAGCAGTAGCAGTCCCAACCTATCTTGAAATTGTGACAACCCAAAACATCTCCAGACATTGCCAGATGTCCCTGCAGGGGAAAACGTGCTCAGTAAAGAACCGCTGCTCTCAGATAAAAGACCAAATGAGGTAGCAAAAAAAGCATGAGCTCTGGAGCCAGCAGATATAGGTGTAAGTCCATACCTCACTTTCTGTCCATGTGACATAGGGCAAGTTAGTGACCATTCTGGGCCTCAGCCCCCCGTATGTGCCACTACTACCCTGTCAAGATATTGCTAAGATTAAATGAGATACAGCCTGGTGCATGGCAGGTGTTCAGTTTTCAGTTTCTTTCCCTCCTGCTAAGGCCCTCTCAACATACAGACACCTTCCATATTATTCTAACTTCTCTCCCACTCCAGCTGTCCAACAAATTTCTTAATTCTTTCTCCAGTCTGCCCCAGTGCATAAACACTGACCTGAAATCAAAGACTTGGGAATTATTCCTTAGCTTTGCACTTACTGACCAGATGAACTAAGACAAGTTATTTAACCTTTTTTGGATTCTCTAATATTAGATCAGTATTATCATCTTGGTACCTACAAAACCGCAGGAGGTTTTGTTCCCCTGCTCAGAAGCCCGACCTGGCCTACTATTGCTGTGTGAGTCATGGAAAACATGGATTGCAGGCTACCTTTACTCAACCAAGTTTACATCTTATTTAATTGATTCGCAAACATCTCTATGCATTAAGATGTCTTGAGAAGATTTTCAAAACAAAACACAGAGGCTCCAGGCACCACCCCCAGAGAGACTTACATAGGACTGAAGCAACTATGGTTTTTTTAAACTTCTCAGATGAGGCTGCCAAATGGTGAGGATTGAGACCTATAGTCCTAGACTCAGACTCTCCAATCTAGTTAAGTGCACCTGCTCACCATCCCTAATTCATGAGTAACTCCCTCCCACCTCCAAGCTTTACACAAATTATTGTTATTATTATTATTAGCACCTGCACTGCTTCCCAACTTTTCTCAGCCAGTCCTTGGCTTTTCCCTCTTTCAAAACTAACTCCCTCAGGGAATGTCTAGTTGGCTCAGTCAGAAGAGCACACAACTCCTGATCTCAGGGTTGTGAGTTCAAGCCCCATGTTGGGTGCAGAAGTTACTAATAAATAAAATTCTTTTAAAACGAAAAATCTAACTTCCTTCAGAAGGCTTCTCTAGTAGTAGGGCCTGCTCACCCATGAAAACTCTTTGTACATCCATGATATGTGGTTCTTAGAAAATGGAAGTTTACTTTTGATCAAAAATAAGCATTATAAAGTATTGTTATATATTACTGTACTTCAGAAGAGAAATTCTGTAAGGGCTTCTGCAAAGAACATCACTAATCAGACATTAGTTTGAACCTTCTTGTTGAATGGTTGTTAAAGACAGTTTAGGAGTCATACAAGAAAAGACCATGTCGTTAAAATCTACAGTTTATCAACACACCTTGCTCACCAGACATGGCTCTAAATATATTGTTGGAATAAATCAGAGTTCCAAGTTGATTGATTACTTGGATAGAAACATTCATTTGAATAAATAAATTATGATATGTTTGTTTTGAAAAAAGTGTCACTATCAATCAAAACATCTCATTACTTTAAGTTTAATTACTATTACTAGCTTGAAGGCTGTTTGATTAGAGTAGTGATTCTCAATGAGGGGACATTTGGCAATGTCTGGAAATATTTTTTATTGTCACATCTGGAAAAGGGGTTGCTACTGGTCAAAAGTGCCATGGTCAAGAACACCGGATTCAATTTTTCCATGGCTCTATGGCATGTTTTATTGTATATTTTGATCTGTTCTCTCTTTAGAAGACATTTCTTCCTCATCATACCACTCAGTACAGAGCTGTACAGATGAAGGCACCAGGGGAAATGCTATGTGACTGCCTAGCAATTTTTTTTCTGATAATCGGAAATCCCCATTAATCAGAGGTCACTGTCCCAAGAAGAAGGTGTGACAGACAACAGCAAAATGTTGTGGTTTGGAATGTGGGCTCTGAAGTTAGCCTGCCTGGGTGTGAATCTCAGCTCTGTCATTTACTAGCTATGTAACTTCATATGATTTACTTAACCTCCCTATGCCTAGATTTCTTCTTCTGTAAAATGGGAGTAATACCATTTCTTACCTCTTATTATTTTTTGGAAAGTAAAATAAATTGTAAAGTGTTTAGTGCCTAGCATATAAGAAGTACTCAATAACTTTCAGTGGTTGTTATGGTCATCACCATCAACAACAACATCATCATCATCAAAATTAAAGAGTTACATATTTGCGGAGAGTACAAAGCCAAATAAACTCATGTCTGAAATTGATAGGGCACTAGAGCAGTGCCCTGTAACCTTGACTGGATATTAGAATCACCTAGGGAGCTTTTATAAAACCGCAAAACCCAGGGCCACACTACAGACCAATCAAATCAAAATTCCTAAGGGACCCAGGTATCAGTGCTTTTATAAAGCTCTCCATGTGATCCTAAACTTGAGGACCACTGCACTAAAGTTATTAACAAAGTATATCTCTCAATGGGATGACAAAAGAGCGTATTAAGAAAAGAAACAAAGGTTTGTGAAAGAAGAGATGGGGAATAATCTTGAGTTAATAAATGCATTCAGATTAACAGAGATACAAAGATAAGTATGCCACAGTCCTTAACCTTTGAATAATTTAGAATCCCTTTACCAACAAAATATATATGGTGTTATGGGAGCAGGGAGGAAAAAGCACTGAAATATGGCTATATGAGAAAGTGATAGCAAAGCAATTTATATTGCGTCGAGTGACACAAGAAAAGTCCTGTAGAAAGTTGGGGAGGTAAGAACACCCAAGATCGTTTAAGACTGGAGATATGTCACCTAGAATAAGGTGACAAAACTTTCAAAATTAAAAAGCAATCACACTGATAGTTCAAAAAGGAGTTCCAAATAACAAGGAAAAGTGATTTGTTGTTATTTTTTTAATTAATTTCACAGAAATGAAGTACTTTATTTCCTCATCCCAGGAGTGCAGCAAACCAAACATACAATCTTAAAAACTGGCCTAGTCCGTTGAGCCCCATGTTTCAAAATATTGTGCCAACGCTGTACAGGATAACAACCCCCAAGGAAACCCATACTCACCAGTTTAAACGCAGACCACTAAATGACCAGTGCTCAATCAAGTGAATCCATTAATGAAAACAAATGGACACTTTCTATTCTTACCCCCAGAATCAAATACAGTGGATAACACTTTGCATACAAAAGACTTACTAACAACCAGGACCTAACCACCTTTTAAGGGCAATAATACCAAAAAACACTGGTAACAGACACTTACAACCTGTTGACCTGGGTGTTAGTCTCTGGAACACTAGAGTTCTTTTTAATTTTGCCTTCCACTTTAACTTAAAATAAAAGCATGTGCAATCTTTACTTGGTAACCACTAAAACAAGTGGTTCTATATACTGGAAGAAATTTTCAATTTGTACATTTGCCTCTCCAAAGCCCTATTAAACAAAAGCTAACTGTGGGAGCAAAGCCACCCCCGCTCACCGGAACCAGACACAGCCTTGATATCTTGTTTTATGTCTCTATGTGCATCCTATTATGGACCTATGTAACAATGCAAGACCACCACACGGGGTGGGGAGGGGCTTGAATTATAACAGCTGTGGTCACAATGCAGGAACTGCAGCTCACTGTGAAATTCTCCATAACTCTGGATCACAATTAGAGTAGCACCTGTGCAAAACAGGTTTTTTCTGATCCCCTAGAAAGCCCTCTATTTTATGCAGGCCCAAATTGTGTTTGTTGTTCTTAAGCCAGTTCCCTGCCTTGGAATTTAGACAGTGGTTCCACTGCTCAACTTCATCCCTCTAAAGCAATCCAAAGAGTTCATGGGAGATATATCAATGAGTCAGTTCATTCCTGCCTCACCCAACCTTTCTTTATGTGACTCCCTGGGAAAGAGAACTTTTCCAGGGATGAAAAAGAATATCCTTTGTCTATGACACAGAAAGGCTTTTCATGAAGTCAAATCTTCTACAGAATTGATGGCATGGAGGAAAACTGGGGGAAGGGTGTGACCCCTCCATTCCAGTAGGACCTACTCCACAAGTGAAAGAGGCACAACTGCATGCCCCAAAGGAAATGGTCACCAAAATTGAGTCTATCACTTAATGCTGAAAAAATGTATGTGGTTTCTGCTTAAAAATCATCAGAAGAATGTCATTCTTGGACACCACTGAAAACATGATTAAGACAACTCTTCAGAGGTCTATAATAAGGACAGGAAATGTCAGAATCAAATCTTCAGGCTCAATTATTCATCTCATAAATAAATTTTGAAGATGGGTTTATCTTATGAAAGTTGAGAAGTATAGTGTTTAGCAATTATGCAAACCCTGAACACTTGGCTCCCTGAAACCATTTCTGTTAGTCTTGGAATGCTCTCTGGATCCAAGTAGCTGACAACGTTTTTTATTATTATTATTAATAACACAAGGCTTTAAGGAAGGTATGAGCTCTTTAAGTGAGGAAAGAGACTCTGGCTTAATTCCATTTTCCAGTCTTACTATGGACCAATGGTTGCTAATTTTCCACTTATGCTTTGCTCTTGTCTCTTTTCTAGTAATAATAATTCATTATTCAGTGCAGATGAATGCAAAGTCAAAATATTGGGTCCTTTAAGAAGCCTTACAAAAATATTTGCACAAATGAAAATCAGTTAAAATCTCAGTAGGTAATAATTGTAATAATTGTTCTCCTGGCATGCTTGGCCACTGAGAGTACAGCTACAAAACAGTTCATTGCTATTTCATATCCATCATAAATTATCAGAGCAAGCATGCGTCCCTTGGAGAGTTTTAATGAGGTTTCCAGTACTTTCACGGTCCTCATTGTTCAATATAGTCAAATAGACCAAAATATATAAAGCTCTGTGAAAAACAACAACAAACAAAAAAATAAACACAAAAAACACCTGCAAGCGCTAGGCCCCGCCCTCTAGGGGCTTACATTTTTAATCAGTAGATGGTACTTGCACATAGTTAGCAATACATGTTTAAATGAAATGCTTACTTTGCACTCAGCATTGTGCTAGGTACAGTGGAGGTTCCAGAAGTATGAAGCATGCTTCATCCTCAAAGAAGAGTGCAGTGGAGTTAGAGACAGGAAAAATGCTGAGAAGCAGATCAGCAAGAACTGGAAGAAAAAAAGTTCAGGCAGAGGTGTGCCTTTAGGTAGGCCTTGAAGGATAGATAAGATTTGAATGTAAGAAAGGTATTTAGGCAGGCAAAGATAAAAATGTAAGGCAGAAATTAGTATGGCCGTCACATGGAACTTACAAGGGGATTCCCTGCTCCCTTTTTTTTCTGGTCTTATTAGAACCATCTGATGGGGACAAGGTTAAAATTACTTGAAAGAATTTTGCCTCATCTACATGAACTTCCTATGGAAACAGAAAGAGAAGGGAGCCTTTGAATGGGGGGAACAGTGATAGCTTGGTGGATTAGAGATATCTGTGTCTGGGGAAAAAAAGTTGAAAGGATTGTAATTATAATATTGTGCATAAAGTGCTGCCATGGAAACATACAGTCCTGGAGCAGGAAGATTCCCAGGAAGACATGACTCCTTTTACTCAGCTAGGTGACCACACACACACACACACACACACACACACACACACACACACACATCTATCACAGATCTGGTTAAACCTGGCTGTCAATTATACAGACTATGAAAGTGCAGAATTCTGGGTAATGTCCAAGTTTCTCTCCTTCTCTCTGGCTTCATCCATATATATTCCCACTGATTCCACACGGAACCTCTTCATTGGCTTCCACCAAAAATCTGTTCATGCTCAAGCGTTTCTCGAATTTATTACCTTGATTACAAATTTAAAGTCATGAAGAAATTGCATTATACAACATGTGACCCTCCGTCATTGGCAGGGAGTCCATCAGTACCAGTCTCTCCTTTCCTCCCCTCTAAGAAGTGAGCAAGTTCTTTGCTTGTCTAGCTCAAAAGAGTTCCATCCATATCCCTGGAATCTCCTTCTATACACCCCAAGCAACTTTCCCTAAATGGGACGTTTACCCATCTAAATGAATTCTAGTGAATGTACTTTTCTCCATCTTATTAAAGTTTCCCCTAAGTGAAGGTGAGAAGGGGAATATTAGCAGCCTTTATGACTTTACCAAGTTCTCCCCCAGAGGAAAAGGTGAGGAGAAGACAAAGCATGTTGATTACCTGACTCACAGTTTCCCTCAGTAGCACAGACCTTCTTCGCTCCAAGCCTCAGCATCCTCTATTCTTCTCCTCTGGCCTTAGAGGAGAAAGTCCAGTTTCCAGTCTCTTAAGATCCTGTTGGAATCCTTTTCTGGCTTCACCTCTTCATTAACTTGAGGGGTCTCTCCCACTCAGCCCAATCACACAAGGCCCCTTCTGGTAGCAAAGGTGAAAGAAGTCTATGAATGCAGCACTATTGCTAATACAGTCAACAGCGCCACGCTTAAGGGAGCCCCAGGAAGGTGGTAAAATTCCCAATCTAAACCGTATGCCACATTTTCTTCACCCTCAGAGTCGGAGACCACCCTGTAAGGGATATTGTTAAATGGGCACCCCACTCTCTGCAGCTTTTCCTTCTAGGGCCTCATCAACGTACAAAAAATGTTAAGTGTTCATATGAGCACCTTTGTTCATGGTGCTGGAGTAGTCGACCTCTCTGGTTTCTTTCATATTTCCTGAACTTGATTCCTGGAACAGCAATGGTTTTTCCTGCTGGTAGAAGTTTGCCACAAAATGTCTCTTTTCTCCATTAACAAAACCACACTGCATACCAGGAAGTCCTATGTATGTTCTTATGTCTCTTATACTGACAGAAGTTACCACCCATCTTGTTTGTAATTCAGCATATACCTGGCTTCTTTCCGAAATAGCCAATATTAAACAGTGTACTTTCCCTGAAGGTTATATTGCTTATCTCAGAATGGTTTCCACAACTTTGCTCTCTAAATTTAAATGGAATCTCCAAAATCATCAAAATTTTAGCCAACCCAACAAACCCCTAATCTCCCTATACAATGCACCCTACAGTTTAGACGTCAATTTAAGGCTGTACTCTTGGTTCAGGTTTGCCCCTAATTCAATGATACTGGACAGGACTCCAAAATGAAACAGATGTCAAATAGGGAACTTAGAGATGTATTTAAACTTGGAGAAAGCCAAATTCTATAGGACTGTGAAAAGCAGAGTCCTCCTTGTGATTCTGTGAGTGCTTCAGATTGGTTTCCTTGGGCTTCTGCTTCTATACTCCCACACTAGACTAGGCAGGAAGCCCAGTCTATTTACTGGTTTCTACCAAAACCTACTCCTAACACCTTTGTGAGAATTTGGGAACAGTTTCGTGGGGCAGGATCATGTGCCACTGTTCTCCTTCTCTATTCTCCCTCTCTCTCTTGGTCTCTCTCCTACTCTCTCCCCAGAAACAATAGAAGGAAAAGAATATGAAGGCAGAGAAAATGTGCCCCTTGAAGAGAAAACAAGGGCACATGGTAAATTAGTGGGACAAAGCTGAATCCCTCCAATGGAAGTGCAAAGGGGAAAGATTTCTGATATAAATATTTTTAGAACCAGCAAAAGGAAATACTGAATAGTGATTGGTGACTGAAACTGAATGTATTAAGCTGAACCATATGACATTGCTAACATTCAATTGTTTTTGTCCTGTGGAAATAACAACGCCATATGATTCAACGCAACCTAAATGACCAGGCAATTCAGTAGATGATTACTCAATTTGAGGAGGATGGTGGGAAATAATTGTTTGATATATGATTCATTTATTTTTTTGCCTAGCAGTTTTAAGTTAATAAAAATACAAGCAAAGATTGAAGTTACCACTAAACCATAACAAGACCAACCGTTTGTATTTATTTGTTTACATCCTTAGTATTTATTAAATATATATTAAGTTATATTTATAATTATATGTAAATTATATAAAGTATATATTAAATTATATCTTATATTACATATATTATATATTAAATGTAATATAAGTTTATATTATATAATTTATATTAAATTATATTAAATTTTAAATTATGAAGCCAAGTGTACTATATTACAATCTCATTAACAGTCAAGCAAGTAGCCACTTGGAGGACCAGGTAGTTTTTTCATTTTAATTTGTATATAATAACATGTCCAAGTTCTATGGAGAGTAGAGTAGAAAAGACGTCACAGTTGTCATTCAGCAAAGGCCAGGGAATAAAATGACAGATGAGTCCTATGTTGGATTTTTTCCTTGCTCTAAAATGAAAATAAGATGGGAAGGGGAATTGCTAGAATTGGGGGAGGGGAATTGCTAGAATTGGGTGTAGGAAAACTAGTATATTGAGTCTATATCCAAATAGAAACACAACTCTTATCAGAGGAAAATATTGCCCATGGAAGCACAGACATCGCTATTCTTCAACACAGCCCACTAATGGAAGAGGATTCTGTGCCAGTGAGTATAAAGTATAATAATACCATAACTATGTATATGGCTAGCTTGAGAATTTGTTTTGCAACTTTACTTGCTCCAAGAAATAAGTTGAAGTTTAACAAATACAATAATTTTTGGTCTTTGTTTATTTCCTTTTAAAAGAAAAAGAAAGAACAGAAACTTCACAGTTGGGAATAGAAAATACCTTATGGATATGGATTTTACTGCAAGCTATGCATCTGAGTTAAAGATGTTAATGCCGAATTCGCCCACCAAGATCAAAACTCCTACAAAACTCTTCCAGCTGCAGCATTTATGGCTCCAGGTTTTGTTTCAGAAAGTGAGGAATATGTTCCAGCATTATGATCTTATTTCTCTTTCTTGCCTGTTGTAAGCATAGCCACAGTCTGCTCTTTTAATGCTATGGAAATGTTCAGTTGGCATTGTTTTTCCCACAACCATGGAAACACCTGCTTCCAAATTAATTTATAATCTATTTTACACCTATGGCTGCAAGCCACATCTAGTTTTTTTTTTTTTTTAAGAATTTTGGTATAAAGCATACAAGAAAGTTTGTAATGTCTGCTTCTTCTCTTTTCTGCTCTTCATGACATAATGTTGGCTTTTACACATTTCATTTTATGTCCAGCTTTTTAAGATGTTAATAATATGTAAAGATATGTGATATGTTAAAATGTATGTAAAGTTTTTTCAGTCTTTCAAAGCATATCCCAACACAGATATTGTACACTACACATACTTTTCTTGAATCTTGGTCCCAATTTCTCTTTTTATTTGGCCAGACTAAACCATGCTTTAAAGTATCTTTGGAGTTACTTTAACAAAGAAAGAAATCTGAATGTGCCCTCAATTTCACTAACTTCAAATATGAATGATTCGCTTCTGTAAAAATATTTATTTCCCCTTAGATTTTACGGTAAGGTAAAGGGAAGATGTGTTTAATATATTCCAGATGATCTGATGGAAGAAAGATTATGAAAATCAATTTAACTACTGTTTCCTTGACTTTACAGAACTCTGTATCTAAAACAGTATTTAAGCTATTTTAAATTTTATACTAAGACTGGTATTGAGTTGAAATATGTTAATTTTTTAATATTTTTAAATGCTTTATAAAAGTAAGTATTCCTTTTTCACAACCAAGGAAACAACAAAAAAATACAAAAGCAAATTAACTTTAGTTAAACAGAAATATCTAGTCTGACCAAAAAAAAAAAAAACCAGGCAACTAAAATCAACGAGGTCACATTGTCTTCAAACATCTGTCATTATTACATCAAGAATGGTAATATTATGCTTACTATCCACAGAAAAGCAAAAATTAAAAATGTTCAAGTTTAAAATGTTTACTCCTTTTAGTCCTGAACTGTATAAAGAAAAGAGCAGAGAGGAATGTGGGAATGGAAGCACTTGCTTCCAATAGCAAAACCTGAGCTTGTAAGTCAAGGATAACACTATTTAACAAGTATAGGTTCCCAAAATGGGGATGACTCATAATTCACGAACATCAAAACTAAAGATGATCGTTTATTTCTTTCCATTACTGAAAGATGGTCTGTGTAACTTAAGAATAGAAACAAATATGTTTAGCCTCTAAGGATTTCACGGGGCATTATTATAAGAGGAGACATTTTTGTTGCAGTCATTGCCATCATTTCCCTACAGGTTAATAAATAGAACAAAGAGGTAAGAAATTAACTTTTTAAGCTAGTGTCTTAGGGGCTTTTGGCCAATATTGAATGGTATTCATGTCTTTCTTATTAAATTTCCATTGCAGACGAATACATACTGAGTTACAAGAGATAGTTGATATTTAAGTTTCTGTAATGTGAGATGTGGGTCATAATCACTTCAAGTCTCCTGAGTTATGTTCTTGTTGCTTCACCATTGTTTATCATACCAGCCTGCAAGTTCACACAAGAGTGTCAGCAGAGGATGCCTCTACAATTCATAGACCAAGACTCATGGTTCAATCCCACAGAGTCTCAGAGCATTCTTTGCTTCATTTGTCTAGCTTAGGAACCCTTTTAAATGAAGAAGAAAAGGATTCTAATGTGGAAAAAACAAATATCAGGTACATCAGCAACCCTGACTTTATGAGAAGGGATTAGTAACTTTGCCTTGTAAAATGATGAGGAGCCATTGCCTAATTAATAAGCCATTCCCTCCAGATCACAGTATTAGTCATCTATTTGTTTACTTTTCGTTTCATGTATTATATTTGCTTACTGGTTTTTCCCTGTCTAAAGGGCCTTCATGCCCTGCCACACTGGTCTTGTTTGTGCTAGAGTATAAAACCTCAAGATCAGGGGCTGTGGCAATACAGGCACACAACAGCTTTACACAGGGTGAGTAGATGCATTCGTTGTGAAATAAACACTTCTACAAAGTCTTTGGTACTCATAAGGTACTCATTATTTGGGGGCACTGTAATTTTAATGGCTCATTTGGTGTGGTGAGAAAAATAAATTTTACTTTGGTTATTCATTTCTGGGCAACAAAGTTGGTTCTTTGCTCTTTCAATCAGCAAGCTTCCAGATACTTGTAGAAACTATCTTAAGATATTGCCAGAGAAGGGGTGCCTGGGTGGCTCAGTCAGTTAAGCTTCCAACTTTGGCTCAGGTCATGATCTCGCAATCCGTGAGTTTGAGCCCCACATCATGCTCTGTGTTGACAACTCCTCCTTAACCCAGCTCCCAAGGTTAAGACCTCAGGCTTTCATCAATTCCTACGTCTTTAAGGGTTAAATAAAAGCTTCAATTACTAGAGTTATGCTGGTGACTCCCCAATATACATTCCCAATCCTAATTTCTCATAAGAATTATTTGCCTACATTTCTCAGAAAATAATGCCACTGTAGTGTCCAAATCCCATATTTCCCTGACAACTAGTTCTTTTTCCAACACCCCCCACTTCAATTACTTATTATTGTAACCTCTTTACCTAATTGCAACCCATTCTCCTTCTCTGCTTCATTTTTCTTTAAAGAACTTACCACCAGCTCATATGCAATATGTTTTACTTTTTACATTTTTATTATGTGTCTCCCTCTCTTGAATGTAAGCTCCATAAAGTCAAAATGTTTTCAATGTTTTTGTTCACTGTATCCCAGTATGAAAAACGTGGTAGGTACTCAATAAATATTTGTTCAATAAGTGAAAAAAATAAGTGGATAAATGAAAGAATGAAGCCATAATTATTCAAAACCTCTAGACCAAAAAAATTAGAATTATATTTGAATCTGATCTCTCATCTGTCCTGAACATCTAATTAGTTGCAAGTCCTATGATTTGTCCTTTTTACATTTCCGATCCACTAAATCTAAACCCTAAGTGCCTAACACACACATAGATTTAAAACAAAAAGTCTCTAGGCTCCCTCCATTTCAATCACTTTCTCCAGATGAGTCTTTTTAAAACTTGTTTTCATCACTCTACAGAATACATGTTATCCTTTATAAATTTCATACAGCCTCCTTGGTATAATCTCTAAAACCCTCCATAACCTGACCCCACTTTACTGATACATTCAAATTCCCAATTACTACTCATTGCTCGTTTCTCTTCCTCTTAGGCTGAACTTTTGACCAGCCCCTCTTAGATACAATGCTCATTCATACTTTCTGCCTTTACTTAGGTGTACTGCCACTAGCTAAAAATGGCCTTCCTTCTCTCTATCTGTGCAAATCCTGTCCATTTCTTGAGATCTGACTCCCAGCTATGTTCCATTAAACTCTTTGAAACCTTCACCAACAACCACAGTCCATACTAATTCCTGCTTTGTCTGGTCTCTGGAAATACATATTGTCTGCACCTCACAGTCCATCGTTCTGTTTGCCAGTGGTTTAATGGCTTCATTGTGGCTCCCCAGTAAGATGGTGAAAGAAAGCTGAACCATTCTCATGACCAGTCTTAGTACTGTATCCAACAGAAACAGAAGTCCAAAACTCAAAGATATACTTTAAAATATCTTAAATTTTTACTGAGATTTTTCAAAGAGACAGCAAATATCCTTAAGATCCTTTTTTCACATCATTGTCTCTTGTCTTCATCACAGCTGCTCAGTAATCACTCTTCTCTCTTCCTCTCACTTATCTTCTCTACCCTTACAACTCTAGCCTGTACTCCTGCTTTATTTCTCTCAGGGTCCCTTCTTCTTCCTGAATAGCTCTCTGCCCTGTGTCTTGGATATCAATTTAGACTTTGGGGCTCCTTCAAATAGTATACCCCAGACATTAATCAGAACAAAACCCCAGTTCCTGGGACAACTGAAGCAAAAACAAAGAAACAAACAAAAAACTCTTTTCCCTTCAAAGGCAGAGAAAGAGGAAAAGGCTAACAGTATCTAGCAGGTAAATTTTTTTGTTCCTTCCATACTTTCTACCTTGGTGGTTATTTACAAATAAGAACATACTGCATGTTCCCCCAGGGGCATTTTCCATCAGATCCCAAATCTCTCTTACCTCTCTCCTACTCCTGAAGAGTTGGAAGACTTATCTTAACAGAAAACACTGAGCCAGACAGTGAACTCTCTCCCGAAGCTCCAGCTACACTCCCTCTACTAGCAGCACAGCAGTAATTTCCATGCCTCTGATTTCCAAACCACATGTAAGAGCACATCAGATGAGTGCCGTGCTCTAAATCAGCCCTTCCCTCCAGATGCTTTATCCTCTGCTGGAGAGAGATAATCTAGACACCCAGTTGTTTTTCTCAAAGATCAATGGCACTGTTGCATCTGTGGACAAACCAGGTCATGATGTGACAATGGAATAGCCTCAGTGCCATACAGTATTGCAAGCCCAACCCCTAGAGACATGGGGAGGTGTAAACATCCACAGCAGTAGACTGGTTGCGGGGAGGGAGGAGAAAATGGTAGACACAATGTGGCAAATGGAAGGGCAGTGGCAAATGCAAGATGATTTTCATGAGTACTAGGGGATACCCCCATTTTCCATAAAACTGGGGTGGGGGGGGTTGGAAGAACTAAAGTCTGTCAAGAGAGGCAGTTTAAGTACAGAACTAAGAATACAATGATACTGTTTATATGATTCATATTTTACCCCTTAGCTCTGTAACTGGGAAAACAAGGGATAAATGAAAAATAAAATAAGCACATCCATGTCGAAGAGTTCTTGTAAAACTCATAATGTGTGGCAAGTGTGAACACAGGGTCTGGCATCTCACAGGAGCATAATGGATAATCCTCTCCCTCTCTTCTTCCCAACCCCTCCATAAACAGAATCCATATTTTCCAAATGTTATTCATTAAAAAAATATTCATCAAGCATTTACTAGATATTGGAAATACGGTGGAGAATAGAACAGAAATAATTGTACCTTACTAGAGAGATGGGCACAGAGCACGTGCTTAATAAATAATTGTTCATTGACAAGATTAATCCCTAGTAGTCCCATCTCAGAAAACCTTCCACTAGAATCCCTGGACCCCAGAGAGCTCTAACCAGGGTCTGTTGTCACAGAAAGTACTTAACGTTGGCTTTATGCTGAAGGATAACCAAGCGACGGATATAAAAATATGTGTCCAGGGAAAAAGAGATGACTGACAGACCTAGCTTAAAAATGACCTACTAAAATTTCTATCCCCATAAGTAGGATAAAATCCCCCATAAAATCTGACAAATTGAATAAGGGGTAATATCAACATTTACCAGTAAATCAATCATAAACCAAAGTAGGAAAGGGTCAAACAAAAATTTTTACTAATGAGATTTGTCAGAGTTTTGTGTGTATCATTCAAGTTATGCAAGTTAATTATCATAGTTTATAATAAGCTTTATAAGAGGTCAGTTTACAACTGGATTCCATTTAAACAAAGAATACTGAATAAAATGGAGCCTTATATTTTAAAATATACTAAGTTTTAAAATATACCAATAAATTATGATTTCTTAGTAACTTGAATCTGTTTGGCACAGAAGGACCCATAATATATACCATATCTTCTTGGGTCCCACATTCCAAGGAAACATTTTCTCAGTCAACAAACTATTAACTTCCACTTAACAGGTACCCTTCTATTCTCTGGAGAGATGATGATGACTAAAACAAAATATCATGTGATGTGGCATTTATAGACTAGTGTGGAGAAAGCTAAAGAAATACAATGTAACCAATACTTTGATAGAGTATGGAAAGAACAGTAAAACCTGGGGGACAAAAAGAAATTAGACAAAGTGTCACAAGAAAAATGGTTCTTAAATTAAGCCCTGAAAAATAAATAAGAATTTTTCAGGTAGATGTGAGTAAAGGTGAGAAACAGAAGGGGCACCCAAGCCATGATAAAGAAATATGAGGATGTTCCAGATGGCCAAAAGGCACATGAAAATTTGCTCAATGTCACTCCTCATCAGGGAAATACAAATCCAAACCACACTGAGATACCACCTCATCCCGGTTAGAGTGGCTAAAATGAACAAATCAGGAGACTATAGATGCTGGCGAGGATGTGGAGAAACAGGAACCCTCTTGCACTGTTGGTGAGAATGCAAACTGGTGCAGCCGCTCTGGAAAACAGTGTGGAGGTTCCTCAAAAAATTAAAAATAGACCTACCCTATGACCCAGCAATAGCACTGCTAGGAATTTACCCAAGGGATACAGGAGTACTGATGCATAGGGGCACTTGTACCCCAATGTTTATAGCAGCACTTTCAACAATAGCCAAATTATGGAAAGAGCCTAACTGTCCATCAACTGACAAATGGATAAAGAAGATGTGGTTTATATATACAATGGAATACCACTTGGCAGTGAGAAAGAATGAAATCTGGCCATTTGTAGCAACATGGATGGAACTAGTGAGTATTATGCTAAGTGAAATAAGTCAGGCAGAGAAAGACAGATGCCATATGTTTTCACTCTTATGTGGATCCTGAGAAACTTAACAGAAGATCAGGGGAGAGAGGAAGTGGGGGGGGGGAGTTACAGAGGGGGAAGGAGGCAAACCATAAGAGACTCTTAAACACTGAGAACAAACTGAGGGTTGATGGGGGGTGGGGGAGAGGGGAAAGTGGGCGATGGGCATTGAGGAAGGCACCTGTTGGGATGAGTACTGGGTGTTGTATGGAAACCAATTTGACAATAAATGATATAAAAAAAAGAAATATGAGGATGTAGCAGAAACCACAAATTGAGAAACTACAAATATTAGCTATATATGATTGTTTCAAAGGGTGAACCTGCCAGTTGAGAGTATTATCAATAAGGGCAAAGAAAGTACAACCTCATTCACTATGTTTCCAAAAGATCCTGTCATATAGTAGGTGTTCAAAAACTATTTATTAAATGAACAATATCTCAAAGCATAGAGAAGTCCCAAATTACAAAGGGTTTTATATGTTGTGCTATAACTTGATCCTCTGTAGGGTACCTTGAAGAATTTTAAGGCAAAAGAATTCATGACTAGATTTGGATTTTAGACATCTAGTCACTAAAGGGGAATAAGAAAGAAAGTAGGGAGATCAGGTTGAAAGTAACCATAAGAAATGATGAGACCTGGACCAGAGAATAGCGAAGGGCTGGAGAGAAGGGGAATATTGGGAGAATCTTTGGGAAATAGAACTATAGTGCCACAGGACTATTTAGTTGGGGGTGTGGCAGAAGAGGGCAGACTAGAATAGCTCTCACATGTCCAACATCCATCACTAGGAAAATACTATTGCAGTTCAACAATATAAGAAATATGAACAAGAATCCTCTATAATACTATTTATTAAAAACATATTCAGGGGCACCTGGGTGGCTCTGTGAGTTAAGCATCTGACTCAGTTCAGGTCATGATTTCCCGTTTGTGAGGTTGAGCCACAAAGCCTGCTTTGAATCCTGTCTCCCTCCCCCCTTGCACTCTCCCCCCCCCCTCAAAAATAAATAGACATTTAAACACACACACACACACACACACACATACACACACACCACACACACACACACACACACACACACACATTCACACACACACATTCACACATACGTACAAAAAATCCTGGACTAGATATGAAGATACATGTTGGAAAAGTTGGATTGTTTCATGATTTATTCATTCATTCAAGGAATATTTAATGAGCTCCTGCTTTGTGCAAGGTACTGTACTATGTAGTAGCTGGGGCAACACTTGTGAGGAAAAAGCAAATATGGTCCCTACTCTCATAGAGTTTACACTTTTGTGTGGAAAATAAGCTATCAATTATATTACAGGCAGACAGGTGACAAATCATGTGAGGCTTTAAAGACCATATTAAGGAGGTTATCTTTATCCTAAGAGCTATGGAGGGCCAGGGAAGAGTTTTAGGAAGTGAGAGAAGAGAGATGACCAGATAAGATTTGCACTTGAAAAGACTACTCTGGTTATTGTGCAATGAGTTAGGGTGCACTGCAGTGTTAGCAGGCCCTTACAGGGTCCAGGCCAGAGGAAATTGGACCTTAGATTCCAAATTAAAGAACTGACAGTATAACTATTTTGATTGTTTAAAACCAGCTTCCATTCTGATAGGTCAGTGCCTTGTGCCACCTATTAAATATTTTGAATATAAATCCACTGCTAAGGAGGTAGTGGTAGAGATGAAAAGAGGTAGATGTATTGAAGAAGTTCCTAGTAGAGCTGATACCCATTCAGCATGCCAACAGGTTTTACCACTGGTCACCAGCTTCCTCTGGCTATTGACCATCAGGGGTTAGAAAGTAGTAAGGACACAGGAGAAAGAAGAAAGAGCACACCCATTTGGCAGCAGTAAACAGTCACACTCTTTCTTATTTCTATTCCCCACACTGGCACTTGGCCATCTCCATTGCCAGGGATAGCACCACTTAGCCTTTGGATTATACACGAGGAAAATTAGGTGTTAGAAAGTAACATTTCCCCAGGGCACCTGGGTGGCTCGGTTGGTTGGTTAAGCATCTGACTTCGGCTCAGGTCATGATCTCATGGTTCCTGAGTTGAAGCCCCACATCAGGCTCACTGCTGTCACTGCGGAGCCTGCTTCAACTCCTCTGTCTCCCTTTCTCTCTGCCCCTCCCCTACGTTCTCTCTCTCTCTCTCTCTCTCTCTCTCTCTCTCTCTCTCTCTCAAGTAATAAACATTTAAAAGAAGAAGAAGAAAGAAAGAAAGTAACGTTCCCAGGCTAGTTCTAGCCTATCATGAAACAAATTGCTCGATGCTTGTTTCCCCACACAGAAAGGTCAAATACATATTCAATGATACACCTCACATGTGTTGCTCTTTGGCCAACATGGCTAAACAAAAGCTACCTGTCCTGTGCAGGTTCTTTGCTTCTCCTTCACTCTGACTTGTGTTCCTTACGCTATTCACAGTAGCCAAAGTAAGCAGAGCAAATGAAACTCACCAATTTGTTGCTTATTGCAACTCAGCTCACATAAAAGGCTCAGTTGATAGGGGGATAATTAAACCTTTGTTCTAAATGAGCTTATAGGATTATCTCTAGGTTTTAGTTCTCCAAGCCATCTTTGTCTCCAGGTGCCATACATAATCCCACATTGGCCAGAAGCAGGACTGGGAAGCAGGAAAATTGTGAAGCATAACTAAGGCAAAAATCAATAACCAGAGAATATGTTTTTATTGAGCAGATGCTTTTTGGAAGTCATTATTCTAGCTTCTCTAGAGGGCATAACCTATAGTACCGTCAAGAAGCAAACAGTCTTACTAATTAAACACACACACACACACACACACACACACACACACACACATCTACTAAGCAGCAGCATCAAATGAAGCACAAACAATAACTGCTTGAGGATCCTGAGGAGATTGAAGTTTGGGAAGTGGCCAGAAACAGGGACAGAGCTGTCAGTGATGGGAAAGGTGACATAAAAAGGAAGTTGAAGGTAAACATAGTCCAAAATTGGTGAACAGAATCTGGCAGGACAGGAAAGGGGTGGGGGAAAAACTGGCTTTTGGAAAGATTCAGAGATTTGGGGGAGAGGTTTTTTTTTGTTTTGTTTTGTTTTTTTTGGTTAGTTGGTTGGTTGATTGTTTTCCAGATATATTTTATCTATATAACTGTAATGTTGGGAGAGGAGTAAGAAGCAGAAAGAAAAGGCCTATATTGTCTACTCTGACAGATAACTTAGTGTTTAAGAAATTTTTTTTCTCAGGGCACCTGGGTGGCTCAGTCGTTTGAGCATCCTTCTCTTGATTTCAGTTCAGGTCATGATCTCACAGTTCATGGGTTCAAGCCCCACATTGGGCTCTGCACTGACAGTGTAGAGCCTGCTTAGAATTCTCTCTCTCCCCCTCTCTCTGCACCTCTCCTGCTCACTCACTGTCTCTCTCAAAAGAAATAAACATTAAAAAAAGAAATATTTTTCTTATTTTTGCTCTTTTTGCCTGTGCTTTTGGTGTCACATCCAAATTATCATTGCCAAGACCAATGTCAAGGAGCTTTTCCCCCTATTTTTTTAGGACTTTTATGGTTTCAGATCTTATGCTTTAAGTCTTTAATCCATTTCAAGTTAATTTTTGTGAGTGGTAGAAGATAGGAATCCAATATCATTCTTCTGCATGTAATTATCTAGTTTTCCCAACACCATTTATTGAAGAAACTATCCCTACCCCCTGAGTATTCCTGGCTCCCTAGTCATATATTGGTCAACTGCACAGGCGCCTCATTTTATTGTGTTCCACTTTACTGCACTTCACAGATACTGTGTTTTTTTTACAAATTGAAGGTCTATGGCAACTCTGTGTCAAGCAAGTCTATTGGCACCATTTTTCCAACAGCATTTTCTCATTTCTTGTCTCCATGTCATGTTTTGGTGATTCTTGCAGTGAGCTTTGATGTAAATATTGTAATTATTTGGGATGCCACAAACCACGCCCAGAAAAGACAGCAGACTTAATCAGTAAACGTGTGTGTTCTGATTGCGCCACCAACCAGCTGCTCCCCATTCCTCTCTCTCTCTCTCTCTCTCTCTCTCTCTCTCTCTCTCTCTTCAGGCACTCCTATTTCCTAAGACATAACAATATTGAAATTAGGTCAGTTAATAACCCTACAATGGCCTCTACATGTTCAAGTAAAACAGTCACATGCCACATGCCACATGCCTCTTACTTTTTCTTTTCTTTTCTTTTTTTTTTTTTTTTTTTTTTTTTTTTGAGAGAGAGAGAAAGACAGGGGAAGGGGCTGAGAGAGGAGGAGACAGATTCCCAAGCAGGCTCTACGCTGTCAGCGCAGAGCCCAACACAAGGCTCGAGCCCACGAACTGTGAGATCATGACCTGAGCCAAAATCAAGATTTGGATGTTCAACCAACTGAACCACCTAGGTGGCTCTTAGTTTAAATCAAAAGCTAGAAATGATTAAGCTTAGTGAAGAAAGCATGTTGAAAGCTCATATAGGCCAAAACATAGGCTCTTATAACAGTTGATCTGCAAAGTAAAAGTTCTTAAACAGAATTAAAAGTGCTACTCCGTGGGGCCCCTGGGTGGCTCAATCAGCTAAGCATCTGACTCTTGATCTTGGCTCAGGTCATGATCTCACAGGTCGGTTCATGAGATGGAACCCCACATCAGGCTCCAGGCACTGACAGCACAGAGCCTGCAGGGAATTCTTTCTCTCCCTTCTCTGTGCCCCTCCCCTGCTCACACATTCTCTCTCTCAAAATGAATAAATAAACTTTTAAAATAGTAATAAAAGATAAAAGTGCTACTCCAGTGAACACACAAATAAGAAAGTAAAACAGCCTTATTGCTGATATGGAGAAAGTTTAGCGGTCTGGATAGAAGATCAAACCAGCCACACATTTCCTTAAACCAAAGCCTAATACAGAATAAAGCCCTAACTCTCTTCAATTCTATGAAGGTTGACAGAGGGAAAAACCTGCAGAAGAAAAGTCTGAAGCTAGCAGAGGTTGTTTCATCAGGGTTAAAGGGAAAAGCCACCTTCCATCACATAGAAGTGCAAGGTAAAGCAGCAAGTGCTGATGTATGAGCTGTAGCAAGTTATCCAGAGAATCTAGCTAAGATCATTAATGAAGGTGAATACAATGAACAACAGATTTCCAACACAGACAAAACAGACTTTAATGGAAGAAGATGCCATCTAGGACTCATCTAATGAGAGGGGAGAAATCAATGCCTGGCTTCACAGCTTCAAATGACAGGCTGACTTTCTTGTTAGGGGCTAATGCAACTGGTGCGTTTACATTGAAGCCAGTGTTCGTTTACCGTTCCAAAACTCCTAGAGCCCTTAAGAATTATGGTAAATTTACTGCCTGTGCTCTATAAACAGAACAACAAAGCCTGGATGACAGCACATCTGTTTACAGCAAAGTTTACTGAATGTTTTAAGTCCCCTGTTGAGACTTACTGCTCAAATAAAATGATTCCTTTCAAAATATTACTATTCACTGACAATGCACCTAGTCATCCAAGAGCTCTGATGGAGATGTACAGTAAGATTAATGTTGCTTTCATACCTGCTAACACAACATCCATTTTACAGCCCATGGATGAAGGAGTAATTTTGTCTCTCAAGTCTTCTTAGTTAAGAAATACACTTTGGGGGTGCCTGGGTGGCTCAGTTGGTTAAGTGTCCGACTCCAACTCAGGTCATGATCTCATGGTTCAAGAGTTCAAGCCCCACAGTGGTCTCTGTGCTGACAGTTCAGAACCTGGAGGTTGCTTCGGATTCTGTGACTCCCTCTGTCTCTGCCCCTCCCCTGCTTGTTCTCTCTCTCTCCCTCTCTCTCTCTCTCTCTCTCAAATAAATAAATAAATAAATAAATAAATAAATAAAATAAATGAAAAAAAAGAGGGGTGCCTGGGTGGCTCAGTCGGTTGAGCGACTGACTTCAGCTCAGGTCATGATCTCAGGGTTTGTGGGTTCGAGCCCCACATCACGCTCTGTGCTGATGGCTCAGAGCCTGGAGCCTGCTTCGGATTCTGTGTCTCCCTCTCTCTCTGCCCCTCCCCAACTTGTTCTCTCTCTCTCTCTCTCTCTCTCTCTCTCTCTCTCTCAAAAATAAACATTAAAAATAAATAAACATTTAAAAAATTAAAAAAATAAATATGCTTTGTAAGGCTAAAGTTGCCATAGATAGTGATTCCTCTAATGAATCTGGGCAGAGTAAAGTGAAAACCTTCTAGAAAGGATTGACCACTATTCTAGATGCCACTAAGAACAGTCGTGATTCATAGAAAGAGATCAAAATAACAGGAGTTTAAAAGAAGTTGATCCCAACCCTCATGGATGATTTTGAGAAATTCAAGACTTCAGAGAAGAAAGTAAGTGCAGGTGTGGTGGAAATAGCAAGAGAATTAGAATTAGAAATGGAGCCTGAGGATGTGACTGCCATCTCATAATAAAACTTTTAGAGATGAGGAATTGCTTCTCATGGATGAGCAAAGAAAGTAGTTTCTTGAGATGGAATCTACTCCTGGAAGATGCTATAAAGATTGTTGAAATGACAACAAAGGATTTAGAACATAAACTTAGTTGATAAATCAATGGCAGAGTTCGAGAGGACTGACTCCAATTTTGAAAGAAGTTCTATGAGTGAAATGCTATCAAACAGCATCACATGCTACAAAGAAATCATTCATGAAAGGAAGAGTCAATCAATGAGTTAAACTCCATTGTTGTCTTATTTTAAGCCATTGCCATGGCCACCCCCAACCTTCAGCAGCCAGCACCCTGATCAGTTAGCAGCCATCCACACTGAGACAACACCCTCTACCAACAAAAAGATTAAGACTCCCTGAAGGCTCAGATGATGGTTAGCATTCTTTAGCAATAAAGTATTTTTAACTAAGATGTATACATTCTTTAAACATAATGCTATCACATTTAATAGACTATAGTATAGTGTAAACATAACTTTTATAGGCACTGAGAAACCAAAAAAATTCATTTGACTCACTTTACTGCAATATTCACTTTATTGGGATAGTCTGTAACCAAACCTGCAATATGCCCAGGGTATGCATGGATTTACTTCAACAAATGGGACTACATCAAACTAAAAAGCTTCTGAATAGGAAAAGAAACAATCAACAAAATGAAAAGGTAATCTATGAAATGAGAGAAAATAGTTGTAAACCATCTATCTAACAAGGAGTTAATATCCAAAATACATAAGGAACTCATACAACTCAACAGCAAAAAAACAAACAGTCCAATTAAAAAATGAGCAGAGGATCTGAATAGACATTTTTCCAATGAAAACATACAAATGGCCAAAAAATACATGAAAAGATGCTCAACACCATTAATCACAAGAGAAATGCAAATCAAAACCATAAGGATATATCACTTCACAACGGTTAGAATGGCTATTACTAAAACGATAGATAACAATACCGAAGAGATGTGAAGACAAAGGGATTTTGTGCACTGTTTGTGGGAATGTAAATTGGTGCAGCCACTATGAAAAACAGTATGAAGGTTCCTCAAAAAATTGAAAATAGAATGACCATATGATCCAGTAATAACACCTCTGAGTACATAACCAAAGAAAAAGAAATCAGGATCTTGAATAGGTATCTGCACTCTCATGTTCACTGCAGCATTATTTAGAACAAATCAAGACATAGAAACAGTTTAAGTGTCTATCTACAGATGAATGGATATAGAAAATGTGGAATATATACATACAATAGAATATTATTGAGCCATGAGGAGAAAAAAAGGATATTTTGCCATTTCTAACAACATGGATAAAACTTGAGGGCATTATGCTAAGTGAAATAAGTCAGACAGAGAATGTCAAATGGCATATATCACTTATATGTGAAATATTTAAAAAGCCAAAGTCATAGAAACAGAGAGTAGAATGGTGGTTATCAGGAGATGGGAGTTGGGGAGATAGGGAGATGTTCATCAAAGGGTAAAAACTTCCAGGTATAAGATTAATAAGTTCTGTGGATCTAATGTACAGCATGGTGACTACAGTTAATATCTAACTATAATAATAATACTGTATTATATATCTAAAAGTTGCTAAGAGACTAAATTTTAAATGTTCTCACAACATACACACACACAAAGGTATTTATGTGAGGTGATGCAGGTGTTAACTAACCTTACTCTAACAATCATTTCATAATATTTACAAGTATCAAATCATCATTTTGTACACCTTAAGTTTATACAACATTATATGTCAATTATATCTCAACAAAACTGGAAAACTAAGAAACTTTTTTCTCACTCTATCAAAGAGTTCTAATCAATCTGTGTTCCTTCTCAACATTCTTAAAGTCTATTGGGGTTCCCAATAGTAACCTTTAACAGAGAGAGTGTGAAAGGTAGGATATAGAAGAATTTCATGGAAAAAGCTCCCCTGTATGGTAACACTTTGAGAACCCCTGGATTAGAACATCTGTGAGAGGCTGTGGCTTGTAGGGTGACACCAATCAGAGATTCCTAGGTGTAAGTATTTATGCTCATGTTATAGTTTGGAAGTTGAAAAGGGAAGAGTAGACTATACCAGAAGTTCATTCCTGGGGGATCTCAGAAATTAACAGGGGCGCCTGGGTGGCTCAGTCGGTTAAGCGTCCGACTTCGGCTCAGGTCATGATCTCATGGTTCGTGGGTTCGAGCCCCGCATCGGCCTGTGCTGACAGCTCAGAGCCTGAGGCCTGTTTCAGATTCTGTGTCTCCCTCTTTCTCTGACCCTCCCCTGTTCATGCTCTCTGTCTCAAAAATAAATAAATGTTAAAAAAAAAAAAAAAAAAGAAAAAGAAAAAAAAAGAAATTAACAAACCAGGAGCATAATTATCAACAGACTCCTCAATCTAGAGAATTCTTGTGCAGAACAGCAGAAATTAGCAGCAATGGAATAGCATATCAGAAAGCTGGAGAATTATGTTGGCATCAGGTCCAAGACATAGCAAAAACCCATAATATGGTAGAGGCTCCATGGTCCCACCAGGTAGGACATTCTGAGCTGGTCCAATTGAGACTTCAAAGCTTTAAACCAACAAAGTGGAACTGAAGGAACCATGTGCCTTCCAGCAAGAAAATGTCTCTGGGGATGGTTTGGGCTCAAAGAGGGAACCACTTCAACACTCAGGTAAAGATCACTAGGGGCCTGATCCTGAGAGAAACCCCCTCCTGAGTAGGCAGTGGATAGCATATTTATAGATCACAGCTCCTCTTCTTGCTCATGGTCCCCTTATTCTAGGGTCACATGAGTAAGGACTGTATCTTAATCTCCCACCTCTCTTGGAACCCTAAATCCAATCCACACAAATACAAAGGCAGAAAAGCATTGTGGGCTATAGTATCATGGAACATTTTCATGCAAAAATAATATGAATAATAATAGCTACTCTGTGTTGAACATCTATGGTTATGGGGGTTGTGCTTGGCATATTTCCATATTATCTAATCCATTTTTTTACAACTCTATGACAGAATGAGTATTTTCAGGGCTACTAATAAGTAAGATTCCAATCCCAGCCTGCCTGAAACCTACTGTCTTCTACTGAACTCTAAAGTTTCGGTTCAGAGAAGCTGTTGAAGGGCTTGGTATGACTTGATGCAGAAAACAATAGGAAGAAGAAAAGAAAGGGAATGGCCAAAGTGACCCAGTGGAAAAGCACAAGGCAAGTCTAAATGAAGTGAAAACACAGAGGAGGTGAGGTTACAAGGGTAACTGGCAGTTTTTGAGCACCCACATTAAGGAGAATAGGACATGGAGGTGACCACATGAATGGACTGGTAGGCTTTAGGAAGATAAGGAAGAGTGGAAACATAGTCAAGAGAGATACTAACACAAAGAGAAGTTGGTGAGTGTCCCAGGGCTGGGTTCCAACATGACAGGCATACTTGGCTTGACAAACCGGAAAGTGTCTGAAAGAAGAAAGCCTGGATGGAGATGAAAGGAAAGAAACAGACACACCCACCTGCTGGAAAACAGAAATGGACCTACAGCAACAGCAGCTGATACCCAGCATTTTCAAACGGACTGAGCCCTAACAAAGGAGTGACAGATTGTCAGCAACTGTTTTCAAAAGAAAGACTGCAATCACAAGGCACAGGACATATCTGGATCTACACCACATGTCACTAGAGCGAGCACAAATGAAACCCCTAGGGGCTCAGTTAAGAGAGTTTATCCCTGAGAATTCTTTGTTTTTCAATGCATTCTAATGGGCTAGTACTGCCATTTCCAAAAGGTTTTCATGTCTCTCATTTTCTTGATGAGGGAAACTAGTCATAGAGTCATTAACCATAATAACACTAACTCTTCTAGGGACTGACCTTGGGGAGAATCATGAAAAGCCTGAAGTTCAGCTTGATAGCCCCCATTTACCCAATCTCTGCTCTCCTTCATCACGGAATATTCTTTTGTCCTCCTCAGGTGCCTATCCTGTATTCTAAAGGGTTTTGTTCTCAGAGGGCTCTCATTGTATCATTTCAGAGATTCTAGAACTTCACTGGGTAAAAGAATCACTATGGTTTATTCATCTCCCCACCCTGAGATTCTGTCCAAAGTAGTCTAGACAACTACAGACAAAATCAAACATCAAAACCAGTCACCACATAGTAAATGACCATACCTCTATTCTTCATAAGATTAATTATCTACACCTTTTTCTATTTTATTAATTTTATTTTGAGTTATAACATCTTTTTTACACATTTATAACCACTTGTATAACATAGGTCTTAACCAACATGAGCTGATAACCAAAAAGAAAGAATAATAAAATGTTAAATGCATATTCTATGGGTCACATTTGACCTTTACTCTTTCTACTTTTTCTTTAAGTTTATTTATTTTTGAGACAGAGAGAGAGCAGAGGAGGGGCAGAGTAGAGAGGGGGACAGATGATCTGAAGCAGGCTCTGCACTGACAGCTACAAGCCTGATGGGCGCTTGATCTCACAGTTCAAACTCACAGCTCTAGGTCATGATCTGAGCTGAAGTTGGACACTCAACAAAGTGAGCCACCTAGGCACCCCTATTCTTTCTGCCATTTCCATCACTGCTTTAGAGAAATCTGAGAAAAGATACGGAATTTTATCGAACCCTTGACTGTAAGACAAATCTCTATTAGAACCCTCTAGGCCTAAATTTCAATAAACTCCACTAGAGGGCAGTTTTCCAGGTTCGTGCCCCATTAGATTTAATCAGCCAAGACTACTTTCAGTTGGCTAATTGTTCTTTTTTAAACATATCCCTTTAGTTGGGGAAGGGATGGCAGAGGGGAGGGGTCATAATTCCATAGGGCATATTTTCAATCCTACCTGTCATTGATCAAATTACCATTTCCAAATTTGGAAATTTTGTTTATTTTCCCAAAACCTCTAAAGATCAAGTATATGACATTCCTATCACATTCTCCTCTGAACCAGAATGCACTTTCTTTAAAAGTGTACTTTATAAAACCAATCATGAATCACTTGTTACCACCCCATATGAACACAGTTAATTTATACAAAGTAAGGCTACTAGTTATCATTTAAAAATAATTGCTCAGTAGAGTTCATTTCAAATAAATAACCTTTATATTCTAAGACCTACCTCTTACCTTTTAGAAAAGGTATTAATAGAACATATTGTTAGAACATCCTGGGAATGAATTTTTACAAATTCAGAGAGTTAGGCTTCTAGTTGGGAAAGCTGTGGGAAGAGCAAAAGGGTAAAGACTCTTTAGAACTTCTCTGTTACTCCTTTTTAGAGACTCCACAGAATCTGAATATGTACAAGTCATAAAAGATGCTGGGATTCTCTAACAGTGTTTTCATCTGAGAAGGGAAACTGTGAGTAGCCTCCACCCGCCAACTGTTATTACCAAGAAATCTTCCAACATCTCTGAATTGAATCAGGTTCATTCACTCATTCAACAAATATTTATTCAATACTTTCTAGTGCCAGAATGGTGTAAAAGAATCAACAATGCATTAATCAAACAAAATTGACCTCATCTTCATCTTCAATTGGTTGGGATTTTGGGAATGTGATCAAACTAATTCTAAGACTAAGTATTCATAGGTTAAAAAACATATTTTTTTAAATTTTATCCTTTTAGAGGTGAAATTCTATAACATGACTTTGTTTAGATATTGAAAGTTTATCAAACCATGACCTAAAACTTCTCATCTTCAAGCCATTCGCTCCAGGAGAAATCCATTCATCTATCCCTGGAGACGCTGCAAAAATGAACTAGGGGGCACCTGGATGGCTTAGTAGGTTAAACATCTGACTCTTGATTTCGGTTCAGGTCATGATCTCATGGCTCGTGATTTCCAGCTCGCATCAGGCTCTGCACTGACAGCCAGAGACTGCTTGGGATTCTCTGTCTCCTGTCCCTCTCTCTCTCTTACCCCTCCCCTGCTCACAAGCTCTCTCTCTCAAAAATAAATAAATAAATAAACATTTTTAAAAAAACAAATTAGAATAGGGATTCTAACATATTTAAAAAGAACTATAAAATATTATATAATTATTCCTCCCAATTCTCAGCGCCTAGCTCAAATATCATCTCATTGTTAAAATCTTTCTCAAATTCTGCTAAACTCCTACAAACCAGAAATAACCTTTACCTTTGGGGGTTGCGAAGTACTTATCACATGCTGCCTTATATCATGATCTAGGTGTGCAGCTGTACATTTATTTACCTTGTACTGAGTAGCCAATGTTAGAAGTAGTGCAGAGCAGTGCAGTGGTTCAGAGTCAGGGCTCTGGCCCACATTTCCAGAGTTGGCTTCCTTTACCGCATGACCCTAGCCTCAGCTTTCTTATCTGTAAAAAAAATAAATGAATAACAGTCCTACCACATGGAATTATTGTGATGGTTAAGAACACTACCATAAATCGTCAGAGCCAAGAGCAGCCTAAGGAAATGTGATGACTAAACATATTGTGGTATCCTGGGTGGGTACTAGAATAGAAAAAAGAAATTAGATAAAAACTAAGGAAATTCAGGGGCCCCTGGGTGGCTCAGTTGGTTAAGCATCTGATTCTTCAGCTCAGGTCATGATCTCATGGTTTGTGAGTTTAAGCCCTGTGTTGGGCCGCTCACTGACAGTGTGGAGCCTGCTTGGGATTCTCTCTTCTTCCCTTTCTGTCCCTCCCCCACTTATTCTCTCTCTCAAAAATAAATAAATAAACTTAAATTTTTTTTAAAAAAACTAAGGCAATTCAAATAAAGTATGGACTTTTGTTAATAATAACATATCAATATTGATTCATTAACTGTGACAAATACACCATACTAATGTTAAGATGTTAATAATAGGGGAAATTAAATGTCAGGTAAGTGGAACTTTTTGTACTGCCTTTGTGACTTTTATGTAAATCTTAACTACTCTACAATAAACAGTTTATTTAAAAAGTAAAAATTAGAATTAGAAAAAATTCTAAATAGTACTATAGGTAAAGCATTTGGAATAGTATATGGTCTTACTTTACTTACTCTAATATTGTCAAAATGTCCAAACTATTCAAAGCGATCTACAGATTCTATGTAATTCTTATCAAAATCCCAATGTCAGTTTCTTTTTATGTTTTATTTTTTATATTTGAGAGAGAGACAGAGAGCGAGTAGGGGAGAGGCAGGGAGACAGAGACAGAATATGAAACAGGCTCTAGGCTCTGAGCTGTCAGCACAGAGCCCACTGCAGGGCTCGAACTCACAAACCATGAGATCATGACCTGAGCCTAAGTTGGACACTTAACCGACTGAGCCACCCAGACGCCCTTCCAATGTCAGTTGTTACGGAAATAGAAAAAACAATTCTACAATTCATATGGAACCACACAAGACCACAAATAGCCAAATGAATCTTGAGAAAAAAACAACAAAGCTGGAGGTATCACACTTCCTGATTTCAAAATACATTATAA
This sequence comes from Felis catus, assembly GCF_018350175.1. Taxonomy (NCBI): domain Eukaryota; kingdom Metazoa; phylum Chordata; class Mammalia; order Carnivora; family Felidae; genus Felis; species Felis catus. Next base: position 199,376,325 of record NC_058368.1, on the reverse strand, counting down.
AGTACAGTAATGGTATCATCATAAAGACAGACATACAGACCGATAGAATAGACAAAAGAATTCAGAAATAAATCTATGCATATATTGTCAACTGATATGCAACATGAGTGCCAAGAATACATAAAGGGGAAAGAACAGTCTTTCAACAAGTGTTGTTGGGAAAACTAGATATCCACATGCAAAAGAATGAAACTGGATCCTTATCTTATACCATACACAAAATATCAACTCAAAATAAAGACTTAAATGTAAGACCTGAAACTGTAGAACCCTAGAACAAAACATAAAGGAAAAGCTTTATGACATTGGTCTTGGCAATGATTTGACACCAAAAGCACAGGCATAAATAAATAAATAAATAAATGGGACTACATCAAACTAAAAAGCCTTTGCACAACAAAGAAAACAATCAATAGAATAAACAGACAACATATAGGATGAGAGAAAATATGTGCAAACTATCAAGCTGATAAGGGGCTAATAACAAAAATATATAAGGAATTTTCACAACTCAACAGTAAAAAAAGAACTAATAACCCAACTTAAAAATGGGATAAGAGCTTGCATCATTATTTCTTCAAAGAAGGCCTACAAATAGCCAATAGGTATATGACAAATGCTCACTGTCACTAATGGTCAGGAAAATGCAAATCAAAGCCATAATGAGATACAACATCACACCTGTCAGGATGGCTATTATCAGAAAAATGAAAGATAACAAGTACTGGCAAGGATGTGGAGAAAGTGGAATCCTTGTACACTGCTGGGAGAAATGCAAAAATGGTGCAGCCACTATGGAAAACAGTATAGAAGTTCCTCAAAAAAATTAAAACAGAACTACCATATGATGCAGTAATCCCACCTCTGGGTATTTATCCAAAAAAATTGAAATCAGGATCTCAAGGAAATATTAGCACGCTTATGTTCATCGCAGCACTGTTTACAATAGCCAAGATGTAGAAACAACCTAAATGTCAGATGAATGGACAAAGAAACTATAGTATGTATATATATATATATATATATATATATATATATATATACACACACACACACACACACACACACACACACACACACAACGGAATACTATTCAGCCTTTTAAAAAAAGGAAATTCTGCAATATGCAGCAACATGAACTTTGAGGACATTATACTAAATATAATAAGGCCACAGAAAGACACATACTACATGAATCCATTTACATAGGATCTAAAAGAGTCAAATTCATAGAATCAAAGAGCAGAATGGTGTTTGCCAGAAGATGGTAGGGAGGAGGAAATAGGGAGTTACTAATCAACTGGCATAAAGTTTCATCAAGCAAAATAAAAAAGTTCTAGAGATCTGCTGTACAACATTGTGCCTATAGTCAACTATATTATACATTTAAACGTTTGTTTAAAAGGTAGATCTTTACATTTTAGTGTTCTCTCTAGAGTAAAACATTTTCAAAAGATAGATATATAACCCATTAGCAGGAACTCAATAAAAGCTAAGGAGCAACTGGTAGTAGTAGCAGTAATAATAATAATAATAATAATAGAAGCCAGCAAAAGCTTTTATGTAAAATCGCGAACTTCTTGTTCCTTATGCCTTTTGTTTCGTTTTTATGTTTCTTTTGGGGGTTTTCTTTTTTGTACAACATTTAGCAAAAAGCTGTGACTGTAAATAAAACTACTATTTAAACTATTATTTTTCAGATTTATGGTTTCAGCATTATATAGGAAAGGGTTTGGCGTGCCAAAAACTGTGTAATGTCTTTTGGTCAGAATGATCTGCGGTGTGATTAAATAGGCATGCCTGAAATGTCAACAGCAACTGTTTGAGAAGCTATGAGTTTATTCCATAGGCTTTCTTTAACTGGGCTTTTTTTTCTGTTTGTTTTGTTTTGCCTTTTTTTTTTTTATCATCGTATGATTCCATTTACATAAAACGTCCAGAATCGGCAAATCCATAGAAACAAAAACTAGATCAGTGGTTGCCTAGGGTTGGAGAGAAGAGAGACTAGGAACTGACTACTAAAAGGTACAGGGTTGGAAATGCTCTGGAATTAGATATCCGTGATGGTTACACAACATTATGAATATACTAAAGCCCACTGAATTGTACACTGTAAAATGGTGAATTCTATGTTATATTAATTGTGTCTTAATTACCCCTGTAGGTGGAGAGATTTGCCTGCAGTCTAAGAGAAAACTGTCCAGGGGCTGGTCTGCAGCTGGGCTATGGCTTCCTTACCTATTCTAAAAAGGGGGTTCCCCTCCCTTTGCCCTAACTCGGAGATGGCCTGGCTCACCTGTGAACGGCGTGTACCTTTATAGACAATGCCCTAGTCACCCGGTCTGGAGGAATCCCAGCTTCCAGTGCTGTCCACTCTTCTCCATCAGCACCATCCCGATAGGCAAAGCCTCAAGCCAGGTGGTCATCAGGCTCCTGTTCTGCGTCTGAGGGGCTTCGCCTGCTCATCTGCAGGCTGCTTTTCAAGTTGGGGAGTCTGCTCCCAGAGGAATCTCTCGGTGTGTCCCACAGGGACTGAAGAAGGTATCTTCAGATTCAGAACTGTCACTGTCTCAAAAGAGGGATGACAGACAAAAAGAACGGTGACAGAGCTGGTCCATTTCATCGTCTTGTTAGAAATTTCAGAAATAGCGTTAAGCTCTCTCCTTGAGCCTCGAAAGATGACTCAAGCAGTGTGACAAAGGTCTGGGACGCTCCACCATCTCCAAAGGCAAAGTTCCGCAATGGGGGCGGAATTTGAATGCTGCTTCAATACTTTTGCCAGTCTAGACAGAAGGTGATCGTGTTTGACCAGGTCATGGTCTGGCCCTCAGATTTACGGGGCTGGAAATTCCATCCTGACCGAGAAGCGTCTTTCTCAGTAGCCCTTCGGGAACTTCCGCGGTGGCCAAAAACGCTGCGCGCGCATCCTGTACCTTGAGGCAGGACTGCGCCTGCGCCTGCCGGAACTGTTGTTTTAATTTGCGATTTACAATTTTTGTATGTACTTCATAGTAACCATTACAGATGTAGTCGTGTTTCATGGCCTTTAATGACTTTAAGGATCTGAGTCTAAATGTCTTAATATGTCATTCTTGTACCTGCACGATTTAATCTTCCCAAACTCCAATCAACGACCTACGCCGCAATCCAGTGCTCTTCGTACATTTATACTGCTTATTATTGTGCTTTTGCCCGGAATATTCACGTAGCCATTCTTCTCGTAATAAAGTAATTCCCATCTTTTGAGGTCTTTTCCATATGTTATGACACTTGAAAGTCTTCAGAAAAAATTAATTACTGATCCCTCCATCCTCCCATAGCATTTTATCTCTAGAGACAATAAAAATTATAATCTTCTGGGGAACACTATGATTTATTCATTTTTATGTTTATTTTTTTAATTAGATTTGTTGATTTCAAATGATCCTTTCTTGGAAACGTGATGACCATGATTAATAAAGCCAACAGATCCGCACCAAGTGTTTTCCTATCTTGAATTCCTTTGAATTATGTGTATCATGTTCACCACATTGTTATGCACTCGGCTTTAGGTTGCTTTGGGGAGAAGTCCATTGCTGTTCAGGTCTGTGCTCTCTACCTTAATTAGATAATCCTTAAGGGATGAGATCACATCTATGTCTTCTTTTGTTTCCTTGTGGGTCAAAGGCATGAGTCACAATAGATGTGTATAATAAAATGAATAGCCACATATTTGTGAGCATAGGCAACCTTCATTTTTTATTTAAACATGTTAACTCTTAGTGTTTATTCTCTTCAATTGTATTTCTGAGGATTGATGAACCCCAACACTCAGGGTTCTCTCATCTGACCAAGAGTCTGCCTAAAAGTGTCTTTTATCCTTAGGCACCTGAGCATCCATAAAAAATGCTGCTTCACTTTATATAGGGCTTGGGGTTTCCTCAAAGAAAACCAAAGATAATTGATAAACATATGTATTTTTTCTTTACAAAATTAATATATTGATTACAAAAATTCAAATAATACCTAAAAGTAGGGAGGCATATCCTTCTTTAATTTCCTAATATTGCAATTTATTGCAAAATGTATAAGACATTTCATTTCTATATACACTGAATGTTTCATATTTATTCAATATATACTTTTTCTAATTTTTACACCCATACCAACCACTCTACTTAATAAATAATAGAAATCTTCCTTTATCTATACTTCATCTCTTTTATTTTTATTTTGACCAAGCCATATAAACCTATATGGAAACTTACAGTTTCAATTAAAAATTACAGTTCATTTAAAGCAGAATATGGAATATGGTAAAGAAAACAAATATCCAAATGTCACATCTGTCTTATAGACATGTTCTTTTCCTCAGTGAAGCAAGAGGACCAAGTTCTGTGGTATCAGAGATGATCCTAAAAAATCGCAGAACTTAATTCTTAAACTTAATCCTGACCCACTTTATTTCAATATCTTTGATACTATCGGTTCAAGGTATTCTGTTAGCCTAACTCGGATTCTTACACCAGATTCTTAACAAGTAGGTATCCTGACAAAATTTCCCTAAACTCCTAAAATAATAATGAAGCCAGCATGTTAGATTTGGTGGCAGACTTTACACCAGCTATGAAATCTGCTCTCCACCACCAGTTGAATTTGGGTACATCTATTTGTGCAGTGTGCTAGACAAAACCATGTTTCTAAAAGCCAGAATCAGACTATGCCCAGCATCCTCTTAAATATCAAGCCAGCACAGAAGGCAGTATCATACAACATTGGTGCATTCGGGAACTTCTATATATTCAGTGACTATACTTCTAAACCCAATGTGCAAGAAAATACATTCAATTCCATGCAATTTTGTCCTAGATGATGCAAAATCATACCAATGTAAAAATGTAATCTGAAGCCTGAGGTGATGTTACCATCCTCATGAAGGAAACTTCCAGAAATCCACTGGAAGAATTAAATGCAAATTTCATCTCCTAGGCAACTTTTTCAGAGATGCATGGGTAGCCTTTAAAAAAACAAACAAAAAAAGACACCTTCAAAAAATTCCTTTCTGTAGACATCACCTCAAAAGGACCAAGGCATGGCACCAAGCTGTCAACTAAAGTAAACCTGTGCACAGTAAGCATCCCTCCAAAGGAAGGGCAGTAACTTGGACTCTCACTTGTTGCCCACAGCAATCTCCACAGCATCACTCACGGGACGTAATTAACATCAGTGGAAACACACGAGTGCCAAAAACAAAGATCCAGAATGTAGTCACTCCATCAGGGTCTAAGCTGTGCTCATTGAATCTCTGTCCCTGGATATATGCATTAACCACAGCAGCTGCACCCACCACAAGCCAAAGAAGCTTGATTAGAAGCAGGGTCAACAAAAGAGAAGTGGGAAGAATGTGTAGAAGTTCAACAGTTAGCGATGCCGAATATCCTCCGACTCCCGGGAGCCATAGCAGGCAACAGATAAATGATGCCGCACACTTCAAACGTACAGAAGCTTTTGTCAACCAAGATTTCATGCAACCCCACAGGTGAAGAGGCAAAGCCACCGCTGGTGATAGACAGACTGTCTACATGTGTACTTAGACAAGATGTGACTATGTGTCATTAATGGAGCGGCTTTGAGCCCCATTCACACACATGAATAGTAATGCTGTCAGTGGCAGCATCTTCTAATACTAAGAACAAAAATAAATACTTCAACATGAAGTATAGACACAAGCCAAGACAGGTCTCTCTAGAGTTGAATTTTCATCATGGACTAAAGATGATTGATGGCGATGGTGCTGTGGTTAATGGACACATTACTGTATTTCCCATCACTTTCCCAGTACATGTTCCTGATCCCCTTGATTGTTTGCAGCCTTCACAAATGTTCTTTTTCCTGAAAATCCCCACTCCACTTTCTCAATTGCTTCAGCTAACCAGTGGTTTCACTGAGCCATCTGTGTGCTTCCTTTCATTTCTGTCCACGTAGCATGTAAGCTTTCATTGTTCAGCTACCTGAGCATTTTTCTTTGCCCCAGCACCCTCCCCCAACCATTTCACCCAGACTGTGCTAGTCTATCAAGATGAAAGCAACACTATGACACTCGGAACAAACTTCTCCTGTCAGATGCACACAGGGGCCCTCTGTTGCACAATCTGCACTTGTCCTGCACGCAATAGAGATTCAACTGGCAGATATGAGATCCAGACTGCAGATCAGAAAGGAGACTGACTTCTGCCCTTCATTTGGGCCAAAGAATACTTATCTCCTTATTTCCAACTTCTTCTCAAGTTGCAGCTAGACCTGGGGAGATGTAAATATGTAAGTAAAACCCAAGACCATATTCACAGGTTATCCCTTTCAAAATGCCAGCACTTCTCAGTTGCCTTATCACAGGCTGATTCAACTGCTTATTCATAAAAGGCCAATAGCAAGAAAAGGCAGCTCAGTGTGTCAGGAGGACTGCGGGAGTTACTGCCATATACTAATCTTTTGTTCTGACACATTGGTGTGTGGGATTAGGCTGTGGGCAAAGTTTCTATGTCTCTCTTTCTTGCAGTTCCAGGCTATCCATAATCCATAGTTCTGCTAAAGAAGTCCTTTCTGGAGCAGACATAACATAGGAAACTTCAACGATTGTTGTTGGTGTTTAATATTTATTGAACACCCACCACTGGACCAGGCTCTCCACTGATGTATAGCTTGCATCTTATTAGAATTTTCTGGGGCGGAGGGGGGGGGGAGGGGGGACACTTTGGCTGAAACCTAAAAGCTCTTTAGCTATTATAAGGGCAACAAGAACACACATTCCTCAAATATCTCCAATTGCTTCCCATAACACAATGCAATTTTCTGCTTCTACCATTAAAAATAGTCATTAACATACTCAACTAAGCCCACTAATAGCTTGAGATGAAAAAAATCACCATGTTAGTACATACTTTTAAAGATTTTTTTCCAGAAAATGTGTAATATAATTAGAAATACTCATTTTCAACCTGCACAATGTTAGCCCTTGTTTTAGTTGCCTGTCTCTCTTCCTCAGAATCCAAGGTTGGAACCTCTGATGAGCTCCATGGGTAGAGGCCAAGTCTGTCTGCTTTCCTGAGATAGCCCTATCAGGAAAAAGATGCACATAGAAGCCATAACCCTAGCATTCTTGTAGAGCTTGGCAATAGATCAGTTTCCTCAGACCCATGAGCCTTCCATCCTGTCCTCCATATTTTCTTTGTTGATAGACAGACCTGGAACCCTGCTCAAAACTCAATCTGCAGGCTGAGAACCTTCCCTGAACACTACTTCCTGCCAGCCTTCCTTCTCAGAGCTAGACCTTGCATATTGATAGGAATCTTGGGAAATCAGAAGTATTTCCAGAATGCCTAGATCTTTGTTGGCAAACTTCTGCCTGCCTGATTGGACTGGTATTGGTGATGCTCTGAATTATTGCTTTTATACTTGGAAAAACTCTGGATGAACATACACCAAAGCATTAATAATCAGTATCTCTGGGTGGTAAGGAAACATATGATTTTAATTTTCTCCTTTACTATATTTCCACATGTTCTGCCGTAAAACATATTATTTTGTACTGAGGGGGAAAAATGTGTTTTGCTTAAAACTACCAAGATATACCATTACCCTTCTCCTGTGTTTCTGCTTCAGTAAATTCTCCTTTCTCTTTTCCAAATCTAGCCTGGTGAAAAAGAACTTTCTCTCCACAACGAAAAAAGGCCAAAATCTAAGAACAAATTCTAAAAGAAACATTGATTGATTTATTTTTAATGTTTATTTATTTTTGAAGGAGAGAGAGACAGAGCGTGAACAGGGGGAGGGACAGAGAGAGAGAGGGAGACACAGAACCCAAAGCAGGCTCCAGGCTCTGAGCTATCAGCACAGAGCCCGATGTGGGGCTCAAACCAACCAGCTGTGAGATCATGATCTGAGCTGAAGTCAGACACTTAACCAACTGAACCACCCAAGTGCCCTGAAAACTTTTTTTAAAAAAGGTTTTAGAATCTTTTGTAACATAAAAAAGTAAGACTTTGGAAACTTTTTATAACATAGGAAATGGAAGATAAGTGATTTATTAACAATATAAAGAATCAAGATTTTCATGGTACCATGAACATTATAAAATAAAAATTTAAGTTAAAATTTACAAAATAATAAATTAATGTAATGTAATTTTTAATGTTAATTTTTTTGAGAGAGAGCATGACTTGAGGAGGGGCAAAGAAAGAAGGGGACAGGGGATCCCAAGTGGGCTTCCCACTAACAGCACAGAGCTGGATACAGGGCTCAAACCCACAAACCGTGAGATCATGACCCAAGTCAAAGTCAGACTAAACCACCCAAGCACCCCTAATGTAATGTAATTTGAAAACTGAATGAGAAAATGTAAATCAAAGCCACAAAGATGAGAAAGCAGAACACAAAACCAAATGACCTTCAACTTCAGAAATCACCCCTTCCCAACCTATCCACTCATTCTTCCAATGCTTTAGTTGCAAGACTTGGATATTTCTGTATTTTTTTTTTATTTTTTTATTTTTTATTTTTTTTTATGAAATTTATTGACAAATTAGTTTCCATACAACACCCAGTGCTCATCCCAAAAGGTGCCCTCCTCAATACCCATCACCCACCCTCTCCTCCCTCCCACCCCCCATCAACCCTCAGTTTGTTCTCAGTTTTTAAGAGTCTCTTATGCTTTGGCTCTCTCCCACTCTAACCTGTTTTTTTTTTTTCCTTCCCCTCCCCCATGGGTTCCTGTTAATTTCTCAGGGTCCACATAAGAGTGAAACCATATGGTATCTGTCTTTCTCTGTATGGCTTATTTCACTTAGCATCACACTCTCCAGTTCCATCCACGTTGCTACAAAAGGCCATATTTCATTTTTTCTCATTGCCACGTAATATTCCATTGTGTATATAAACCACAATTTCTTTATCCATTCATCAGTTGATGGACAGGATATTTCTGTATTGATAGGAGGTTACCTTCTTGTAATCTCACAGCTTTTCACTCTACCTGAAAAATATATTTCTTCCTGAAATGGATTATTTATGCTGTGCTGCAAGTTCTACAAGCTACTTTTCCCAGCTGCATCCACCAGTACCAAAGTTCACTCTTGTGCATTTAAATTGTTTTACTTTGAAATTTGTAGATTGCTGTCATTTGTTTCCTCACTACAAAATCTCTTTACATGACTTTAGCTTCAAAAGGAATTTATTATTGAGGGGAGCGGGGACATAGATATTACTTCACACTTATTAAGATGGCTATCTTCCAAAAGACAGTTAATAACAAATGTTGGGGAACATGTAGAGAAATTGGGACATTCATACATTGCTGGTGGAATATAAAGTGGTATGAACAGTTTCCAAAATACTCGGGGGCTCAGTTGGTTGAACTTCGGGCTCTTGATTTCGGCTCAGGTCATGATTTTCACTGTTGGTGAGTTTGAGTCCCTGGGTCAGGCTCTGCGCTGACAGCACTGAGCCTGTTTGGGGTTCTCTCTCTCCCTCTCTCTCTGCCAATCTCTCTCTCAGAACAAATAAAGAAACATTAAAAAAATACTGTTTGGAAAATGATTTGGTAGCATCTTAAAAGTTAAGCATAATGTTATCATATGATCCAGTAATTCCACTCCAAGATATATAAACTCAAGATAAATGAAAACATGTGTCACACAAAAACTTGTATGAGTATGTTCATAGAAGTAACAGCTAAAAAGCAGAAACAACCCAAATGTCTATCAACTGATGCATAGAAAAGCAAAATATGGCATATCCACACAATGACATATTATTCAACCATAAAAAAAGTAATGGAATACCAGTACAGGCTACAATATGGATGAACCTTGAAAACATTATGCTAAGTAAAAGAATCTAGATACAAAAGGCTATAGTATGACTCCATTTACATGAAATGTCTAGAATAGGCAAATCCACAGAGACAGTAAGCAGAGTACTTATTGCCAAGGGCCAGGGGAAAAGACGAAAAAGAGTGACTGCTAATGGGTACAGAGTTTCTTCTTAGAGTAATAAAAACATTTGGGAATTAGATGATAGTAACATTTGTGAATATTCTACAAACCACAAAATTGTACCCTTTGAGAGTGAATTTCATGATAAGTGAATTATACCACAATGAAACCATTATTTTTTTTAAACTGCATAGGAAATATCAAAATAAAGGTATTCTTTTAACTTACAAATTTTTTTCTCTAGCTCTATCTATTGAAATCTCCTAGATTTTTTCCAATGTCACTGTCATAGCAATGAGCACATCTAGCACCCAGATTTTCACCCCTAGTAACGTTATCGATTTAAAACAAAACAAACAGATGAACATAAGGGAAGGGAAGTAAAAATAGTATAAAAACAAGGAGGGGGACAAAACATAAGAAACTTTTAAATACAGACAACAAACTGAGCATTGCTGGAGGGAGTATGGGTGGGGTCATGGGCTAAATGGGCAAGGGGCATTAAAGAAGACTTTTGGGATGAGCCCTGAGTGTTATACATAGGGTGTGAATCACTGGATTCTACTCTTGAAATCATTATTGCACCATATGCTAACTAACTTGGATGTAAATTTAAAAAATAATCAATAAATGTATTTAAAAAACAAAACAGGGCTCCTTAAAGAAAGACTGATTCCATGCCTACACAGCAGCAAAGATATAAGGTCTAGGACAATGTGTGCCATAAAGCAAATAAATTTTTCAAGATTAATAGGATTGCATGAAAAGGAAACAGAGGCTACCTACCTTGAAGGGACTTCCACTGACCAAAATTATGATGACTTAAGCTGTAAAAAAACAATGATTGTAGTTGATGGAAAATCACCAAATCTATGACTATTCATGAGCTCATAAATATATTCTTTGAGAACTAATCTTTTAGAAAGAAAAAAAATTCAAAAAAAAAACCCCTGAAATCATCAACATCACTTGAAATAGCCATTTGACCAACACCTTACTTTGGAAAAAATGTAAAGGAGGAAAACATAAGCATGTATTCTGCCTCTGCAGTATAAACTAGGTTTCAAAATAATCAATAGCCCTGCTTATAAATACATATAATTTATCATCAACTTTTGTTATATATCATAGATAGATAGATATCCTCCCTAATATTTGAGCAGAAACCAGAAGGGAGTAAGGGAGCAAGCCATGCACATCTCTACAGTAAAAGGTAGAAGGAGCAACAAATGTAAAGATTGTAGGAGAGGAGCATGTTTGGAAACTAGTAAGATTGTGGAGAAATAAAGAACATTAGATGATGGGGTCAAAGAGGCTGTGGGGGAAAGTGACCATTAAACACTGTCTATATCACCTGAAAACAGTGACCCTTTCCTCCCTCTCTCAGCGTATGTAATTACCTCTCATCCCAGTGGATTTGTATGACACCTTAATCACCTTCATCTTTTAGTCTAAAGATGGCAAACATGGGTAAATGACACACTTCCATGCGGTAGCCAAAATAGATATTGCTAACTGTTTATAGCCTTAGAATCCTTTTCAGCTCTTGTTAAATCAAATTTACCTAGTTGTCATCTTTGTCCTATAATCTTAGGAAGTGTATATGTGTAAACATCATCCAAACTAAGCCAAAAAGTTGAATACATTAAAAAATACTATATAATCTAATGGCCTCATTGGTTCCTTAAACCTGTTAGCAGTGCTTCACTTGTTCTCAGTTTTAGTGTGGGTCCCCTAGAAAGCAAAACCTGAAAGAAGGCTTAAGTCCAAGGTCTTTAGTGGAGAGTGTGGTTCAGGAGTGAATAGTGAGGGATAGAAGAGAGAGGGAAAGGAGAGTTTATACAAAGATGCATTATCCAGCTGACATCACCTTTACTGTGACTAGTTGCTCAGTCCCACAGAATAATCTGAAATCTTTCTCAGGACTAGCTATCTGGGGGATGGAAGGGGGGTATTTATCTGTAATCTTCCATCATTGATATCATGTCAGTTGTTCTGTAGAATGACTCACCTTCTGAATTTGATAGTATCCTGGAGGTATAGTTCTTCTAGCTCCTGGATCTCCTATAAATGATGATTTAGAGCCAATATCTTGATCACGTTTGATTTACACATTTTGGACTGTAATTCAACATAGGTGATGTTATTTCTTTGCATTCCATTACATCAGGATACACCTATAGCTGATTGCCCTACCTTTGTGATACAAAGATTCACAAGGGGATTTGGATGACAGCAGCCTGATCCTCCATTCTGCTGTGGTTTCTCTCTTAGATTAGGAACTTGTCTGATTTCCTTGGCACCATATAAATGTCAATTCCCCATCAATCATACATCTAATGATTTCACTGTCAATTGATACTCAATTATACTCAGTTAATTCTTTACACACAACAAATACTGTTTAATGTGTGAATAAATGTCAGAGATAGCTGGAGATGGATTTCTCATCTTCCATTCTCTACATCCCTACTCCAGGCACTGCATCCGAGATGGTAATGCCTACTGGAGACTGAGATCACTTTACACAGGACAAAGATTCCCACACAGTTGTATATCTTGAGAGGGTGCTTGGTCCCCTTTCATCCTATCCTTGTATAAGTCTTGTATCTTGAGTTGCTGCTACCCTTTAAAGTTAGTACTTAAAAAGTGCAAAGAGGTGAGTGTTTGGGGGAGGGGCTGGCTGGCTCACTCAGTTGAGCATCCAACTCTCGATTTTAGCTCAGGTCATGATCCCAGGGTCGTGGGATCAAGCCCCACATTGGGCTCTGTGATGACAGTGGGAACCATGCTTGGAATTCTCTCTCCCGCTCTCTCTCTGCCCCTCCCCTGCTTGCACTCTCTTTCTCTCAAAAATAAATAAACATTTTTTAAAAATGGTTTTCAAAAAAAGTGCAAAGGGGAATATGTATTTTCTTGGGTATTGGTCTATGAAACACCCACCCATTCTCATTCATTTGTTTGGTTAGTTCATCCCAAAATGCTTTGTATTCTGGGTTGTAATTAGTCATATCTAAGTAGATCTGGCTGTTTCCAGGGTGAGAAAAGAAAACTAATCTTTGTTACCCATAATAGATTTATTCATAAAGATAAGCTTGGCGGGGCACTTGGGTGGCTCAGTCAGCTAGGCATTCAACACTTGGTTTCAGCTCAGGTCATGATCTCATGGTTTGTGGGGTCAAGCACCACATTGGGCTCAGCACTGACAGAGCAGAGCTTGCTTGGGATTCTGCATCCCCTCTCTCTGCCTCTCTCTGTCCCTCCTCTGTTCGTGCTTTCTCTTTCTCTCTCTCAAAATAAATAAACTTTAAAAAAAAAGATAAGCTTGGCAATCTAGAGCATTCAAAATTTCTTGAGTCCCATAGGATCCTTAAACACAGTACCAAATAAAAACCTGCCCCTTCTCCATTATCATCTATCTCTGGAAATGATACCACCACTCACTCATTTATTCATACTGGAAACCCAAGAGTCATCCTTGTCTCCTCCTTTTCTTTTATCCCCCACATTCGGTCAATCAATAGAACCTATGGATTCTACCTTTTAATCATGTCATGAATCTTTGTCTTTAACCCAAGTCTCACCACCTGATAGAGTTCTGCTACTGGGATGTCATTCTAAAAGGTGGCCTTTCTCCATGGCTAGTGCCTTCTAAATCTATCTCTATAGTTCATACAGAGAGAGCATTTTTAAGTGAAAAATGGCACTTACTTAAATATTCCTTACTTAAAATATTCCCATAGATTTCCTCTGGAAAACCAATAAACCCAAGGTTTTTACAATAGTTTACGTAATCTGTGCCATCAACTTCTTCCATCTCCTCAATTTCCACTCTTCCTCTCAAAGTATGTGCTTTGGTCACCACCAAATTTCTTTTAGTTCTTCAAATGATTCCTCTCTTTCCTCCTGAACTTTACAAATATTATTCCACTATCTCCCTCAAGCACCACCTTCTCCTGGCCAACCCCTCCTCAAATGTAAGGTCTCAGCTAAATGTCACTTCATCAGGAAGATCTTCCCTGCCATCTTCTTCACAATTTATTACACATACTGATTTAACATCTGCCTTTTCTGTTATTCCAAAATTCCAAGAAAGCTGCAACTAGATTTATCATATTTGCTCCTCTATCCGCATCACAGGATCTGGAGAATATAACAGATATTTAATAACTATGTGTTGAAATTATATTGGAAACTAAGCCACAAAAAGGTTTGGGGCTATTTTTGTTAACATATTTTGTGTGCTTCAAGTGCAGATTTTATGAGTAATCTAGGTATAAAAAAATTATCTGTAAAATTATGTTAAATTGCTTAGAATACAGTAGTAATCACAGAGCAATTTCTTTTTCTCATTACTCCTTGGAAATCCTACAGTAACAATCCCTCCCTAAATGCTGGGCTATAGAGTTTTCCTGACTCAGCCATTTTTATGTTTTCTGGAGGGATCTAGGAAATGGTGATAATAATACCTACCTGGTATAAAATATATGGGCAAAACACTTGGGCAGACATTTTACACCAGAATCGATGTAAGTGGCCGGTAAACACGTAAAAAGGTACTCACTTAGTCATTTAGGGAAATTCAAAGTAAAACCAGAATGTTGGGGAGCCTAAGTGTCCCAGTTGGTTAAGCATCCAATTCTTGATTTCGGCTCAAGTCACGATCTCACAGTCATGAGACTGAACCCCGTATTGGGCTCTGCACTGACAGCAGAAAGCCTGCTTGAGATTCACTCTCTCCCTCTCTCTTTGCCCCTCCACTGCTCATGCACACACTCTTTCTCCCTCAAAATAAATCAATAAACATTTTTTTAAATGTAAAAAAACCCACAATGATATATCATTTCACACTCACTCAAATGTTTAAAACTGGGAAAACTGAGGATATTGGTGGGGAGGCACAGCGACTAAAATCTTCCTACTTTTCTGGTAAGAGTATAAAATAGCATAGCTACTTTAGAGAACATTTGACAGTTTCTTATAAAGTTAACTACATGCTTATTTTATGATCCAGCAATTTCACTCCTAGATATTCCACAGCCACCCAAGAGAAATGAAAATATATGTTCACAAAAAGATGAATATTCATAGTTTTATTTGCAATAGTCCCAAAGTGGAAATGACTCAAATGTCCACCAAAAAGTGAACAAACTTTTGCAGTATTTTCACAAAAATGGAATACTGTTTAGCAATAAAAAGGAATAAACTACTGGCTCACAACAATATGGATGAACCTCTGACTCAACAATGCACTCCTAGGCATAGACCTAACTGTATATACTTCAGTGTTTATATGTGCACCAAATACAGTACAAGAATATTTATATCAACATTATCATAATAGTGAAAACTGAATCAACTCAAATGAACTTCAAGAACAGAATGAATAAATGGTGATACATTCATTTAATGAAAAAGTATAAACTGTTACACACAACAGTATGAATGAGTCTCATAGCACAGTGTTGAAATATATATATATATATCTATCTGAACAGATAGTTAAGAAAATTGAGATGATATATTGCACGTGCCTGACATGGAATAGGCACTCAATACATATTATTAAAGAACGAAATAATAGACAGATGTATTTTGGAGTATGTGTGTCTGTTTTGAACTCTCTCAAGACAGTTGCTATAATGGTGACATTGGTTAATTTTGTAAGACACTCTAATACATGGAATTGCTCCAGAGAAGGCACACTAACTGAGGTCTGAAGTGTTCTTGAAAAGCAAGTAGACTGATTAGGGTATACTGGCAGAATAATCAGCCCATTTAGCAGTTGTATCTTTCAAAATCAGGGTTTGTGATCTGGAGTTCATGGAACCCTAGAGGATCTATGCATGGACTTTTAAATGTTTATGGCCCCCTTAAAAATGAAGGCAAAATTGTGGGTGGGTGTATATGTGTTTGTGTCTGTGCACTGTTCTGGGGAGATGGTTCATATCTTCCAATAGCTTCTCAGAGGGACTGTGAATAAGAAAAAGTTAGGAATCACTGCCTAAACATTTCTTCAGGAAATCTGGTGCTCTGGCAAAAATGAAAATGTTGACAGTGTGATGGTTGTGTCATCTGGCTGGCCAAAGCAATGTTTTCTGCTAAAGCAAAGATTAGAAGTCTTGAGGCCAAAATGATCTCAACTAAATGGTTCTTCTACACTGTGTTTCCATCTGCCCAGCATGTGAGCCATTAACACATGGTTCCTGTTGATGATTTTCATATCCTTATTTGCAAGGAAAATGCATGAGACCAGTTCAGAATAATCATTTATCTCATGTATTGGAAAACCAAATAAATGAGTCTCCTTTACATACTAACAATTTTATATTGCTAAAGAGTGGCCATTGGTGGGAGATTATTAAGCACACATTGACCAAGACTGTCTCTAAGTCATTCCCTTACAAATGTTCATAATATATATATTCATATTCTAATCCAAAAAATAGCAAGTCTCGCCATGTGTTGAAATAATTTATTTCAACACTTAATGCATCATCTGTCCCGTATTTCCACATGTTGTGTCATCACCATTTGACCTCAACCCATTGTTAAATATTTAATAGTACGGTTGGATAAACAATACAAAGTATAGTTTACTTTTAAATGTAACATTTACATGAAAAAAAAATAAACCAATACATGCTGCAAAAGGTACAATTTTAGGTTATAGTACTACTTCTTCTGGTGGGTGGAAAATGAGATATAAGAGGAAAGGAAACTATGGGGAGGATGAATGAATCAGGGAGAGCAATGACAAATGAAAAGATGCCACAACGCTCCAATAAAAAAATAAAGGCAGAAAGTAACTGCTACCCAAATGTTGGCTCAATGGCAACTGCATGTTTCCACTGCTTAAACTTAAGAATAATGATACTTTGAGTCTTTTCGCATAAAAATGATAAAATAATAGTCAACAAAACACTAGTCATTAGAGGATCATTTTTAACACTCATTTTATTTTTTTAATGTTTTATTTATTTTTGAGAGACAGAGCAAGAGCAGGGGAGGGGCAGAGACACAGGGAGAATAGAATCTGAAGCAGGCTCCAGGCTCCAGGCTGGCAACACAGAGCCCGATGTGGAGCTTGAACTCACAAACCCATGAGATCGTGACCTGAGCTGAAGACAGACGCTTAACCACAGAGCCACCCAGGCACCTTGATTTCTAACACTCTTTAAGTGTAAATGTCATTGTGACAGAAATTGGTCATTTAAAGAAGTGACTATAAGAGAAACACTAAAAGAATCCATGCAACAGATTTTAATGAGTTAGCATACCACTCCTGGGAAGTATGCTAGATACATTTTTGACTGGTCATAGACAATCAACTTTAGGAAATGAGACAAGCATAAGCCTGCACCAGAAAATCTTTGTAACCCATTGAGCTATTTTGAGGGGAAGAGCTGAAAACTGCATTTATCATCCTTCAGCATGTTTTTCAATGACAGCCAAAATACAAAACAGATCTACAAATCATAGTTGAGAGAAATGAAAGAAAACATAAGTAAATGGAAAGATATACCATGCTCATGGTTTTGAAGACTCAATATTGTTAAAATTTCATTTCTCCCCAAATTGATGTATCCCCGCCATAATTCCATCAAGCTTTTTTTGTAGAATTCAACAAGCAGATTCTAAAATATATATGAAAATGTAGCCAGAATATCCAAAGCAATCTTGAAAAAAAACAAAGTTGGAGGAACCATACTACCTGACTTCATTACTTACTAAAAAGTCACAATAATCAAGACAATGTGGTATGCCATAAAATCAACAAACAGATCAATGGAACAGAATAAAGAGCGCAGAAATAGATCTACACATATGAGATCATTTCATTTTTTATAAAGGTGCAAAGGCAAAACACAAAATGGATTTGGAATTAATTCCCCTTTGAGGAAAGATGACTAAAAATTTATATAAAGATGCAATAGGATGTCTAAAGTCATGTATAAACTGCCTTGTGAACTCTGGACCTTTCATAAACATAATATTTTACTTTTGGGGCAAATTTGACATCGGAAATGAGATAGGATTCATGTTAAATAAAAAATGAGCAGAGATGACAACATGGATGATCAGACAGCAATCATCAACTACTGACTGCAATATTAAATAGGAAAACACTTAAAAAAACCCCTAATTATTGGGGCGCCTGGGTGGCTTAGTCGGTTGAGCATCCAACTCTTGGTTTTGGCTCAGGTCATGATCTCACAGTTTATGGGTTCAGGCCCCACATCAGGCTCCACAGTGTGCAGAGCCTGCTTGGGATTCTCTCTCTCTCTCTCTCTCTCTCTCTCTCTCTCTCTCTCTCTCTTTCTCTCTCTCTCTCTCTGCCCCTCCCCTGCTCTATCTATCTATCTATCTATCTATCATCTATCTATCTATCTCTCAGGATGGAGGAATAAACTTTAAAAAAAAAAAAGAAACAAAGACATTTATAAAAAAAAACAAAACACCTAATTATTAAATGTGCAAACCACTGCCACTCTATGGAAACTTAAATGAGGTAACAGAAACCAAAATATACATAACTACAGCATGCCAACTCACCCTCAGCCAATGAAGAATCCAGGAAAGTGGCTCCTACTTTGATTGATACGTTGTTTCAATCATAAAGTAAGAAAACAAAACAGCAAGTACTGATTTGCTCTCTTCCTCCCCTGTAAATGGTATCAGGCGCTAAAAGTGCTAAACATTAGGGGCCCCTGGGTAGCTCAGTCAGTTAAGTGTTGGACTCTTGATTTTGGCTCAGGTCATGATCTCAAGGTCATGGGATCAAGCCCCATGTTGGGTTCCACACTGAGCATGGAGCCTACTTGGGATTCTCTCTCTCTCTCTCTCTCTCTCTCTCTGTCCCCCACTGCACCTCCCCTCAGTCATGCTCTCTCTCAAAAATATAAACAAAATCTTTTTTTAAAAATGTTTAAATAAAAATAATATAAAAATTTTTTAAATCTTTAAAAATAAAGTGCTGGGAACACGCCTGGGTGGCTCAGTCATTTATGCATCCGACTTTGGTTCAGGTCATGATCTCACAGTTCATGGGTTCAAGCCCCATGTCAGGCTCTGTACTGACAGCTCAGAGCCTGGAGCATGCTTCTGATTATCTCTCTTTCTCTCAAAAATAAATAAACATTAAAAAAAAATTTTTTTAAGTGCTAGGGGCTCCTGGGTGGCTCATTTGGTTAAGCATGACTCTTGATCTCAGTTTAGGTCATGATCTCATGGTTGGTCAGTTCAAGCCCCACATGGGTCTCTGTGCTGACACTGCAGAGCCTGCTTGGGATTCTCTCTCTCCCTTTCTCTCTGCCCCTCCCTCACCCATGCATGCACTCCCTCACTCTCTCTCTCTTTCTCTCTCAAAATAAACAAATAAACTTTTTAAAAAATGTCATACAAAGGGGTGTCTGGCTGGCTTAGTGGGTAGAGTTTGCAACTCTTGATCTCAGGGTTGTGAGTTCAGGCTCCATGTTGGGTATAGAGATTACTTACAAAAAAAATCTTTAAAAAAAATGTTATACAGAGACAGGTAGTATCAGAAAGAACGAGATGTCCATGATGACTGGCTCTACATAGCATCAAAGCAATAGTGAAAAGAGAAAAGTTCAGGTAATCAATTATTTTCTCAGCACTATATTAAAAACATATTCTAACGACTTTTTTTAAAAACTTAATCAATTGGTTTGGACATCTTGGATAAACATTGCTTGTATGTACTCACATTTCTTAACTTTTTAGTTCTGCAACAATTCAGCTAATACAGAACTATTATCCCCCACCCTACCTCAAATCCTCATTCTAGCCTATGAAGTTGCACAATTTCAAACCATGACGCATTAAGTAGATGTTTATGTACCTAGAAGAACAAAATCTGATTTTAAAATCACTTCAGCCTACTTATCAAGTGTTTAAATTCTACAAGATTATTTATTTGCATTTGAAATTTTAATATTCATTTTGCAAAACACATAATTTCAAAAAAATTGAACACTTAACTTTAAGGCAAAAAATAAAAGCTACACAGCTTATGACTTTCAAATTTTCCATACATAACTTCATCCCACCCCCTCCATACATATTCCCTTATTAGAGATTGAAATTTAACCAGGTCAGTTCTGGTCTCAAACAACAATCTTATGATTTCAAGTAGATATCTTCAGAGCTAGATTGAATCATTTGCTAAACTCTAATATTTTAAATTTATAAACTTCAGAAGGAAGACAGCTTTTGAAGCTGACAAAAAAACAATCAGAGAACAGCAGTCTTTTTGTGTGCTGCCCAGAAAGTCAGTTACAAAGTGGTCCTATTGTGTTTCTCATAATTTACATTTACTTTTTTGGCAGAGCAGAAAGGAAAAAAATAAGAAGTCAAACTTAGAGGCATACAACAAAAATGAAAGAAGGCATTTTTATTTTAAAATGTCCCCTTGACATTTAGACATCCACAAACCCAATATTTAACATTTACAGGAGATAAAACAGCAAAAAAAAAAAAGCAGCTGTTTTTCTGTGATGGCATTGAACAGGTGTGATAGCATTTCATACCACAGAAATTGGATGGGTCTCTTGTTGATGCCCATAGAGGCCCATATGGAACCAGTATTGACCTATGTCTCATTTCCTTGAATTGGCCAGAAGATAACCCAGACCAACAAGAGTTCTGATGACTGATCTGTGCCGATTCAGAGCAGACATTCTCCCAAACAGATCAATACTATCCAAGGTGCAGCTGAAAAACAGGATGAGCTTGTATCATTAAACAAACACCAAGCTGCTTATTCACAAGGGCAAAAGCAACACAGCATTTGTGTTTTCCACAGTGTGTTTGCTAGTGACCTCAACCCTGACCTGCAGGGCCACCCTCACTGGGGTGAGAAGTAATCCTGTATTGGGTCCACCTCTAGTACTGGAGCACTCTTATGAGAGGTGACATTTTTTCTTTCTTTTTTTTTTTTTTTTTACAAGGAGAGCTCCTGTGTCTGTTTTGGCCAGCCTAGACAATTACATGATGCCAAAGCAACTAGTCAATGCACTTGATTTTGTCAAATGACCAGGCCGAGTATTTGGCATTACGTAGACAAAAAATAAAATGGAAACAGAATTTTTACTTCTTACCCATCATACAGAATTGTGTAGACACACCTTGGATTAAATGAATTTAGAAAGTGTTTACTACACCAGTTGTCTCTCTATGTATAAATTAACTACCTACATAAACCAAATACTTTTGCTCAAAAATCCAGATAAATATTTTTATTAAACCCCCCAAAACTGACTCTATTACAAGTTTTATTTAGTCACATAGATCCCCAAAAAAAGCCATATTGCATATAACTGTTATGCTCTCTTTATATTAACATACTGTATATGTACATGTAATTGAACAAGTTAAATCTAATAAGAACATGCAAGCTACATCACCATTTTCATTGTTATATGTTATAAAATATGAAGAAATGATGGTCTCTAGAATCACCTTTCCAAAAGGATGGGGAAAATAAACCATGGATTAAAATGTTATCTTATACTCCTCTAAGCAAGATGACTTCATATACGACCAACCACAAGTAACATTTTAATGTTTTGTATGGTCCTAGGCTATAAAATCTAACTGCAATTAGATTTTCCAAGCTTTAAGAGACTAGAGTAGATCTGGGAACAATAAGTGTCTTTAAACAGGGGACAGATACAAATTCGTATAATTACTTTTGGGTCTTAAAATTTTTCAATGGCTATTGGTAAAGCACTGCCTTAAGATCCAACCATCTACCATCCAAGATCTTTTATGTATTTAGAATATCTAACTTATTTTCCAATTCTAGATACATGGTTTGATAAACCTAGCTAAAACAAAAGCTGTGTCTCTTGCTGCTATTAAGACAAATTTTTACACACACACACAAAAGTCAAATAACAGTAATTGTTAGCTTTCCCCTTTCTTCCGGCTGTTATCCTTGGGAAAAAAGACTTGAAGGGAAGGAAGCAAAGTTTCCCTCCAGCACTTTACTATATATAAGCACTATATCCACCTCCCTGAATAAAGAAGAAATAAATTCAACTTTGGAACTCTGCCATTGAGGGGCAGCTCCCGCAATGGGGACAGTTTGCTATTAATTGTTAATGTCGTCTGCCATTAGAGGGCACTAAACAACTCTACATTAATGCTGCGTTGGAGGGAAGAAAGAAAGGAAGACGGGAAAGAAAGAGGGGAGGGGGGAGTTTGAGCAGACTCGGGGACGAGGGAGGGAAAGAGAAAAGAGAAGGAGTGGGCGGACGGGAGGGAAAGAGAAGAGGGAGGAGAGAGAGAGAGAGAAAGAATAAATCTGGAAATATTAAGAAGGATGTGGAGACCCCAGAGCCGTCTGAAGTCAGCAGAAAGCCAGCCCCCCACTCCCAGACCGCCCGCACCCCTCCTCTCCCGTCCTCAGGACGGTAATTATAAAGCGAAAAGCAGCGGCGAGGTCACCCGTTTTTACCAGCCTGCTGCACCGAATGCGCGCGGTGCAGGTGCGGCGGCCGCGGGGCTTTGTGATTCATGCCCACTTTCAAAGGGGGGCTTGGGCCCGTCTGAGAGGCACCCAAACAACTGTCTTCTAATATTAGCACGGCTGTATTTCGGGATCTATTATAGTCTGTCCAGACAGATCCCATTGTAATGGGATCTTTTATTAAAAGATTAGCACTATCTCCTGCAGTTGGTGGAAAAAAATCTGTTATCACTGAGTTATTTGCAGTTGTGGAAAGGGGGGGGTGATGTTAGGTGGGGGGAGGGCGAAAGCAGGAATGGGGGGGCAGTCTGGCGGGGGGAGGCTTGAGGGAGGGCGAAGAGGGGCGGATTTGAAATCCGTGGAAGAACAAATCCCAGTGACCTGCGAATGTCCAAGAATTTTGTCTGCATACTTCGCTGTCTGTTGTCCTTCGGGCTCCAGAAGCGAAAAGAATGGAAATTTAAAAGGCAGCTTTGGAATAAACAATATAGCATTTTCCGTGAAGTAATCGTTTTATATAAAAGGAAATATCGCCTCCTCAGTTTCATTCAGCAGTGCCAAAAATGTTATAAATGAGAGACCCGCCAACTTTCAGCGAAGAATGCCAGGCACTGTGCTTAATAAACTGAGGCTACAGAAGTTCATTATCGATGTTGCAATCTTTTTTATTCCGCGAACCGAGAGAGACAGAGAGAGAGAGACAGAGAGAGGGAGAGAGAGAGAGGGAGAGCGAGCGAGCTGAGAAGGAGACTGAGAGAGACAGACAGGCACACAGGACAGAAACTGGGGAGTCTCCGAGCCGGGGAGGGGGGGCAGACCGCCTACGTCGGCGCCCCCGCTCCAGGCTCCGACTCCAGACGCCGCGAAGTGAAAGGGGAGAAAAGAAAGGGAGAGGGCGAGACTGTGACGGGGGGGGGGGGGAGGCCGGGCCCGAGGTGTTAAACATTTTTGTTTGCTTGTGACTCGTCGAGACCGAGGGCCGCGTCTCGGCCCCGCTCAGCCAAGGTGGAAGGCGCCGGCGCTGGGGTTCTTAGCCCCAACTCCGGACGGGGGGTGGCCGCACAGTCAAGCACGCACAGACCCAGACACAAAACCTCGCCGGTCCCGCGCCCAGGCTGCGGGGGCCTAAAACTGCCGCGCGCCCCGGCGGAGCGGCGGGGCCAGCGCGATCCGACCCGGCCGCCACCCGGGTATTTCAGCAGCTCCGGGCTCTCTGGGCGTTTGCAAAGTCTTTCTGGAGCGGAGGAGCGGGAGGAGAGACAAACTCCCGGGTTCCCCCCCACCACCACCACAGCTCCGCTCCGCCCGCCGCCGCCGCCGCCGCCGCCTCCTCCTCCAGCGCCCCCACCGCGCCCCCCTGCATACACACACACACACACACACACACACACACACACACACACACACACACTCTCACACACTCTCACACACTCACACTCACACAGACACGCCACCCCGGACGCGCCGGCGTTGCCTGCGAGCGGCGGCGTGCAGGACTTGAAGTGGGTGTTCTTCCCCACTCCCCACCCCCGAAGCGTCGCCCCCACCCCCCGCCCGGCCGCCTTCCCCCTCCCTCTCCCTCCTACGCAAATAAGAACTCGGCGATTCCCCTCCTGCCGCTTTGATTTCGGGCACCTCCAACAGATAATTGGGAAGGGTTTCCAGAAGGTGGGAAATGTCACCTGATTCACACTGAACTTTTAAAAGCTCCCCACCCCCAAGGAGCCGCGCACACCCTTGCTCGCGGCCGCCCTCCCACTGCCCCACACACTGGGAGACCGCCCACCGCAAACCGCGGAGACCCCCGTCTAGATTTAAAGCGCGGCTGCGCCCGGCTTCTGACGTCCATTGAATCGCGCGGGCGGCCGGCGGCGAGCGCGGGGCTGCGCCGGGATCGCTGCGCCCTCCGCCGCTCGCCTTTGCGACGCGCGCCGCTCGCCCGAGCCACCCGCCGCCGCGCCCGCTCCCCGCGCCGCCGCACTCCTCGCCCCGCGTCTGCCCCCACGATGGTCGGTCCCAGGCACCAGCCCGGCGGGCTGTGCCTCCTGCTGCTGCTGCTCTGCCAGTTCATGGAGGACCGCAGCGCCCAGGGTAAGCGAGGGGGGATGCGCTGGGAGGCTCGGCTGCGGGCAGGGGTTTGTACTTTACTGTCGTCTGCACCGGGTCTGTTCTAAGCAACGCTGCTCTCGGAAGATTTTGGACCAACTTAGCGACTCCGGGATGGAGTGGAGTGGGAAAACTGAAGGCAGTGACACTTTCGGACTGCCAGCCGAGTTGGAAGCGCGGTTATCCTTTAAAAGGAAAAGGGAGTAAGCTGGAGCCTCTCTCAGTAGTTAGGGTTAGATGCTCCAAGTTCTGGACAGAATGAGTTTAGATGTTATCTCCCCTATTTTGGCTCTGAAGAAGGGGACAGGCATCAGTAGCCTGGAGATTTCAGTCGATCCATTTGCACTGTAACCTCTTTCCCTCCCACATCTTTTGGATACTTTAAAAAATGACTGGGGGATGGGGGTAGATACTGAAATTTCTTCAGTGGCCGGGGGACGTGGTTTCAGCAACTTTGCCCAAACTTGGAGATGTGGGTGCTGAAAATTTTAGAGGGAAGTAGTTTTCTGCCTAGTGGATGCTTCTTCCAACCCCTTCCCCCCAACCCCGCAAAAAAAAAAAAAAAAAAAAAATTTACCCCGGAGTGTTTTGAGTAGTTCACAATTTTTTTTTTTCTCTGTGCCTCATTCCTCCGACTAACTTTATGGAGAACAGCGAGGAAGGACCTCACAACTTCTTTAATTTCTGAGATGCATTAAGAGCAAATTTCTAAAGTTTGGGTTTTTTTTTTTTAATCAAATTTATTTCAGTGAGTCTTCGGACACAATTTTTAAAAATAATAATAATAGCAGCTTGCGGTCCAATGATTGTTCAAATTGTATTGATGGTTCCTAAGAAGACTTCCTGACCCAAACGCGAACCTGGGAAGGCGGGGGAGGGGGGGGGAGGGGAAAGTACTTGCAAAGATTTCTCTCGGTAGGTATGAGCTAGGTATATGTTGCCGTGAAATAGTAGGAAGCGCCCCCTGCCCTGTTCTTTTTTCCTCTACACTTTTCTGGAGACAGACGTGTAACTTTCCTTCTTTAGCGTTACCGTTTTGAGTGTGTTGTGAGCTGTCCCCCTGGGCACTGCCCCCTCGCCGCCCTCACCTTTCGGGGCGAGGCGCTGCCTGGGTGCCGCGGACGTGGGCGCCGAGGAAAGCTGCCCTCGGAGATTTCGAAAGACCGCGGTGGCCGCGGGCGTCCTCTGGGTCTGGCGGATTGCAAAACGGGCCGGGCGGGCGGGCTGCGCCTCGAGGCCGCGCGGGGCAGCTCCGGGCAGGGCCCGGCTGCTTTTTTGCTTTCATTTTTCACAAGTGCCTTTTGCTTGATCTGTTCCTGTTGTGTGTGTCTGTGTCGGTCTCTCCCTCTCTCAAGTTCTCCTACTCTCTTAACCTCTGTCACAAATAATACTCGTACCGCCTACATGAAACCAACATGTAAAAACATCCGTCGCATCCTGTTTTTGTCAGGTTCTTTAATCTGCTCTTCGAGTCGCTGCAGGTTATGAAATGGGACGAATAAAAGTAAACAGTCTAGTAAAAGTCAATGCAAGCTGCACGTGTTGTGTCTGGGTCACTGGTAACTGACATTGATATGGCTGGGGCGCTCTGGCTTCTCGCTCTCCTTCCCCCTCACCCACCTCCCACCTCTTCAACCGTCTCCCCCGCCCCCCTTTCCCCACCCCTTCACTCCCTTCCATTTATTTTCTGCTTTTCTCTCCCATGTCTCTCTACTCCTCCACAGTCACTCCCGCCCCATCCCCGCTGGGTCTCCTCCTTCCCTCGCAAGCTCGCCACCTCGCCCCCTCCCTCCCCCTACTCCGCCTCTCCTCTCGCTCACCCACCTCCCCACCCCTGTCTCCTCGCAGCTGGGAATTGCTGGCTCCGCCAAGCGAAGAACGGCCGCTGCCAGGTCCTGTACAAGACCGAACTGAGCAAGGAGGAGTGCTGCAGCACCGGCCGCCTGAGCACCTCGTGGACCGAGGAGGATGTAAATGACAACACGCTCTTCAAGTGGATGATTTTCAACGGGGGCGCCCCCAACTGCATCCCCTGTAAAGGTAGGACTCTTCCTCCCCAGTTTCCAGGCCCTCAGTAGAGGGCGTCTTATCCTCACCTTCCCCGTTGCCCAGCTGGGGTGCGTTCGTGGGTTCCCTCTATCTTCCCGCAGTCCCAGGAAGACTTTCGGGTTGAATCTTGCCTGGTACACACTGCCGGCAAAACATGGTTGCCAGAGGTTCCTGGACTTAACTGGCCAAGTGTGGTGGTGGAGTCAACCAACTCGCACTCTTTGAGAGAGATTTGAGTATAGGGTGCCGACCACTGACCCCACCCCCATCCCCACCCCCTCCTCAACTACTAGGAGAAAGCTGGGCCCCTCTGGCGGGAACTCTTGGCCACAGGGTGGGTCCTGCAAGGCCTCCACAGCCCTCCTGGCTGACTTGCATACTGCCTGGCCCTGGCTTTGATCCATCCCTCTTTCCAACCCTTAGAAACATGTGAGAACGTGGACTGTGGACCCGGGAAAAAGTGCCGAATGAACAAGAAGAACAAACCCCGCTGCGTCTGTGCCCCAGACTGTTCCAACATCACCTGGAAGGGGCCAGTCTGCGGGCTGGATGGGAAAACCTACCGCAACGAATGTGCACTCCTCAAGGCCAGATGTAAAGAGCAGCCGGAACTGGAAGTCCAGTACCAGGGCAAATGTAAAAGTAGGTCCTCCCTGGTTCCCCCCCCTCCAGCTTTCCACCTGAGGTGGTCCCACTGGAAGACCCCTGGGGTGTGGTATTGTCCACCCTAAGAGCCTAATAATGATGATGATGCAAAACAAAGCAGACTTTTTTAATGTTCTGAAGACTTCTTAAGAACTCAGATGGGACCAACCTAGGGTCATAGATTTTCTCTTGAAACCACTGGGTTCCCAAAGTGCTTGTTGAAAAGCTGGGTGCTTCCTTTTATGATTTCCTTGATAATATCAAATGCTCACTCCCGAACAGCCAGGAAGTGCCTATTATTAATGTGTATTTCTTTCCTTCTTTATTTCAGAGACATGTCGGGATGTCTTCTGTCCAGGCAGCTCCACATGCGTGGTGGACCAGACTAACAATGCTTACTGTGTGACGTGTAACCGGATTTGCCCAGAGCCCACCTCCTCTGAACAGTATCTCTGTGGGAATGATGGTGTGACCTATTCCAGTGCCTGTCACCTGAGGAAGGCTACCTGCCTACTGGGCAGATCGATTGGATTAGCCTATGAGGGAAAGTGTATCAGTAGGTATTCTGGATTAAGGAAGGAAAAGTGGAAACATGGTCAGAAAGGCTAGTTCTACTGGTAAAGCTGTGAGGTCAATCAAATAAGCCTAAATTCGCCCCATAATGCATAGTTTCACCAAAGGGGGAACTAGTCTCCAGTTTGGGTAAACTGTGGTAACCACAGCATTCCTCAAGGAAACAGTTATCTTCTGGAAGCATTGGCATATATGTTGAAATGCCAGCAAGAAATGGGAAACGACTTTCTGTCTTGGAAAACTTAGAATTCACTCAATTTTACACATTTTTTAGGTGCTAGACTTGCTGTAAGCAAGAAATAATTGCTTAACAGTTACTGAAAATCTGTTATCAGATTCTAATACTGATGGAATTCTTTATTTTTCAAAAGATTTCACTTGAGGGAAATAATGAAATCCTTATTTAATTCCAGGATACTGTGATAACCTGTTCCCCCAAAATACTATTTTTGTGTACTAGTAGGGAGTGTAGGGACCGTGTGTTTAAGTTTCAGTTTTATTATCAAGCATTTTTGCATGAGATCTCCATTATCCTGTTAGTAAATCATAAGCTATATGTTTGTCTTTACTGACAGAGGACTAACGAAAGGGAAAAACAGGGAGAGGAGGGAAAGCAATTTACTCATCACAGGTGTATTATATCCTAGAAGCAAAGTCCTGTGAAGATATCCAGTGCACTGGTGGAAAAAAGTGTTTATGGGATTTCAAGGTTGGCAGAGGCCGGTGTTCCCTCTGCGATGAGCTGTGCCCCGAGAGTAAGTCCGAGGAGCCTGTCTGTGCCAGTGACAATGCCACTTACGCCAGTGAGTGTGCCATGAAGGAGGCTGCCTGTTCCTCAGGTGTGCTGCTGGAAGTCAAGCACTCCGGATCTTGCAACTGTAAGTACAGTTTCTAACCTTCGCTGCAATGTGAGGCCTTCCCAGGCAAGCCCTAGGGAACGGAGACCTCAAAAGCACGAAAACCTTCCAATATAAGCCCATTTCTGTTTAAATTGGGTAGCTGCTAGGGGCACCTGGGTGGCTCAGTCGGTTAAGAGACTGACTTTGGCTCAGGTCATGATCTCACAGCTCGTGGGTTCGTGGGTTCGAGCCCTGCATGGGGCTCTAACAGCTCAGAGCCTGGAGCCTGCTTCCGAATCTGTGTCTCCTTCACTCTCTGCCCCTCCCCCGCTCACACTCTGTCTCTGTCTCTCAAAAATAAACGTTAAAAAAAAATTTTAATTAGGTAGCTGCTAAATTTCACCAACAATCCAGTGGTCCACAGAAAAATTCCCTGGAATGTTTCCCGGCGTTAGGACTTGTCCAATGATCATCAACGGGCTTGCCTCTAAAAACCTAGCTCTAGTCATTTGCCCTTAATTCTTTTGCTGTAGTAATGTGCTTGGCCGTTTGCTTTATTAACACTTGAATCTAAACTAACTGCTTCAAAAGTTTTTTGTTTTTTTTTTTCTTTTTCAAAGACAGCTGTATATTATCACACGTGGGCTGCTGCTTTGCGCAGTTGCCTCTACTAACTCTGAATTAAGGACCCAAAGCAGTTATACCTAGAACACGAGCGCTTTTTATCTAATTTCAGGAATCTGCCCGTAAAACCTGAGCCATTGATTCTTCAGAACTTTCTGCAGTTTTTGACTTCATAGATAATGTTTAAAAAAAAATGTTTTTTAAACTTATTGCATAACAGCAGATGCCAAAAACAAAGCATCTCACTGCAAGTCACATAAAAATGCAACGCTGTAATATGGCTGTCTCAGAGGGCTTTGAAAACATACACTGAGCTGCTTCTGCGCTGTTGTTGTCCATATTTAAACAACAGCTCCCCTGTATTCCCCCATCTAGCCATTTCGGAAGACACCGAGGAGGAAGAGGAAGATGAAGACCAGGACTACAGCTTTCCTATATCTTCCATTCTAGAGTGGTAAACCCTCCACCAATGTTCAGTGTTGATATAAAAAAAAAAAAAAAAAAAAAGAAAAAAGAAAAGAAAAGAAAAAATATATTGTCCATACTGTAAATAAGTGTATGCTTATTTATTTGGGGGGAAAACTATACATAAAGGACGTTTGTCCTAGAGCTCTCTCCCAGGCCACCTTGTTACTCATTGGACACGGAGAGGCAGTCATTGTGAGGTCTACTGGATGAGGCCCATAGTTGAGACTTGTAGACATTTATTTATACTGTGTCATGTTTTATAATTTATACATAAAATGTCTGGTTGACTGTACACCTTGTTTTTGAAGAAATTTATTCGTGAAAGGAAGAGCAGTTGTTATTTATTGTGAGGTCTCTTGCTTGTAAAGTAAAAGCTTTTTTTTTTTTCCTTGTAAACCATTTAAGTCCATTCCTTACTATTCACTCACTCATCTGTCTCCCTTCATCTCACTGTTGTTAGACTCTTTTCCACTTTAACAAACTTGCATGTCAGTTTCTGTCATGTTTTTTATTTATTGGATTCTCTGCTGCCTGTTCTGTACATACATGATCCCTCGGGTTTTGTTTACAAGGAATCTTGACTGACCAAAAGGCATTATAACTGACTCAAATAGAAGGTACAGAGGATACATCTTTGAGGAAACTCCTAGTTCAGTTCTCTTGTCATGATTTGGGAGAGAAGGGGTGATAGAAATGTTAGAATTCTAATAATGTACTTTTAAGATGTTACAAATCCAAAGAAATTGATATGGGTATCCGGAGACTGAAGGAAGGGAATGCTATATACATTCAACCTTTTGTTAGGTGTTTCCTGTAAGCTACTCTGCTGTACCTTTTAAATTAGTTCCTTTTCAAACAACGTGTCGCTAAAAGTTATATCAAAGCTTTATCAGTTCAAGTTTCTTGCTTTTCATAATACTTTTTTCTGATGCAATTTTATATTTTCAAACATGGCAAGTTAAATATAAATTCATTTAAATATATAGTTTTGTACTTTTCTACCATGTAAATGTGCAATGTATATAAAAGTTATAATGTGTATTTGTAAATAAATGATGAGTGAAAAAATAAAAAAATTTTAAAAAGCCAATGGTCTCAATTGTTGATGTTAGAGAAGTCGTTTGGGCTTTTGAGTTAAAGTGCATATGATATATTTGCTAAGAAATAGAGTGAGCCAGGACAATAGAAGCTGCAAAGCAAGGTAAATTGCAAATCACCTCAGTGGAGTCTGACACATAAAGGGATCTGAGGTCCAGCAACCCCTTGACAGGAGTGACTACATACCTAAAAGCACCATCATCTTGCCTGTCCATTTATATGGTCTTCTCCATAGCAGGGGAACCCTTTCTTTATCTTCCTTCATCTAAGTAAAATGGATCATAGATCTTTAAAAAACAAAGTGCATCCCAAGGAAAAATGAAAATAGCCTAATATTTGACAAGCACATTCTAGAAATCAATATCAACGACAGAACTAGGCATTAGTGTTGGAGTTCTTGGGACTCGGGGTGAGGATGAGGCAGAGGTGGATTTCCACAACCACATGCATGGTTCATCAGGATTGATGACACTCGACCGTGTGTCAATATTTTGCAGGTTGCTTTAAGACAGACGAGTCCCACTATTAGAGCCTAAGATTCCATATTGGCATCAATGGGTGGTCCTTACACATAATACATAACAAGGTAATACAATTTTTCAATCCATTGAGTGCTAATTCATTGCCTAAGTATATTAAAAATATCAAAGGAATGCAAGATGCAAAGAAGTGAGGACTGGGTCTGTGGGAGGGAAAGAGCAAAGAACAGTCAATATTGCCAACATTGCTCAACAAGTAGATAACGATCTTTCTTTCAAAAACCATGACCCAAGATCCTTTTAAGTTTGGATCTTTTAGGGTGCCTGGGTGGCTCAATCTGTTAAGCATCCAACTTCGGCTCAGGTCATGATCTCCCAGCTCGTGGTTTCGAGCCCTGTGTTGGGCTCTGCGCTGACAGCTTGGAGCCCGGAGCCAACTTTGGATTCTGTGTTTCCATCTCTCTCTACCCCTACCCTGCTTGTGCTCTGTCTCTCTCTCAAAAATAAATAAAAATTAAAAACAAAAAAATTTTTTAAATGTCCCTTTTGTGAAAACCCTCCTTAATATAACTATTAAAAATGATTATAGGAGACTCTTGGCTCTCAACTGTGGTCACCAAATTTGGTGGAGGCGGAAGGGCCTTTTGGGTAGGCAGTTTATATAATGACTGGGAACCTGTAGCCTTCAGCCCCAGTTTCCCAGGGAAAGGTGAAAGGGAGGTGCAGAAGACCAACAGGCTGCCATTAACCCCAGCGAAGACAGGGTCATAACTTCTCCAGTGCCCAGAAGCTACTGGCATGCCACTGGGGTTGGGCTTTTGGGAAAGGAAAGAGCCAGCAGATACAGTTTCACAGCCCTTCCTGGAGTTGATTTGTTACTTTGTCCTGGGATACTACAGACGCTTTAAAGCTGCCATTGACGATCAGAGTAAAAATGTCAGATTTAACAGGCACCAATGTGTGTCTTAGCAAGGGGGAGTGATAAAGTCAACAGCTTGCCTTTTAAACAATATCCTGATTATTTAAAATTTATATTTTATATTTGTTAGCATCAATCATTCCTTTCAGACACTAGACAGTATCACATTTTCCTTCTTGGAGTTTCCTATTTTTCAGTAATCCTGTATTAAACTAATTAGTACCAAAAAAATAGAAGTCTCTTCTAAACTTAAAATTAGATCAATATCATTAAGCTATTGTTAGAATTTCAACTATGATTCAAAATGTCTAAAAAAAATCTAACTTTCTTTAGCTTAGGCATACAATATAATAGAAACAGTTGCTAGTAGCTAGTTAACTCATTAAAACTAGTTTTAATTAGTATGACTACATCCTAATCATCATTAGGGATTCTAAAATATCAAGTAATAGCAAAAAAAAATCTATCAGAAGTCTAATTTTCATCAGCTGTCATCCTAAATTAAGATTTTTATATGCTGTGTGGGGATGGTTTCTAGAATATGATAAAAATAAAATCTGGCATAATTAGAGTTATTCTCAAATATGACAGCTAAATGCAGTAACTGACCTTGGACTGGATCCTGTACCCAAGGAGGAAAATGCTATAAATAATGTTAATGGGCCAATTGACAAATTAGAATACTGTTCATAGATTAAAGTATTGAATCAATGTTGAATTTACTGAAATTTATTACTATAATGTGGTCACAAAAGAGATTATCCCTATACGCGGGAAATACACATCAAGGTATTAAGGAGAAAGGGCCACAAAGTATGTAACTAACCCTTAAATGATTTAAAAGGAAAAAAAATAACTTTTTAGTTTTTTCCCCATATGTATTCAGAGAAAGCACACAAATGGAAAGAATTAGAGTAAAATGTAAACAGTAAAGAGAATTTGAGTAAAAGGTATATGGGTATTTTGAATGCTATCTTTATTTTTGCAACTTTTCTGTAAGTTTGAACTTATATACAAATAAAAAGTTTAAAACTCTAAAATCATTCTCAAGAAGGAGAGGTGCATAGTACATTGCTTCTCTCATTCTCTAGGAAAGCAAATGACAGCTCAGAGTCATTTAAAAAATCATTTGTATGAACAAAAGTCTCTGGAAAATAATTCCAGTGACTTTACCAAGGCTACCTGAAGAATCAAAATTGGCAATGAGAGAGTTCCTGGCACCTAAACCATACCCAAACTGAGAAACAGCCTTTTCTTTTCTGTAATCATCTTAAAATTTAGAGTCATTAGTACCTTTGCTAAAACACCGCAAACACTCTAAGCCCTGGTTTTCTCCACTGCTTGCTAGCTGTTATTTAGACAACTAATTTAATCTTTCTGTGCCTCAATTTCCCCATGTATGTAGTCAGGATAATTAAAGTGTCTCCCTCATAATAATGCTGTGAGGCTTAAATGAGATACGATGTGTAAAGTGCTTAGATGGGTGTCTGACACATTAAAAAGTCAGTCAATCAGCGTTCTCTAAGATTATAATAATTCTTACTAATTAAAGAAAAGCAAAGATGGAACTGTGGCTCATCAACCAAACTCTATCTTAAAAATGCAATGAATGAGGAATAGCACTAATCAAGACCAGAAGCACAATTGTGAACAGTTTTTGAATTAAAGGTAAATAGGGGCTCCTGGGTGGCTCAGTCAGTTGGGCATCTGACTTTAGCTCAGGTCATGATCTCACGGTTTGTGAGTTTGAGCCCTGTGTCAGGCTCTGTGCACAGCTTGGAGCCTGCTTTGGATTCTGTGTCTCAGTCTCTCTCTGCCCCTCCCCCACTTATGCTCTGTCACTGTCTCTCAAAAATAAATAAATGTAAAATAAACCTTTTAAAGGTAAATATAATTTTAAAGTACTTCAGCCATGTTAATATTTAACAAAATTCACAAAGTTCTAGGTGGTGTAGAAAGAGTATACAGTTGAAAATAGCAAGTTTAAATACACTATTTCCTATAGAAATTTTTAAAGATTCACTAATCCACCAATATTTCCAAAGCCACAAAATATGTATATCTTTTGTCCTTTTGCTCACACACCCAATTTAATCGCAGGTAGTAAACTAAATTAAATCAATCTTCTTTCATTTTGATATGATTGCCTACCCTATCTATAGTCTCCTAAAGATAGCAATAAACTATTTCAAACTATCAAAAATCCTAATGTAAATTGTATAATTCCAAGAAATAAAAAGATGATATATTATTTAATTAATAAACTCATTTCTTAAAGAACATTTATCAAAACCTGAGTCCTAAGACAGACACATTTCTGTTCTTCCCATTCCACTTTCCATTCAGATCAGGGTACACTCATTCTTCAGCCAAAAGTTGTCATGTAAATAGACTCCAGGCATGCCTGCCCTGCATATTCAGCAGACCTGCCCAGACATGTCCAAATCCCAGCTTCTATTTAGCTGGAATCCCCCATGAGTACTAAATGGTCCCTGGGTTTTGCCATCCTTGGACCTCAGATATCTTGGCTGGTACCATCAAGATTCCTGTGGCTGAGTCCTTCAGACACTTAAAAACATATTCTCTGGATTACACCAAATGTAGTTTTGGCAAAGCTGTAATTGGTCATTTTTCTATTTTAAGAATATGGCCCAGGAACCAACTGGTACTGTTGGAAGCCAGATACACTCCCACCAAAAGTCTCTTGTATTCATTTCCTAAGGACTCAGGTTTCTGGCTAAAGGATGAGTATAAGCTTTTCTCAAGAATTTGAGGCAAGCAGGGGTGCCTGGGTGGCTCAGTCGGTTGAGCTTCTGACTTTGACTCAGGTCATGATCCCATGAATCATGGGGTTTGAGCTCTGCATCGGGCTCTGCACTGACAGCAAGAACCGGCTTCAGATCCTCTGTCTCCCTCTCTCTGGCCCTCCCCTGCTCTCTCTCTCAAAAATAAATAAACATTAAAAAAAAAAAAAACTTTTAATAAAAAAAAAGGAGTTTGAGGCAAGCAAAAAGAGGAAACGTTACAATCCTGGTGAGGAAGAGGGAGCTTTAGATTTTTCTAGTTTGAAAGTTTGAAGAAAAAATCTTGATAGATCGCTGTCTTTTTCAGCACCAAAAAAATTCATGGGACAATTTCATGGTCATGATACAACCCATAAAATCCAGTCTCTATAGTTTCTTGAGATCTTTTGGGATCTGTGGCCCAATGACAATAGGTAACAGAAGGATTAGATCACTCAAAAGGCCAGTAATACCTAGAATTCTTAAGGTAGAGTCTTCTGCAGGATCAGAAACCCAGGAGACATCATCAAAATAGACTTAGGGCAATTTATTCATTGGATATGTGTAACCAGAATCCAGCCAATAAAATTCCCAAACATAATTGGTCCTACATAAATGGTGTAGTGCCTGGACCAGCAGCATCAACATTTCTTGGGAACTCATTACAAATACAAGTTCCCAGGGGCTACCCCAAAACCACTGAACCAAATTCACTGAAGTTAGAGTCTAAGAATCTACATTTTTTAACAAGCTCTTCAGGTGATTCTTTATCATCTTGAAGTTTGAGAACTACTGCCCCAGAATCATTTCAAGTTCCAAGTAAGCCCTGGCTACCTAAAGGTCCAAAGGCAGCCAGAAAACCCATGTGTAATGGGTCTCTGGTAGAACTCCAGGGAAGCCATGATCAGCCCTGTTCCCCCAGGCTGACCTGACCAGGATTCTCATGCATAATGTGGCCTTCTTCTGCAGGAGTGCGCCTACTAGTGATAAAAGTACTTAGCCATAGACATTCACAAGGTCCATTTTTCCTAATATTCTCATCCTCCACTATATTAAGGAAGGTCTTTCCAGTGAGGCTTAAGCTGAGCTGGCTAAGAGTT
Organism: Felis catus; assembly: GCF_018350175.1. Lineage (NCBI taxonomy): Eukaryota > Metazoa > Chordata > Mammalia > Carnivora > Felidae > Felis > Felis catus. The sequence continues at coordinate 199,340,181 of NC_058368.1, read as the reverse complement.
GTGGACTTGTCTCCACCATCCCTTCCAGCAAGATGTGTTAAGGAATAAGTTTATCAGGAGATACTTGAATTTTTTTTTTTAAAGAAATTTCCATGCTCAGCATGGGGCTTGAACTCACAACCCTGAGATCAAGAGTCACATGCCTTACTGACTGAGCCAGTCAGGCACCCCTAGAGACTTGAATTTTGAATGAATAGTATTGACTTTCCAATCCTGATCCTCCCTTAAATTGACATTGGGTCCATTTCCCTTCCCGGGCACTTGCTGGCAACTTCAGAAGTTCTGCATCATCTTCTTCAAGTAGTACTTCAGTTTCATCCATGGATCAGAAAGCAAAAACTGCTACTCATCTGGCCCACCTCTTTTAAGAACAGGGAGATCTAAGCAACTAGATGCAATAGACATACAAGCTTGAAACAGTTTAAGTGACATCCTCCGATGGACACATCCAGATGCAATGTCTCAAGGTTCCTAGCCTGAACCAAGAGTAGAATGACCTGCCATTTTACTCCCTCCTAGTCTCGTATTGTTTCCTACTTCAAATACCTCAATGATTCTCTTCCAGAACCATGGTTCTGTGAATTCCAGCACATTTATACATCCTCTGGCTAAAATCCTAACTATGGATCAGTGAAATCACCTTCTTCACACTTATGCTGCTGAGCAAGGAATGAAATGCTCAAAAAGTACAAATTAGTGCCCCTACACAAGTATGGGATCTAATTTGAAATGGGGTTCTTTAGCCTCCCAAACAATATTTCATATACACGTCTCTTTCCCATTCCCTTCTGTGGCATTTCCAAACCCTCACCACTGTGCTCAAACAACATATCCACTCCCGTTCTCCCCACTTTCAGTATCTCATCTGCATAACTAGAAAATTGCTGCTGTAGGAAAGAATTACCTCAGCTTCCTCCACATCCACCAGCATGACCCAGGAGTCTGCCTGATTCCAAACCATTTCTAATTGTCTTCCCTCCAATCCAGAGAATCTCATTTTCGTATCTGTGTTTCCACCACACCCCCTCCCAATCTCCTCCAGAAATTCAGTTAGCAGCTTTTCCTGCATAGTTTTTAATTTCTCCCTCTACAGTGGTTTTATTAACCTGAGCCTATAAATATGCTTCATAAACTTTTTAAAACTAAGGTTATCGAGGGACGCCTGGCTGACTCCATTTGTAGAGCATGTGACTCTTGATCTCAGGTTTATGGGTTCAAGCCCCATGTTGGGCATAAAGCTTACTTAAAATAAATAAATAAACAAATAAATAAAGTTATAGAAAATTGAAATAATATAATTAGGAAATCTTGCCTCATTCAAAGATATACATACCTGCACAAACACATAGGTAAAAAACCTTTAGCTTTGGCTAGGCTTTCCAAAATAAATAAATAAATAAATAAGCCTGCTTGTGTCTCTGGGAGTAATCTTCACTCCATCTCCATTGGCTCACTCCTCCCTCATTCCTCAACCCTCTGCAGTTTGGTCTTTTCTCCTATTATTCAGCTGAAGAAGTTTGACAAAGATTATCAATGACTTCCAAGCTCCCAATACAATAGACACAATGGACATTATTCTGTCCTTATCTAACAGACCTCTCTTGGATTTATACACTGTTAACCAGACTCTACTCTTGTCAATTCCCCCTGGCTTTTGTATTCCCACACCCTCCTACCTCACAATTCTTCTTTATGAGCTTGTGTTCTCACCAGTAACAGAGATCAAAAACCGTCAACCTGTGGACTGTATCTGACTTATATTTTATGGATCACCCAAACCTGTAAAATAATTCTGAATTAATTGAGAATATTTAAAATTTATGAAATTCCACCAAAAAAATCTGAATTTCTACTTTCTCTTGAAAAATCTGAAATGCAGATATCACTGGGCCTGTGCACCACAGCACAATTACTGGGAACGGAGCATACAGTGACAACTCTCTCCTTCAAATGGGTGTGCTTTCCCTAGTTCACTGCATCTCCCATTTCCCCATTGTCCTTGACCTGATTTGCTTCACACATCTATATCTATATGCTCTGACTGCCCTTTGTAGGCCAAGAGTTCCATTCTCCACTCCCTTGCTTTTCAGGCTGTGCAGTCTTCTGCACCTTCCACACTATTCCAATATTATCATGGTTTGCCCTGCAATTCACATGCTAGTGACTGCAGAACTCTATGACCAGTTCTGACATCATATGGAGCTCCAGATTATACTTTCTCTTCTAAGATAAAGAAATTACACCTCTACAGTAGGCCCATAAAACCTACTGCCTCGAACAAAAGGATGCCCCTCACCCCACTTCTTTCCTCACAGAGGTTCCTTCCAAATCAAAACCTTACAGGAGTATATCTGACTGGAGTATATATAAGTCCCTAGAGAAAGAAGTTGGGAAATGCAGGGTTAAGTTCTAAGTTGGGAAGGTGGATAGAATTCAGTAGAGAGAAATATAAGGTAGAGAGGGTGTCCCAAAGATCTTGGCAGCCACAATGGCAGGTAGATACGACCAACTAATCTTTTTTTTTTTATTTTTTTAAATGTTTATTTATTTTTGAGAGAGACAGAGACAGAATGCAAGTGGGTTGGGGCAGAGAGAGAGGAAGGCACAGAATCCGAAGCAGGCTCCAGGCTCTGAGCTGTCAACACAGAGCCTGACACGGGGCTCGAACTCATGACCTGTGAGATCATGACCTGAGCCGAAGGTGGACTCTCAACCTACTGAGCCACCCAGGCGCCCTACGACCAACTAGTCTAAACAGAAATAGGCATAAAGTGGTTAAAAGTAGAACTGCAAGCCAGAAGGAAAGTACAGAGGTCATCAATATCAGTTCAAGGGTTATTTTCTCAGAAGCACTCAACGAAGAAGGCATTCACAATCTAGTACCAGTCAAATGCCCCATCCAATAAGATGGCCATCCCCAAACAGTCTGCATTGTCCCAGCACAGTTCAGAGGAACAAGCGAAGGGCCGAGAAATAAAGCAGATAATAACAACATCAAGCAAAGACAAACACAAGCAATTTCCCAAAGAACAAACAGTAGTTAACATTTAGCATAATGTTTTGCAAGTGAAAGCTTCCTGAACTCCAGCCTCTGGTGGAACAGTGCAGGAGCTAGTGCTTACAAATAAATACATCACTGAGGAGTCTGAACACAACCTCAAGCAAAGGCTGGTGAAAAACTAAGAACGTTCTGACATTAGCAAAGACCCTTATATGGGAAAGTCAGATCTCCAGTGCTGATAACATGGGCCAAAGATCCAGGTAACAAAACAAAAAGGCAGGTTAAAATAAATATTTCCCTGGGGCACCTGGGTGGCTCAGTCACTTAAGCCTCTGACTTCAGCTCAGATCATGATCTCCTGGTTCGTTTTCTGAGTTCAAGCTCTGCATAGGGCTGTCTGCTGTCAGCGTGGAGCCTGCTTCAGATCCTCTGTCCCCCTCTCTCTCTGCCCCTCCCCTCCACACATGTGCGGGCACTTGCACTCTCTCTCTTAAATATAAGTAAACATTATTAAAAAATATATATAAAATATTTTCCTTCACCAATATCCAGGAGCAGAAGGAATGAATATAGGCTAATATAACATTTTAAAAGTTGTCTTACTTCCTTGCTTACTTACTTCCTTGATTATCTGTTTAAAATTCTCCTGGAAGGTTCTAGATTTTATGGGCCAATATTACATCTCAACAAAAACCCACAGGGGCCATTTATTTATATTTTATGACAGCAGTTTTGGGATCAACTATAAGCTTTTCAAAAATCTTATATATGACCTATTAAATTAATGCAAAACTTCAATAGTTAACGAGGAGGAAACTATAGATAAATTTATATCAATATGTAATAAATAAATAAAAATAGATAATCAATAATTCAGAATTTGTTAGAGAAATATTGCACCTTTAAAAATTTGCCAAGATGTCCAGACAAATCTGTACAGACAGAAATATTAGTAGTTGCCAGAGGCTGAAGGAATAGTATGGAAATGGGGGTGACTGCTGACGGATATGGGATTTCTTTTTCAGAGGATGAATATGTTCTAAAATTGATTGCAGTGCTGGTTGCACAGCTCTGTGAATTTAGGAACACCAATGAATTGTACACTTTTTTTTTAAGTTTATTTATGTATTTTGAGAGAGAAAGAAAGTGAGTGGGGGAGGGGCAGAGAGACTCTCAAGCAAGTTCCATGTTATCAGCGCAGTGCCCAACTTGGTGCTCAAGCCCACAAACTGTGAGATCATAATCTGAGCTGAAATCAAGAGTCAGAGGCTTAACTCACTGAGCCACCCAGGTGCCCCTGAATTGTAGACTTTAAATAGATACATTGCCTGGGTAGGTGAATTTTATCCTTAGTAAAGCGGTTTGTTCGTTTGTTTGTTTGTTTGTTTGTTTTGATTACCCAGATCATTTAAATGGAAGAATTTCATAGTTCCACTTCACTTGAAAATTGCTTCAGGTTTACAGTTTATAAAGAGACACACATCATTACATTTTAGCACATTCTAGTTGTGTACTCTATACGATATTTACTCTACATTTCTATTCTCTTAAATACCAGTTTTGAAGGTGATAAATATAAGTCAAGCATTGAAATTAGAAATGTAGACAATTTAGTCCTTTTATATTTAGCCGGAGAAAAACTAAATATCTTCATGGATTAAAAATATGTCACAATTTCATACTATTTTGTGACTATAATAACTACACCAGTAATAGAGAGAAGGTGGGGAAAGGAGTCAGAATTCTATGGGGAGAAAAAGATTTATTTTACCAGTTTACATTTCTTTTAATATTGCTAAGAAAATTCTCAGATTAGAAAAATGGTAAAAATCCCAGTCCTATTATATACCACTTTGTACTAAAAGCACTTAACATCAAATTAAAAGAACAATAACCAAATTCATATAAAAACTTTACCAAAAGAGAGAATAATTTTGGTCCCACCTGGCTATTAACATGGTCAAATAGTCTGAAAGCATTAATTATGTTGTGCTTCTTTTTTTTTTTTTTTTTTTTACGTTTATTTATCTTTGGGACAGAGAGAGACAGAGCATGAACAGGGGAGGGGCAGAGAGAGAGGGAGACACAGAATCTGAAACAGGCTCCAGGCTCTGAGCTGTCAGCACAGAGCCCGACGCAGGGCTCAAACTCACGGACCGCGAGATCATGACCTGAGCCGAAGTCGGCGCCCAACCGACCAAGCCACCCAGGCGCCCCTTATGTTGTGCTTCTTATTGGTGTGCTGCCAGGACAGAAGTTATTTCTTTCTGTTTTCGATGTAAAGTATCACTGGAAAAAATAATTATTCCTATAGAACAGTTTAATCTTTTGCAATATTTTATTTTTACTTGTACTGCATCTTGGAAATGAAAAGTTTGCAACTTTTTTTGGCAACTATATTTATACACCACCATTCTTTCTGATAAGAGCAAATTATTCCTTCTTTAAGAAAAATGTTCACATCCAAAATAAATATGCTTTAACTTTCCACATCGAAACTAAGTAGAGGGGTGCTTGGGTGACTAAATCAGTTAAGTGTCCGAATCTTGGTTTCCACTCAGGTCATGATCTCCGGGTTCATGAATCCGAGCCCCATATCGGGCTCTGTGCTGGTGGTGCAGAGCCTGCTTGGGATTCTCTCTCCCTCTCTCTCTCTCCACCCCTCCCCTGCTTGTGCTCTGTCTCTCTCTCTCCCTCTCTCTCTCAGAATAATTAAATAAACATGAAAAAAAAATCTTAACAAAAAAAAAGGAAACTAAGTAGAAAAATTGAAAAAAGAAAAAAAAAAAAAACTAAATACAAAATTAGACCTTACCATCCAAATGCTGATTTGCCTTAACTTAAATTATTTTTCACAAATTACAGTTTTGAAATTGCAGCTTTCCTTTTCGGCATGTGGAAGAAGGAAAGAATTAACTATCTCTTTTCTCCTGAATATGATCTTTCACAAAATTCTTCAATCTTACTCAGATTCTTGTTCTTTAGTTAAAGTTGGATGTGCGTTCTTTTTTTTTTTCTCTCTCCAGATTTTAATGTGATCATTCAATTCCTCTGGGCAAAAAAAAACTTGAGAATTTATGCAAGCACTTGGTTGTTTATCTAGAATATTAATTATATATCCCTACATATGATATGCAACATCCTATGGCAATGATGCATATGCATATATAATGAACAGATATCCAGAGAGAATCCTTCCTCAAAACCCTACCTCAAATCACATAGGGATCCCTTATGGGGCTCCTGGGTGGCTCAATCAGTACAGCATGTGACTCTTGATCTTGGGGTTGGGAATTTGAGCTCCACATTGAGCATAGAGATTAGTTTTTAAAAAATAATACATTAAAAAAAGGGGGCATCTGCCTGGCATATAGGATTTCCATAATCACCCAAAGCTGGTTGGGGTTTACACAAACCAAGGTTACTAATAGCTTACTTGTCAGAGAAACACATATCTTGCTCCACGTTTGAATTTTTGCAGAAAATTGACTGTGCTAATTATTCTGTTACACTTCTTTACCCCATCCACTCTTCATTCTCTTCTCTCCTGCTCTGTGCCCTGGAAAGTTGAACCCTGTGGACTGTATCTCTCATACCCGCTTTGGGAGCTGGTTTTCCTCTAAGTTTAGCCAGATCCTGAGAAGAGAGCAGAGGATGGGAGACAGATGGGGGTTATTTATTCCTTGCTCCTTCCTCGTTTCAGCATCAACTCTCTGACTGTAGCCGCTTCCCTCCATGACTATCCACGAGAAGCAGGGCAGCCCTGTCTACACTTTGCCAGCTCTCTTTGAGTTCCAGAAACTCTACTTCCTCCCCTTGTCCCTTCTGTGGGGAAAGTAAGGGCTTTCTACGTGCTTCACACAGCTTGTTTACTCCCTTACCTCTTCCCGTACATTCTGACAAAATGTCCTGAACACACATTCTGACAAAACTTATCTGGGGTGAAGTCTCTCTTCTTGCCAGGACCCTGACTAACACAGGAGATATCTAAGACTTCCTTTTCAGACCCGATTTTTGGTTAATCAATCTTTAATTCATACAGGAAAAGGAAGGAGAAGACACTGAGGAAGAAAACAATTTCTCTACCACAGCCTGGTGTGACTGCTTCTCAGTTTGATCCACCTCATTTCACACAATTAAAAAAACACTGCTTTTGGGACCCCCTGGGTGGCTCAGTCAGTTAAGCATCCAACTCTTGATATTGGCTCAGGTAATGAACTCGCAGTTTCATGAATTCGAGCCCTGTGTGGGGCTCTGTGCTGACCCCACAGAGCCTGCTTGGGATTCTCCCTCTCTATCTGCCCCTCCCCCACTCACGCTCTCTCTGTCTCTCTCAAAATAAATAAATAAATCTAAAAAAACAGGAAAAAAAAAAACCTGCTTTTGCTGACCCTACTTCTAATCTTTGGATCCTTACCCAATATACCTGAATGTGTGCATTTAATTTTTTTGTGCTTAATTTAGTGAACACAGTACTTTCATGCTCTTAGATTGGGACTTAGCAGCAAAGACAGGCAGCTTCCACCACAAACCAAAACAGACATTTATTGTGGCCCGTTTACTCGTTATATTAACACACTCCAGTTTAGGAACTAAAGCAATCTATTCCACCCCCCCCAACCCCCCCCCCACCCCATTCAGACTCGTCTCCAGGACCACAGTACCAATTTGCTTGAAAGCACAAGTTTTTCTATTGTGTGTTTGATAATGAGTCCGCTATAAGCACTGTTTATTTCTTTGCACAACTGAGGAGAAAAGTCTAGACTCAGAATCTGCTGCATTTTATAATTAACAAGGGAATTTATCCTATTTACATAATGGAGAGGATAGTTACAGTAAGACCAGTAAGATCATATCAATGTGTTCATTATCATAAGAAGATAAGTATATTAACATTGTAAGACAAACATATTTATTACTTTGAGTAAATGTAATTTTATATAACAAGTATTCTAACATATACAGTTTCTTTTTCTTTCTTAGAAAGAGAGAGCATATGAGTGGGGCAGAGGGGGAGAGAGGGGGAGAGGAGGAATCTTAAACAGGCTCCACGCTCAGCACAGAGCTGGACACGGGGCTCGATCCCACAATCCTGGGATCATGACCTGAACCTAAATCGAGAGTGGACACCCAACTGACTGAACCATCCAGGCACACCTAACATACGGTTTCTTAGAGTAAGCATACTTAAACATGCTTTGAACTTAACATAGACTTAAGATTCTAGGTTAAGATTGTTAACCAAAAAATTAACATTTATATTTAGAAGATGTATATCATGTTAACAGATGTGTGTAAGGAATCACAACTGAGTTTAAATGAGGCAAAATTTGTACAAATTTAAAGTGGAAGAGCTTTCCTCCTCTTCCCTCCCTAAACTGTGTTATTTACACATCATATTTTTAAAACATTTAAGAACTTTTTTAAAGCCATGTTTTATTTGAATAGGAAATGCATACATGTGCTATGAAATTCAAAGGGAATAAAAAGATGTTTAGGGAAAGTATGTTTCTCTCCCACCTGTATACTCTGGTCACCAAGTTCCCCTCTTCTGAAGCAACTAATGTTATCAGTTTTCTGTATACTTTTCAGAAATATTCACTGCATAGGGGCGCCTGGGTGGCTCAGTTGGCTAAGCGTCCAACTCAGTTTTGGCTCGTTATGATCTCGAGGTTCATGAGTTCAAGTCCCACATCGGGGGCTCTGTGCAGACAGCGCAGAGCTTGCTCGGGATTCTCTCTCTCTCCTTTGCTCTCTCACCCTCCCCTGTTTCCTCTGTCTCTCTCTCTCAAAATAAATAAAGGAACTTAAAAAAAAAGAGAGACATATTTACTGCATAAACAGCATGTACCTGTATTTTTGTTTTGTTTTGCATAAATAGTATCATACTATAAATTCTATTGTGTACTTTATTTTGTTCACTGTTTATATCCTATAGACTGTACCCCATTGGTATTGAGCTGGCTGATTTTTTTTTTTTTAAAGATGAAGTGCTGGGGCACCTGGGTAACTCAGTTGATTCGGTGTTAGACTTTGGCTCAGGTCATGATCTCACAGTCCATGGGTTCCAGCCCCACATTGGGCTCTGTGCTAACAGTTCAGAGCCTAGAGCCTGCTTCAGATTCTGGGTCTCTCTCTGTCCCTCCCCCCCTCATGCTCTGTCTCTCTGTCTCTCAGAAATAAAAAAGATTTAAAGACGAAGTGTTAAGTTGCATAGACGTACCACAACTTGGTCTACTTTGTAAGACCCTTCTTGTTTTGGATGCCCTATGCTAGCTACTCACCAACCCTCTATTTTCTGTCCACTCTTTTGGTTTGTTGCTTTGTTTTCACGTATATAGCAGGAAAGATATAAACAAATATGATAATGATGATGGTGATGATGATGATGATAGAAGGTTATATAAAGGTTAAGAGACAATTTGTTTCCACTGAGGATTTTTCAGTGTTGTGCTGGTAAGTGTGATTTAACAATCAGCTCTCCAGGGAGAAAAAGACCTGAGTTGTGGCATTTGGTAACTATCCTATCATGTTAATTTCTCGCTACCAATGCGATGTCACTGAACCCAAACTCTCTGAATAGATACAAAAGATTTAACCTCATCATCATACACAGCATTAAAATAATTAGGAAGTGATCAGTTTTAAAATATGTACTACTAGGGTGTCTGGCTGATTCAGTCAATTGAATGTCCGACTCTTAATTTCAGCTCAGGTGATGATCTCACGGTTTGGTTCGTGAGTTCAAGCCCCACATCAGGCTCTGTGCTGATGGTGTGGAGTCTGCTTAGGATTCTCTCTCTCCCTCTCTCATTGCCTCGACCCTGCTATCACTTTCTCTCTTAATCAAAATAATTAGTGAATTAATTCATTAATTTTGTTTTACTATAATTTATTTAATACACTTTATACGTTTATATAGCTTAACTTTGAATAACAGTTAAACTTAACTGTTCTTAACAGTTGAACAACTGTTCTTAAACTTGAACAACTAGCTCACCAAATTCCTGAAAATGTAATGATCCCCTCTCAGGAGCTGGTGTGAGCCAACTCTAACACACCTCTAATTGTGTTTATATTTACTGAGGAGGTACCTACATTAGCGTGTATCTACAGACATCTTCTCTTGACTCATAGTCATCTCAAATTGAATACATTCAAAACCAAATTCCTGATTAGCTCCATCCCCAGACCTCCCTTCCAACAGTCTTCTCTAGTCCAGCAAATAGCAACTCTGTTCTTCCAACTGCTCCAGTCAGAAGCCTTGGAGTCATCACTGACTCTTTTCTTTCACCCACTCCATCTAATCTACCCATAATCCTGTTGACTCCACTTTCGAAACGTATCCAGAATCCAATCACCTCTCACTACCTCCACCTGGTCCCTCCTGTATGCCCAGCACCAAGAATGCCGGCTAGCACATACTAGATACTGAACAAATATTCATTGAATGACTAAAGATATGAATGCAAGGCCGAGTATTTTTTTTAATGTTTATTTCTTTTTGAGAGAGTTTTATTTATTTTTGATGAGGGAAGGAGGGGCAGAAAGAGAGGAAGACAGAGAATCTGAAGCAGGCTCTGCACTGTCAGCACAGAGTCCGATGCGGGACTTGAACTCACGAACCACGGGATCATGGCCTGAGCTGAAGTCAGACGCTTCACCAACTGAGCCACCCAGGCAACCCTAAGACAGAGTATTTTGAAATAAATGTATCTCATAGTTGTGTGGTTTCACTTTCTTTTGTCATTACCTAATCAAAAACTTTCAACGGGCCTTTATTTCCTAGAAAAGTATTTGCAGTTTGTAAGCTACTAAGTTTGCAAGGGTCTACAAACCCATGTACACATCAAACTTTGAAATATGTCTGGTAAAATGTGAACACGCATTTTTTCCTATGTCTGTAGATGTTTTGGTGATAAGTAGAACACAAATTTATTTTAAACTACTGAATTTAGGAGCGCTTGGGTGGCTCAGTCGGTGAAACGTCCGACTTTTAACATCGGCTCAGGTCATGATCTCACAGTTCATGAGTTCCAACCCCACATAGACTCCAGCTCCGTGCTAACTACTTGGAACCTGCTTGGGATCCTTTCTCTCCTTCTCTCTCTGCCCCTCCCCCTGCTAATCCTTGTGCATGCACGCATGCATGTTGTCTCAAAAAATAATAAACTTTAAAATAAAATAAAATATTGAATTGATAGTATCTTTTTTGTTATTATAAAATTTTATAGGAAAGCCTAAAAATATGATTATGAAGGAGTTATTCTACTGGAAAAAAAATTTAAAAACTAGCCTAGGGGAACATGTCTTATAATTTAAAATTCACAAATTATGGGATACCTGGCTAGCTCAGTTGGTAGTGCTTGTAACTCTAGCTCTTGGGGTCGTGAGTTCGAGCTCCAGGTTGAGCATACAGTTTACTTAAAATAATAATAATAATAATAATAATAATACTCACTAATTAAAATTGGTTGATATCTACAGTACAAAGGAGTGTTCTGGCTTTGTGAAGGATAACAACATGAATAGGATATGTCCTTGATCCTATAAGAATTCTAATCTACTTGGGAGGGAGGTAGACACAATTCTAAATAATTCTACCATGAGTTCTATTGTCCAAAGTTTACAAAGTGTTGTGAGGCTATCTGAAAAAAAGATTAATTCTGCCTACAGGAAAAAGACTTATCTGAAGAGATGGGACAGTCTGATCTGGGCCTTAAAGGCTGGCTAGCTAGAAGGTAGAAACACATTCCAGGCAAAGGGGAAAGTTTGAATTAAAGAATGTGGATGAAAGTGGAGAGTGTACTCAGAGAACCACAACAGAATGGTTTTGATAGCTAAAGGTATATGGTTCAAAGGAGTAGAGTAATAGATAAGCTATAAAGATAAGTTGAGTCAAATGGCTGAAGGTTAGCAATTTAGTCTTTGTTCTGAAAGTGAAAAGCAGTCATTAAAGTTCTGCAATTGTATTCAACATATATCTACTATGTGACTGGCAGTAAGCCAGGTGCTAGAGATGCAATGGTCACCAAGAAAGACAAGATGTTGCCTATCTTCAGTCTTTTGAGCAAGAGAATGGTGTCACTTGATCTATAGTTTTGAAAGATAAATCTGTAGAAAAGCTTGACTAGCTTCTTTTTCAGCCATTTGTAAGAGGAAATTATTTTGATCAGACAAAATGTATTTGCAACTAACAATTCCCCTTACCTGTAATTCCCTCCAATCCTTTTCTTTCTTTCTTTTTCTTTTTTTTTTAAATATAATTTATTGTCGGGGCGCCTGGGTGGCTCAGTCGGTTGGGCGACTGACTTTGGCTCAGGTCATGATCTCGCAGTCCGTGAGTTCGAGCCCCGCATTGGGCTCTGTGCTGACAGCTCAGAGCCTGGAGCCTGTTTCAGATTCTGTGTCTCCTTCTCTCTCTGACCCTCCCCCGTTCATACTCTGTCTCTGTCTGTCTCAAAAATAAATAAACATAAAAATTTAAATATAATTTATTGTCAAAAGGGCTAACATACAGTGTGTAAAGTGTGCTCTTGGTTTTTGGGGTAGTTTCCCATGGTTCATCACTTACATACAACACCCAGTGCTCATCCCAACAAGTGTCCTCCTCAATGCCCATCACTCATTTTCCCCTCCCCCCATCCACCCTCAGTTTGTTCTTTCTATTTAAGAGTCCACTATGGTTTGCCTCCCTCCCTCTCTGTAACTATTTTTTCCCCTTCCCTTCCCCCATGGTCTTCTGTTAAGTTTCTCAAGATCCACATATGAGTGAAAACATATGATATCTGTCCTTCTCTGACTGACTTATTTCACTTATTTCAGCATAATACCTTCCAGTATCATCCACGTTGCTGCAAATGGCATGATTTCATTCTTTCTCATTGCCAAGTGGTATTCCATTGTATATATAAACCATATGTTCCTTATCCATTCATCAGGTGATGGACATTTAGTCTCTTTCCATAATTTAGCTCTTGTTGAAAGCGCTGCTATAAACATCCTCCAACCCTTTTCTTAGGAAGATAGACTTAGTCTAAGAGTCTTTTCCATATGGAAAAAGATGAGTAGGAAAATTGGTATAGGTTGAAACAATGTGCTGTAGTCCTTCTCCCAATGCATCAGAATGTGACTTTATTTGGAAATACAGTCATTGCAAGTGTAATTAGTTGAGATGTGGCCATTTAGGGTGGACCCTAATCCAATTGTGTCCTTACAAAAAGGGGAAATTTGGATGCAGATGCACACAAGAAGGCCATGTGAGGATGAAAGCTGAGACCATGGTGATTCTTCTACAAGCCATAGAATGCCAAAGATTGCTAGCAAAACCACCAGGAGCTAGACAAGAGGACTGGGACAGATTTACCCTCACAGCCCTAAGAAGGAATCAGTCCTGCTGATACATTGATCTTGAAGTTCTAGTCTTTAGAACTATGAGACAATAAATTTCTCTTCTTTAAAGCACCCTGTTTATGGTACTTTGTTATAGCAGTTCTAGCAAACTAATATGAGGAGGGAAGCTAAAATATTCCACATTAGAAAAGAAACAGAGAAAGCCCCTCATTGGCATGGTGAAATCAGAGTGGCAAAGGCTAGGAGACTAGGAAGCAGAACAGGTTGCTTGGAAGGTCAAAGGTAAGACAACAAGCTAAAAAGGAACCTTGAGGGGAAGAATGGAAATGTCTAATAGGAATTATCTTTTTTCTTAATGTTTATTTATTTTGAGGGAGAGAGGGAGGGAGAGAGAGAGAATTCAAAGTAGGCTCCACACTGTCAGCATAGAGCCCAACACAGGGCTTGATCGCACAAACTGTGAGATCATAACCTGAACTGAAATCCTGAGACTGAGCTACCCAGGCGCCTCCTAATAGGGATTTTCAATTAAGCTTTACTGTGAGATATGTGATGTTTCTCTTCTTCAGCTCTCAAAAAAAGTATTCAGTAAAATTTACATCATTCACTTTCTTCAGTGGCTTGAACTCACAACTCCTAGATCAAGAGTCACACAGTCTATGACTGAGCCAGTCAGACACACATCTTAGGCAATTTAAAGTTTTTAGAGGAAACAAAAAGCTGAGTCCTAGTTCAAGGCAAAAATAGAGGCAACAATAAGGTTTCCCATTGAGCTCTGTCACATCTACATTATAACCTTATTCATTCCAGAGATATTTATTAAGCACCAGCTATGAGTCAAGCACAATGCCAGGCATACAAAATGTAGTAAGAAACAAGATAAACACAGTCCTTGCCCTCATGGACCTTAAAATTGAGTGAGAAACATAGGCAATAAACCATTCATCACATTTGTATTTAAATTAGTATTGGTTTGAATAATTTTACTTATACAAGGAATATATGTAAAGGCAAAATATACCTAACCTAGACTGAGACTTGGGGTTTGAGAAGAAACCAGCCAGTAGTGGTGGCTTGGGTTGGGACGGGGCTGGTGATGAAGACCTTCTCAGACAGAAAGAAACAGCTGGTGCTGATAATCCTCTGAGGGATCAAAGAACTTGGTTTATTTGAGAAACGGCAAATACGACATTGAGTTTGAAATTCTGTGAGGGAGGCTAAGAAAGTAGAAAATAAGGCTGAAGAGGTGAGCAAGAACCAGAATATGCAGAAATTCGTAGGATTTCAAATTCTATCCAAAATTCTATCCAGTTGGAAGTCAAAGAAGTTGGTTAGGGCAAGGATATCATCAGATTTTGATTTTCAAAAATTCTACTGTCAGCAGAATTGAGGAAGAAGAATTGGGGAGGAAGGAGGAGGAGCAGGAAAGAGAAAGGATGGGAATAGGTAGAGGAGGCCAGAGAGAACCGTCTCAGTTAAGGATGAAAGTGACTTAACCTAGGGGAGGTAAATTCTGGGCATTGGCTTCAATACACATGCAACCATTGTTGGCTGTATTTATGGTTATTTGAGGAAACTTTGCAGTCTTCTTCAATTCTGCTTGTACGAGGATTGCTGCTTCCCATCCCGACCATAATCTGGTAATTTCTTTGGTGTTCTCTTTAGAGAAAGTAGAAATAAGGTAAATATCTTTCTTATAAGTTCTCCTTATTTTCATTTGTATTTTCTTTCTACATCTCGATTGTGACTTGCACCATTTCATTTCCATTGACTGGAGAGCATTGCTTATTAGACTCAGATCCCCCTTGGCAATGACAATTGATGTCTGTTTATTTTTTATTATACACTTACTAATGTTCATTCCATTTGGTTTCTTCATTTTTAAAATGTTTGATTCTACTTAGATCATTGCTTAAAAAAAAAAAAACTTCAGGGGCATCAGGTGACTCAGTTGTTTGAATGTTTGACTCTTGGTTTTGGTTCAGGTCATGATCCCAGGGTCATGGGATCAAGCCCCATGTCAGGCTCCACACTGAGCTTAGAGCCTGCTTAAGATTGTCTCTCCCTTGGGGTGCCAGGTGGCTCAGTCGGTTAAGTGTCCAACTCTCAGTTTTGGTTCAGGTCATGATCTCACAGTTTTGTGAGTTCAAGACCCACCTCGGGCTCTGTGCTGACAGTGCAGAGCCTGCTTAGGATTCACTCTCTCTCCCTCTCTCTCTGCCCCTACCCCACTCATGCTGTCTCTCTCAAAAATAAATAAATAAGCTTAAAAAAAAAAGATTCTCTCTCCCTCTGCCCCTCTCCCTTGCTCATGCTCTCTCTCTTGCTAAGAAAAAAAAAAGACTTCAAAGCAATGGCTGTTTTCTGCAAACAGGGGAATTTTTTATTCTTAAATTTCCAAATGTTTACATTTATTTGAATTTCTCCTCTCTGTGCTGATTTGTAACATGCTTCAGATTCAAATGAAGGTCATATCTATAGAGTTTTATCTGAATTATTAAAAAAGATTATAAAACTAGCAATGTTTTTGTGAGATACTTGTTATCTATTTGCTGTAAGCATATAACATCTTTCCTCAACATCATAGTTAACTCTAGTCTTAATACTTTAGTTTTCCAAGGGTCTCAGTCAAAGAATGAAGACTTAAAAAAATAGGGGTGCCTGGGTGGCTGAATCTGTTGAGCATCCAGCTTCGGCTCAGGTCATGATGTAGTGGTCGGTGGGTTCGAGGCCCATGTCGGGCTCTGTGCTGACAGCTCAGAGCCTGGAGCCTGTTTCAGATTCTGTGTCTCCCTCTCTCTCTGCCCCTCACCCGCTTGTACTCTGTCTCTCTCTCCAAAATCAATAAACATTTAAAAAAATGTTTTTAAAGACTTAAAAAATAATTTTAAAAAACACCCCATATTTTTTCAATACTTAAATATTTTTCTGATGTTCTGAGAAATGTGTGAAGGATGAGATATAAAAAGAGTATGCACTTTCCCCCAGCCTAATTTTAACAGCTTAAAAAAAAAGAAGTGTCTATTATAAAACATTATTTAGACTGAAAAGAAATCTAAACAAACCTTCAAGACATCAGTCTGTACTTTAAACACCAAACCAGCCAAGAACTTGAGATTTCATGCTTCCTTTGTTGTGAAGCTAAATATTATGGGATGCAGTATGTAATATACCTGACCTAAAACTTGATTTCCTTTCAAATGAAATACGAAAAAGGAAAGTAAATCAATGTTTTATTTGCCATCACTCTAAGGAACATTGCATGTACCAGCAAAACTCTAGTCACCTAAGCTAAGACTAAGAAGTTCATCTCAACCATTCTATTCAATATATTAGTATCTGCTAGATTCTAAACTCCCAAGTTCAAGAACAATGTCTGTCTTGTTCATCACAGCTCACCCAACACCTAAGACAGTGCCTGGCACATCGTAAACTCTCACTAGATATTTTTGGAATGAATAGCTACACCCAGTTTTAGCATAATTGATCATTACGTAGGTTTCTGTATCTAGATTTCTTCACTCCAAAGATTTGCCATCTACCTGCCTAATCCACTAACCCACATTACTCCCATTAGTTGAACCCACTTAAAAAAATTATTTAGCTTAAGTCATTCCCTAAAGCATCTGAGAAGTAGAAATCATAATTACTAAAGCAGTCTAAGTCTTTGACCAGGTACAATGCCCTTTAAGCTGAATTTCTCGGGGTGCCTGGGTGGCTCAGTCGGTTGAGCATCCGACTTCAGCTCAGGTCATGATCTCACGCTCCGTGACTTCGAGCCCCGAGTCAGGCTCTGTGCTGACAGCTCAGAGCCTGGAGCCCACTTCAGATTCTGTGTCTCCCCCTCTCTCTGCCCTTCCCCTGCTCATGCTCGGTCTCTCTCTGTCTCAAAAATAAATAAAAACATTTTAAAAAATTTTTAAATAAAAATTAAAAAAAATAAACTGAATTTCTCAACAAAGGTCCAAAAACCTTTCTGGTCAAAGAATTATTACTCCAGCACACACACACAAATGAACAGCATAAAGATGATTTAACTGACAGAATATCACTATCAAAATTCTCTAGATAGGGAAACGAGCAAAAACGCCATGTGCCTGACAAATGTTAAAGGGCTATGATTAAAAACAAATGATAAGCTCAAGGTTTTGTAAAATCATCCGAAATCAGAACTGAGGCTATAACTTTATTTAGATATCTTTATTATCTAACAATACGCCAGAAGGACTGCAATCACTCCCCAGAGTGCTAGAAGCATTTTCCCTGGAGCACCGCTTTGAATAGCACGGACGTATTATAGTGCTGCCGTTGCTGAAGTATTTCATATTAAAAACCTGTATGTCAGTATGTGTATGTGCAAAACACACATGGAATACTTCTTTGGTAGGGATTTTCCTCATGATGAGTCAATTTGTAATACATCATCATACACCTTACTGACTTTGCCTTCATTTCAGTGGGCATGCCAATGTTTTCTTTTTTCTTTTTACTTTTCTTTTCTTTTCTTTTTTTTTTTTTTTGAGAGTGAGGGGCAGAGAGAGAGAGAGAAGTAGGGCTCACCCAAAGCATGGCTCCAGCTCAACCGATGCAGAGCTCGAACTCACCAATGCCGAGATCATGACCTGAGAGCCTCGTGACCTGAACTGAAGTCAGATGCTTAACTGACTGAGCCACCCAGGTGCCCCGCGAATCTGTTTCTTGAGCACAGTAACAGTGAAGTCCAAAAAGTGGGAGGGAGCGCTTGGCTGGTTCAGTCAGAAGAACATGTGATCCTTGGTCTAGGGGTCGTGAGATGGAACCCCATTTGGGGTATAGAGATTACTTAAATAAAAACTTTTTAAAAAGTGGGAGAAAGCCATTATTTCATGTTTTGGTGAATAGTTTCAGCTCGCGTTCATTGATAAAAGATGTGCAAATGGGAGAACTGAGAATGTCCCAAATGTGCCCCTCATGAGTCATTTTGGATGTTGAAATGCTTGAGAAGGATGAGTACCTACTAGGAACTAGCGGAAGAAATACATGGCAAAAAGCAGAGCCATTTAGGGATGGATGGTGACCACCCTTGGTCCTCACTGCAGCTAAGAAGAAATGACCAACAGCTTGATGAACAGGGGTTGGGAGGATACACGGCCGGGAACATTCTTCAACTCAGAATATTCAGGGAGAGTAGAACCGAAGCTGTCAATACACTGCACAGAATGTAATTGTGTGTAATTCTCTGCTTGCAGTTAGCACTCCCCTTTCCATAAATGCATCCATGAGCTAACAGAGTATGACTACATTAGAATGACTTCATTTGGCTATGTTAATTTTCAAACGGCGGGCGGGGGTGGGGGGAGGCGCCTGGGTGGCTCAGTCGGTTAAGCGTCCGACTTCGACTCAGGTCATGATCTCACGGTTCATGGGTTCGAGCCCTGCATCCGGCTCCGTGCTGACAGCTCGCAGTCTGGAGCCTGCCTCAGATTCTCTGTCTCCCTCTCTCTCTCTGCCCCTCCCCAGATCGCACTCTGTCTCTCTCTGTCTCAAAAAAATAAATGTGTTTTCAAATTTTCAAATGGAATCATCACAGACGACTTGGTTGATTCCATTCAAGCAACAAGTATTTTTTTGAGGATTAGTCTCAAGCCCAGCACTTCTCTGAATGCATCAGGTTTATAAAAGAAATAAAAGTTTCTTCCCATGAGTACAGTGGGAGTTCACTGGTGAGATAAGAAATTTTCAAAGGGAATAACTGGAAAAAAACACTAAAGAATATATAATTAGGAGCTAAGCCATGTAATGTGAACCACACAGTAAGTTTTATTTAAACTGAGCAAGTCTAGACACAGTTGACGATGAGGACACGACTTACATCAGCTCGTGAAATTTGGACAGAATCAGGTTCAGAACTGAAGATGAAGGTATTCTAGATAGGGGAACATCAAAAGTAAAGGCAGAGCCTTTGCACATCCGGGCGGTGGAGAGGCCTTCTGTGGTCCCCTCTGCAAATGGGCTCCCCAGTCTAGGGTCCAGGTCCCCTCCACCCGTGATCATGTGCCTAAGCCCGCGAGGGGTCTCCGCTCAGGTTTCCACCAGCCCACAAGCGACAGCTTGGCAGCCCTCCCCTCCACCGGTTCGGCTCGCTCATGGCCACCCACGACTGTCACCGGCGCCGCCTGGGTTCCACTTTCAGGAACAGCTTCTGCAGAGGAGCAGAGCATCCTGGGGAAGCCTCCCCAAGGCCGACCCAGGTCACTGGTGAGCAAGCTGCTTTTTCAGGAAGTCCACTCTCCAGTTTGTGGCTACCATGTTGGGGTCCCCAGAATGAATGCTCAGAGTCTCCCCCAGACCTCCAGCAGCACCATCACCTGTGGCTTGGCTCTGGAAGCCATGAGGAAGCAGCCTGGCGGTCAGCCTGGCAAAGCCTCACCGGCCCCAGTCCTGGGTGGCCCCCCCAGCCACCGGACTTCAGAAGGCGCTGAGCTCATTAGAACCCCTCCCTTCCCGTTCTGTCCCCTTCCTGCTTACTAGGCAGGCTTCAGCAAGCAGATGCAGTTGGGTTCTTTTATATCAAAACAGCAAAACACCAAAAAGAGAGAATCCTGCTCTTTACTATCCAGGCCCCATGCAAGCCTCCCTGACACCCTGCAACGGTGTGCCTTAAACCAAGCGGAAAATAAACTCCAAGAAACGAGTAAAAAACAAAACAAAGCAGAAAAATGAAAGCCAACCTGGGAGGTGCAACACAGTCATGAAAACAGCTTAGAGAAGAGGCTTAGAGCTTGTTTTTTTTTTTTTTTATGTTTATTTTTGAGAGAGAGAGAGAGAGAGAGAGAGAGAGAGAGAGAGAATGGGGAGAGGACAGAGAGAGGGAGACACAGAATTTGAAGCAGGCTCCAGGCTCTGAGCTGTCAGCACAGAGCCTGACTCTGGGCTTGAACTCATGGATGGTGAGATCATGACCTGAGCAGAAGTCAGATGCTTAACAGGCTGAGCCACCCAGGTGGCCCAAGGCCTGGAGTTTTTCTAAAGCACTGCACTAGTGCTGACATGTTGTTTGAGACTAAGTTACAAATCTCATGTCCCCCAAGAAACCCCATTCCCAATTATCATAACTTGTTTGCAGTGACTACCATTATAGGTAGCCTTGGCTTTAGATTACAAGTATCTGGAGGGTTGAAGCAATACTGCCTTAACTTTTGAAGAACTATGCCTAAACACAACGTGATGAATGGTGTCTTATTTCATCAATATGCTTAGAAATGGCTAGGTTCCCTCATAGTAAAAAAAAAAACAGTTCTCCATCTTTGGTAATATGGGTTGAAGTGTACCCAGTATTCGTTAGATGTACAAAAAATGATAATTTCTTTATTTTAAATGATCTCATCTTGTCCTTCAGTCCTCACTACCACTGATCATTGAAGAAAAACTTAGTGTCTAGTTAAAATTAACTGTTTCTCTTGTTAAAAGTCTCCTAATCCAGGGTGCCTGGGTGGCTCAGTCAGTTAAGCGGCGGACTTTGGCTCAGGTCAGGATCTTGCAGTTCCTGAGTTTGAGCTCCACATCAGGTTCGCATCAGGCTCTCTGCTGTCAGCAGAAAGCCTGCTTTGGACCCCCCATCTCCTTCCCTCTCTGCTCCTCCCGCGTGCTCTCTCTCTCTCTCAAAAATAAATTAACATTAAAAAAGTCTTTTAATCCATAATTTTAACTCCCTATCAAAAACATTTCTTACTGTTGGAAGGGTCCCCTGATCTCTCTTCCTTGCCAAGATGGTCTGAGAAGAGAAGGAGGCTTGTGTGTTTATGATGGTGGGAAAGAGAAGGGCCTGCTGTTCTCTGTATCCGTGCTGTCCAGTACAGTGGTCCCCGGCCACAAATGGCCACTGAGCACTTGAAATGTGGCAAGACCAAATTCAGATATGCTGTAAATGTGAAATACACACTGACTTTCAAAGGCTTAGTATGGAAAAAAAATGTATATAAAGTATCTCATTTTTATGTTAATTAAAAGTTGAAATGAAAATATTTTGGATTTGTTGGATTAAATAAATACAGTTGACTTTTGACCAAACAGGGCTTAGGAGTGCTGACCCCTGCACAATTGAAAATCCTAATATAACTTTGACTCCTTCCCCCCCACCACTGAACTATTAATAGATTACTGCTGACCAGAAGCCTTACCTATAACATAAACAGTGGATTAACACATTTTTTTGTAGGCTATATGCATCATATACTGTATTCTTACAACAAAGTAAGCTAGAGAAAAGAAAAATTGAAGAAAAGGAAGAGACAATACATTTGTAGCACTATGCTGTATTTATTTTTTTTAAATCTTATATAATTTGATCTACACAGTTCAAACCCATGTTGTGCAAGAGTCAACTGCATGTTAACTTTTTTTTTTTTTTTAAGTATGCTCTAGGCCCAACATGGGTCTTGAACTCACAACCCTGAGATCAAGAGTCACACGCTGTACTGACTGAGCCAGCCAGGTACCCCTGTGTGAAAGTATTAAAATTAATTTCATTTAAAAAAAAATTTTTTTTTAACTTATTTAGTTTGAGAGACAGAGCACACACAAGCACAAATGGGGGAGGGGCAGAGAAAGAATCCTGAGCAGGCTCTGTCTGTACTGTCAGTGCAGAGCCAGACGTGGGGCTTGAACTCATGAACCATAAGACCATATCTGAGCTGAAACCAAGAGTGGGCACTCAACCAACCGAGCCACACAGCTGCTCTGATTTCATCCTTTTTTTTTTTTTTTTTTTTTTACCTTTTCAATGTAGCTACCAGAAAATTTTTAAATTATATTCATAGCTTGCATTATATTTCATTGGACAGCTCTGCTCTGGGTATTCTCTCTCCAATGCAGTGTGATTAACTTGTTTCCTTAGCAGTGGGCATGGGCATCTGCTGAAGAGTCTCTGGGCCTTCATGTTGACTACTACTAATGACTACCATCCCCATCATGGCTTCTGGTTGTAAGTCTCCCCAACTCCAGCTTTCTTTTCTCAGGCCCAACCACTTTGATCTGTCAGTCTGTGATATTGGGATTTATAATAAGACATATATATTTGATCTCTGTCCCCATTTCTGGCACAGAGCTTCTAAAACCCTTGGAATTTCCTGTGATGAGAGCAGATACAGGTGTCTCTTATTATGTTAATGAGGTAACTTTGGAACCTCACCTAAGGATGGGGGCTGGTTGCAAGAGTACCAACCCTGTGATTAGAGGGTTGGAACTTTCAGTTCTGCCCTCATCAGCCCTCTGGGGAGGGGATAGGGGCTGGAGGTTGAATCAATCATCAATGGCTAATGATTTAATCAATCTTGCCTGTGTAATGAAGCCTCCATAAAAGGACCAAAGGACAAGATTTGGAGTGTTTCCAGGTAAGTAAAATGTCCAGTAAGTAAAATGTTCTTCTGAGTTTTGTGAGCCGCTCTAGCAAATTCATTAAACCCAAGGAGGGTGTCATGGGAATCTCTCATGTATGGTCATTTGGTCAGAAGCACAAGTAACAACCTGGTCTTTCCATTGGCATCTGAAATGGGTAGAGGTTGGGGAGTAAGAGAATTGGGGGGAGGGTAGTCTTGTAGGACTGAACTCTTAGCCTGTGGAATCTAACACTAATCTCCGGGTAGTAGATAGTGTCAGAATTGAGTTGAATTGTAGGACACCCAGCTGGTGTCTGAGAATTTCTTGCCTGGTGATGTGGAGAACTCCTCCCACACACACCCACTTTGGAATTGAGTGTAGAATTCTTACCATCTTTGAGCATCTCTGCATCATATTGCTAAGTAGCATGTGAAGGCCATGGGCTGTGGGTAACTTCCCAGGACCTTACTGATTTGACATTCCAGAGCAATAATAGATAAAGCAATAAGTCAGACTATAAGTCTGGAGGTCCAGATTCCTCCTCAAGCTATCTGGGTTTCCATCATCTTGCCACACCCACCCAAGGCCCAGAATGATGACTCAGCAAATCCCTCTTTAGGAGTCCAATTATGCTTCTTATCTCTCTGGTTGCATTCCTTCAAAACCTGTCTCCTTTTCTCCCATCCTATAAAACTTTCTTTCCTCTTCCTGTCTGATAGTTAATTTCCATCCCTCATGTTTTCCTCATTCTTTATGCTATGGGTTATAAAATCTGTAATCTGAGTTCATGAGATTGGTTCTTGATATTCAAAGGATAATTTTTTTTAAGTTTTTAAAAGAAAATTTGTTTAAATAATCTCTACACCAACATGGGACTTGAACTCATGACCCTGAGATCAAGATTCACATGCTCTTCTGACTGAGCCAGCCAGGCACCCCTCAAAGGAGAATTTTCAGAAAATAGACTATAGAGGCACTAAGCTCTACCAGAAAATACTGTATCATCACTAATGTTGGTGACATAAGTGGGTGATTTCCATTTTGCCTAGACTGTTAGTATTTCCTGAAATTCTATATTTTCTACATAATAATTGCTTCTAGTTTTCACATAAGCAATTTCATTCCTTCCTTTATTATATGTTAAAAATAACCTTAGCCATATATATGGTAAAATTACACATATTTCATTTTAGAAATTTAATGAGAACAGAAAAGCCAAATACGAAAAAGCAGCCCAAATACCAACACCTAATGATAACTGCTGCTAACAATTTTGTGAATATCTTTCTAGACATTACGATTCCAGAGTAGTATGCTTAATAATCAATTTTAAATAAATGGAATTATTCTATATGCACTGTCTTTTTCACTGACAGAAGCTTTGGATGTATTTTCACATGAATTAATATAGAAACATATTAACTTTAATGGCTACAGAGTATTCCACTGTGGAATTGTATGCTAGTTTTCTTGTCCAGTTCCATATTAATGGATTGGGAAGAGACTTAAAAAAAAAAAAAAAAGAAAGAAAAGAAAAGAAAAAGAAAAAAACAAAGCCAGAATGGACATTCTAATAGATATATCATTATGCACTTGTACAATTACCCCTTGGAATAAATTCTAGAAGATCGGTGGGTCAAAAGCTATATACATTTCATATTTTGATACATTGTGTCAATTTGCCTTAAAGGAAAATTGTATTGATTTATGTATTCCCATGAATTAGAGGGTCTGTTTTCCTTCACGTCCTACAACAGGGAGTCATTTCAATCTTTTAAAACTTTATAGATGTGGAAATTATATTTCACAATTGTTTTTAGTTACATGACTTTGATTATTAATGAAGCTGAGTGTATTGTCATTTTTATGTACCAAATTGTGTTTTTTTCTTTTTTGTCTTAAATGTTTATTCATTTTCATGGGGCGCCTGGGTGGCTCAGTTGGTTAAGCATCCGACTTCAGCTCAGGTCATGATCTGGGGAGGTTGGGGGGGGGGTGGGCGTTGTGAATTCCAGCCCAGCATCTGGCTCTCTCCTGTCAGTGCAGAGCCTGCTTCATGCTTCAGATCCTCTGTTTCCCTCTTATCTGCCCCTCCCCTGCCCATGCTCTCTCTTTCAAAAATGAACAAGCATTTATTTTTTATTATTTTTTCAGTGTTTATTTTAAGAGAGATAGAAAGTGAGCAAGCGCTAGTGGGGGAGGAGCAGAAAGAGAGAGGGACAGAAGATCTGAAGCAGGCTTTGCACTGACAGCTGCGGAACCCGATGTAGGGCTCTGACTCACTCTGGGGCTCTAACTCACTCTGCGAGCCTGATGTGGGTCTCTAACTCAGATCATGACCTGAGTGGAAGTTGGATGCTCAACTGACTGAGTCACCCAAGTGCCCCTACCAAAAATGTTTTCTCATGTATCACTGGCTTATTAAAACCTATTACTGATTTTTTTCTATTGAATTGTTATTTTTTATAGATTTATTCATTTGTACATTATGGCTATTAATCTTTTAACATGAGTTGTGAACTTTTCCTATTTTTTTATTCATCTTTTGACTTATGGTATTCTTTACCATAAAGATGTTTTAAAATTTAATGCAGCTTCTAGTTTCTGTGATAATTTCTGACCAATGAAATATAAATATGTACCCTCATATTTTATTTAAGTTCTTTTTTTTTCTTTCATCCCTCATCTTGTTCTTCAAGTTCTTTTACATTTAAATCATTGATTTATCTTTAAGTTTATAGGGATCTAAAAGTAGGGATTCAACTTATCTTTTCTAAATCACTAACCAACTGTTAAAATATCACTTGGACATAAAAAAAAGTGGAGGGGGGGCTGCTCCTGGGTGGCTCTGTTGGTTAAGTGTCCAACTTCGGTTCAGATCATGATCTCACGGTTGGTGGATTCGAACCCTGTGTAGGACTCTGTGCTGACAGCTCAGAGACTGGAGACCGCTTCAGATTCTGTGTCTCCCTCTCTCTCTGCCCCTCCCCCACTCATGCTCTGTTTCTCTGTCTCAAAAATAAAATAAAATAAAATAAAATAAAATATCACTTGGTGAATAATTCACCTTTTGTTCCACTGTTTTGAAATCACCTTTACTGTATAATAAATACATGTGTATATACTTTGTCCTATTTTTAGACAAAACAGGGTTTTCTATAAACCTATTCATGAGCCGATAATGTACTTTTTTTTTTTATTGGTAGCTTTATGGTACATTTTAATGTAGGGCATGTCATAATTCTCCAGATTCACCTTTCTCCACCCTAATCTGTCTCCAGGAGGCTGATCTGTTAGGAACCACAACACAGATTCCTTTGCCTTCTGGATTCTGGTAAAGTAGCCAACAAACAGATGGAAGGGATTAAGGAGAGTGAGATCTAAGTGTTTTTCTCCCACCTCCCTACTTGTGGGTCCCTATGAATTGCTGGGTCTCCTATCCTATCAAAAGTCCCTGCTCCTAAGAGTGCCTGGGTGGCTCAGTCGGTGAAGTAAGCATCAGACTCTTGATTTTGGCTCAGGTCATGATCTCATGGCTTGTAGGATTAAGTCCCATATGGGGCTCTGTGCTGACAGTACAGGGTCTGCTTGGGATTGTCTCCATCTCTCTTTGCCCCTCCCCTGTGCTCTCTCTAAAATAAATAAATAAATATTTTAAAAAAAAGTCCCTACTCCTAAAAACTAGCCTCTCCATGAAGCTTTTTAAGTCTCTGAGTTCTAGTAATTGTTTCCTCTTTTTCCCACTTTAGTCCTGGGACTGATAGCAGTGCTCTGGGTTACCAGCCTGGAGTGTTGCACTCTATCTTACTGTTTCCCTTATTTGCTGCCTAAACCGTTAGAAATATTCCTTTGTTACTTTCTCTTCTCAATATTCCAATTTGAGTGTATCATCTGTCTCCTGCTGAGAACCGTAAGTGCTACAACTGGCAATCATGAATACTTCTGTCTAGTCCATGCATAAATTGGAAAGCTTCTAGCGCTTCACTGTTAACCATCCTGTAAAATAGCTACAATGAACCCTCTATGCTGTCCTTGAACATGTACTCTATCATCTCTTTCCTCCTTCTCAGCAGATGGTCTCACCCGCTATGGTACAGCATCTGTAAGCTTACAAGTCCTTCCTTTCTTTCCCCCTCCCACTATGGAGGAGAGATTTCTCCTTCTGTCTCAGCTGAATTCCTCCAGCTATGTTCAGGATTCCATCCTTTCACTTTTCTCAGGGATCTTGGGCTATCACACTTTCTTTCCATTCATTCCTAAATCAGTAGATTGAAAAATGTCATGCCTGCTCCATCTTAAGGAGAAAGTCCCTATTGGCTCAAGTACCCTCTCCAGTTTCTATCCTCTCCCTCTTCACCATTAAAGGTCTTGAACTTTACTGTGCATTTACTCTTCAGCTTCCTTGAATTCCTCTAATTCCACATAAATTTTTGCAAGATCACGTGTCAAAGGTGGGCAGAGTGAAGAGTGCAAGAGGTTTATATGGGAATAGTGCCTGTGAATTATGAAAGGGGGAAAAAGCAGGATATGGGCATGGAATGCATTCAGATGGTGGTGCAAATCTGAAAAATTCTCAGTCAATTCAACAGTAAGCGCTGGAGCGAACATTGCTCCTTGAAAAA
This sequence comes from Felis catus, assembly GCF_018350175.1. Classification (NCBI taxonomy): domain Eukaryota; kingdom Metazoa; phylum Chordata; class Mammalia; order Carnivora; family Felidae; genus Felis; species Felis catus. The sequence continues at coordinate 199,312,848 of NC_058368.1, read as the reverse complement.
GCCCTGTGCTAGGCAGAAATGCCCTCACTTACTTGATGCGCTTGTCATGCTCCATCATTGGCTGCAGGCTTGGTCTCAGTCTGAAAGCTGAGGCATATTCTGAAGATACTGCAAGCTGGCCTCTGTCAGCCTAATGCTGTTGATCGCTCTGTCCTTAAAAAACATTCTTCTCAGTTTTGCCCCCTCTTACTCTCCCAGCTTAAGATTTTCTCTGACCATCCCTCTTATGCTGTTCCTCACTGTTTTGTCCCAAGCCTTGTTTGTTTTGTACCCTGAGCACTCTATCTAGAAAATCCTCACACATGTGGATAGCTTCAAAATGCTGATGACTTACAAGTGTATGGCTTTAGCCAAGATCTCTGTCCTGAGCTCTAGACCTATAGCCAGCAACCCCTTGGACATGTTCACATGCATGTCTCACAGGGCACCTTAAGCCATTCTAACTAAATTCTTTATTTTTCCTCCAAATCTGCTTCTCTTCTTCCATATTTTCTATCTCAGTAAATGGCATAATCACCCACTTAGTTGTTCTTTCTCCTCATCTTCTCCCTCTTCATGGTCTTGTGTAATCAATCACTAGGTCTTGTCTTTTTATTCTTATTTTATTTTATTTTATTTTTTATTTTAAGTAGGCTCCATGCCCTACATGGGTTTCAAATTCATGACCCTGAGATCAAGAATCGCATGGTCTACCCACTGAGCCAGCCAGGTGCCCCTAGGTCTTACTTTTTTAAACTTCAGCTATCTCCCCAGTCTGTTTTCTTCATCCTTACTCCACTATCTTATTTCAAGCCATGGTGTTTTTCTCTTCTAAAATACTGCCGTAGCCTCCAACTGGTTTCTCTCTTTTCTGTTTTATGTCCCATTTTCATCCGGTCTTATTATTCATTAAATAAATAAAATTTAAAACAGTCATGTCTTGGGGTGCCTGGCTGGCTCAGTTAGTAGAGCATGTGACTTTAGATCTTGGGGTCATGAGTTTGAACCCCATGTTGGGTGCAGAGATTACTTTTAAAATTTTTTTAAATTTAAAAAATTAAAAAAATAAAATATGTCTCTGGTGAGGGAAATGCAGATGAAATCAACACTGAAATGTGATTTTTACCTGTTGTATTCATTTCCTGTGACTGCTATAACAAATCACTAGAACCTAGTGGCTTAAAACAATAGAAATTTATTCTCTCACAATTCTGTAGGCCAGAAGTTCAAAATCAAGGTGTTGGCAAGGCCACTTCCCTTCGGGAGCTTTGAGGAAAATCTGTTCCTTACATCTTCCATCATCTGGGGACTTCTCCATGGCATCCCTGGGTTGTGTTCCCATCACAATCTCCAATCTCTGCCTTTATCTTCACGTTGTCTTCTTTTCTCTGTGTCTGCGTCAAAATTTCCTCTGCCTCTCCCTTATACAAATGTGTAAGATACCACTTATGGCCCACCTGGCTAATCCAGAATAAATCCTCCTCTCAAAATCTTTAATTTCATCTTTTGCCACATAAGGTAATATTCACAGAATCTGGATATTAAGATGTAGATTTATCTTTTGGGGGGCCACCATTCAGCCCACTGTTCCTACCAAATTAGCTTTAATCAGAATGAATATTCAATGTAAGCAAGTGACCCAAAAAACAGAAGGCATACACATTCACAGCTGGTGAAGCTATAAATTGCCACAAATCTGTTCTGAACCATGTGATAGGACTTAAGACCACAAAAAATATTCATTTCCAGGAGCCTGGCTGGCTTGGTCGATAAAGCCTGTGACTCTTAATCTCAGGGTTGTAAGTTTGAGCCCCATGTTGGGTATAGAGGTTACTTAAAAATAAAATCTTTAAAAAAGTTCATTCTCTTATCTAGTAATCTCACATCCAGAATCTATCTTAAACAAATATATGTAAATATGGACAAACAGAAGGTTCACATATATATGTATAAAAATTTATTTACATGTGGAGAAAAGACTAGGAAAAATGCATCAAAATGCCTATCATGGTTATCTCTGGATGGTTATGTTATGGACATAGTTATTCATACTTGTCTATGTCTTAAAAATATTTTATGAAGAGCATGCATTACTTTCAGAATCATTTAAGTTTATTTTCAGGTTTAATCCTAGGAAATGTAGATTGGAGTTTGACTCACAATGAAGAAATACATGACTAAGCCATAGAAGATTTACGAATTACTTTCCAAAATATTTCAAATCCTATTTGTCTATATTTCCACAACCAAAGCAAGACAGACTAAAAAAATAGATTCTGGAAATCAAACTTCTGGGATTTTTGAGTAATCCCCTGTTTAATGTGCTGGGGTTCATCTACCTCCGGAGAAAATTAAAAATAAGAGAGAGATAAGTAAAGCTGATATGGTCTGCTAGGATCACCCTGTTATGAGGCTAAAGCAGACTCAAGAAGTCTTGTTCATTTTATTACCTAAAGGCAAGCTGCTGCACTCTAGAGAAATATAAAAGTCTCTTTTAAAAAAATGTATTCTAGAAAGAGAAATCCAATATCTCCATTGGGCTTCCAAGTTCTTAAATATATCAATTATATTTGACAATGTTCTGCAGGTTAAGTAACAGGAGGAGAGATGTGAGTCTATGAATTTTCTTTTGGGAACAATTAAAGAAACAAAGGAGAGACTGTTCCTTTGACTCTGTGTTAAATCTAGCTACATACAGCATGAAATAATTTTATAATTCTATTTCTAAGAGACTTCCGTATGAGCTCTGGTTTAAGATCAAGATATTAGGAACAAAATAATTATTAAGCAAAAGCCTGTCTCTATGTAAAATATGGTGGAAAAAATAAAATTCTCCCTACAATAAGAAAAATTTTTATGTGCCAAACCCAGCTAGGAGTAATGTTGTTCAACCTGCATCATCAATTGAAGAAATTGCTCAGTTCAACAAGACAAATGCCTTTTTCATTATGAAATGTTGTCACATATAATTAGATATAACCTGAGGGTACCAATTAACCTTAAAATATAGTTACAGAGAACTTATTTAGCATGTGCTTATTTAGTAATTATTAACTTCATCTATTCAATGCATTACTCAATAAAATCACCAAGAACCAAATATCTTGCAGATTCTGTCCCAGGAAGCCTTAGAAGAAATGATGGCTTCCCCATTCACTCCACACAAAACATCTTAAGGATTAAGACAATTGTAGTCAAAGGACTCTCCTCTTCCATTATGTACAAAGATCCTCAAAGCCTTTAACCTCAAGAGATTATGCAGAAAATGTGCATACAGTTTCCCCAGAGGAAATTCAGTTTGGGTGATTAACTCCATGAGAAGATGAAGCACAAAGAAAGGGACAAGAATAACCAAGGAAGACATGCTGAAGTTGTGCATTTTTTTCTGAGAATTAAGATCCAGTTAGGTGTATTCATCGTCAAGACAGTGGTTACAGTTCGGAAAGACAACTTGCAAAGGAAATGACTGTGTCATAAGTAGAGACCTTATGCAGGCTTGCTTTGCAAATAACCTATTATCTGATGGAATTGCTAAAGATACTTGTTTTCTTATCATAACCTGTGGAGAGGATAATTTTACATCAAGAGTAAGACTTAAAAATAAATATGGCAATACATATGTCAAGCATATATACATATTGTAAACATACATTCATATATGAATACATAAACTCATAAATATGTACAAGGACTGTCTTTTGCAGTTTGCAGTCAAAAAATCATGAAATGTCAGAAATACTTATGTTTGTAGTAAACTTGAGAAAGCTTCAGTCTCCAAAGATTGGTGTGGGGATAAGACATTGAGAAAGACCATAACAGCAATGGTTAAGTAGCCTAGCACTGCAAAAAGAAATACTAGACAACTATTAAAAATGATGATATAGGTGTATTTGTTGTCTGTGACATCTTTCTATTATAAAAAAGCAAGTACTAGAACAGCATGTATGGTATGTCCTTGTTTACATAAAATTGTGTGTGTGTGTGTGTGTGTGTGTGTGTGTGTGTAGAAAGATGTCTCTGCCATACAGTGAGTATTGAATAAATATGTTGTTCAATGAGCAACATTAATTTCAGGTTGATAAGAACCTGGGTGAATTTTAGTTCTGTCTTTTTCTTTTTCAATATTGTTTATTTTTTCCAAATAAATAAATATATTTAGAAGTATGAAAACATTTTCCTTTTTTTAAAGGAGAAAAATAGTAACAACAATATTACTCCCCTACATGTGACTCAGTACTGCCATATCCTTGAAATACCATTCATTTTGGATTTCAGTGGAATTCATGCTGCTGTTCCAGGTCTTCTTTTGTTAAAAAGCCCTGGCTTCAGAGCTTGGGGTTTTTTAGAGATAGAAGAATTTGGATAAGGAAAACTCATTGAAGATAATGGTGTATGTACGCGAACTACTATAAAGCTAGGGAAAGAAAACAAAAAAAAAGATTACACCTTTCTGTGTGTTAATTCACTATTTCTCACACTTTTCTACTTAAGCACCCTAGCTGCAGAATGAAAAAATCTGCAAGGCCCTCACAATCCTGAAATTTCTTCAAAGTCTCATGTTTGAATTAAAACATTATGAGAGTTTTGCATTGTATTCCATAAGATATCTGTCATTTTAATGCAAAATGATGTTTAAACATCCTTATGCTAGCGCAAAACTGATGCTCCAAAGAGAAATTGGCCACGTTTTTCTTGTGGTTTGAGTGCCTGGTGGGCTGAGCGGGTGGAGTAAATAAAACCTCCCAGTAGAGAAGAAAGTCCGGCTGGAAAGTGTAGTAAGTCGTCATCAGTATCGCTGAGACCAGTCGCTCTTGGGAAATGAGGCTCCGGCTTTGCCCGGGGTGTCTCAGCACCTGATGGAGATCGCTGAAGAGGCAAGGAAAACATGTGATAGAATGTCATAGAATGCCTTCGATCATAGTTTTTAAAATACTGTTCATTTCACCAGTTCTCTTTAACATTCAAGTCCCAAAAAGAAAGTAATATTTTTAAAGGTGTGGTAGGGCAATATTTTAAAAGGTATGGACTGGTAAGGTAAGCAAAACATAGTTACTAAGAATTCGTTTCAGCACATCAAAAAATCAGGGATAAAGCTGAAATAATTTTTTTTTATTTCAAAAGACTTTATGTATGTAGTAATCTTATAGGTATTTTCACAATATTATACCTTTATTACAAATGTTTTGTACAATTTTAAATGTTTACGGATGCTTACTAGAAAATGAATAAGCCCCAGATTTCATAAATCACCCACAATATCAAATTTAATTTTAAAATAAGGTGTTTTTCCCTCTCTTCCAGAACAATAAAACAAAATTCATAACATGCATCTATCCTCCAGATAATGTTATCCTTCAAAATATACATTTCCCTCCCCTGTTAAGAAAACTGCCCTCACAGTCTTTGAAATTAAGAAAAGAAAAACTTTCAATAAAGCATTTAATAATTTCCAACCTATTCATGACTGATATCAGTCTTTTTGTTTAGAAAATAAAAACCTAATAACCCTGTATATCTTAATAAGAGGGAAGCATGGAGTAATAAAGATACCAGTTGGGGAACATTAAATTAAAACCATGTGGAAACTTGGCAAGAGGGTCAGGACAACCGAATTACAATTTAAAAAATTAATCGTTTTAAAATTTGTGATAACTGAGCAATCAAGAGAACTAAGTTCTATAGTTCTACAAACTAGTTGCTGCTCAAAAACTCTGAAATAACCCATCTTTTTGCTCTTTTTGCAAGAGAAGGTAACTGGAGCTGAGGATCTGGGGAAGGTTTTCAGTGCTAAATGAAACTTTAAAAGGCTTGTCTTTCTTTTGCAATTATTCATTTTTGGGTTCAGTGAAATGTGTTAGGTCACAAAGAATGATCTTATTTTATTTTTCTTTTCCCCCCCAAAACATGGTGTTATAAAATTAAAATTATAGAAGAAAAATTAATCTACTTCCAGCAAAAAGGGACATTTTAAAAAAGAACCAAAAGTAGTGTTTCACACTAAAAAAGCAACTCAATGTAGTAAATTACTGTATCTGAATATCCTATTTTTGCACCACATTTAAATTGTTGGAGCCTGAAAAAGTAAATGCCAACGCTTGATTCAAAGAGATATTTATCACATTCTCTAAACCGATGGGAAGAATACACAGACACAATAGGGATTACAAGTCTCTTTGATGAAGTCTCCCTGATTTGAACCTGTTTTTTCCTCTTTCATGGAACAAGAGATAATCTCCCTGAAATAAATATTTCCCCCTTTGAAAAATGATTCAAACACAAGATAATTGGACAAAATAAGGTACCGAATACAGAAAGTGGGAAATAATAAATAAATATAAACAGATAAAACAC